>NC_092817.1:28024825-28385658 GCF_023375885.2 Dermacentor andersoni
TCGTAGATTTTGCAGAACGCCTGCTTTTTATATGTGCTCTCTGTTGCGACTATAATTTCGGTGCAATTACTCACAATACACGACAGATGACAGCTGCATGCTCCTGTGCAATACATTGTAACAAAGGGTAGCGTCATTTAGATTTTTTCCTGGTCGTTACATATGTACAAAAGTGTAAACAAGGTTCTTGAATGACACAGAGAGAGAAATGCAAATGAGAGAAAGACAGGGTGGTTAACAAAGTTTCTTTAAAATATTTGTCCTCAACTTGCTCATTTCATGGCCTTTACATTTTTCATATCAGCGGCATGCACTGCTTTGCTGGTTTCAAACTGATAGAGTTCTAAAGTTAAAGTTTCTGTGATACTTTCTTATTAAATAGACAGAAAACCCGGACTCATTGATATCATTTATTCCGGGCACAATTTTTGGGACCATGATAGTATATTCTTTTAGGAAAAAATACATATTTTACTTGTCTTGAGAATGCGTAGCGTTCAAGAATTCGTTTGCAGCGTCTTTGGCAATGCAGTTATTATTAATGTATTTGATCCCTCGACAAATTCTATAAAGAGGACGCCAAGCTGCAACGTGAGCCTCCTCCCCCCCCCCCTCCCCTCCCCCTGAACGAAATTTCTGGCTGCGCCACTGTCCATGTGCGCAAGGATCTCACGGCGATCGAGGTATATAGCGGACTCTCTCTCCTACCACACCATTAGGCTTATATATTTCCCCTTCCTCAGGTACCTCTTCTACCCCTTGCATTTTCCTTATTAATGTCTATTGGCCTCTTCGTAAATCCAACACAGCCCTAAATGACTTCTTTCCCTTACGCCTTACTATTCTCTTTTCCCACCTTGTCGGAGGTGACCTAAACGCCCGCGCAGAGCCTGAGGCTATAAAAATAACCCTCCTAAAGGCACTCATCTCCCAAGTACTTTGCGTGATCATTCCTTCCTTTTCGAGGCAGGCTTCGTCTTCTCTTTCATGGATATTCTCGTACGGGTGGAGGAGTGGTTCTCTCAGGCGCGTCCGGTTCAGTGGCCCAAGCAAAACAAGAATCCTCGAGGTGAGCGGATGTTGCGAACTACATTCATGACATGGCAATGTACTCCGATATTGTAGAGCTGGAGGTCTCAAATCTAACTTTTGCCTCGGAGGTGCGCCCATTCTTGGCTAATCCTCCAGAACGGCTACGTGCCACTGGGGCAGAGGAGGTACAAAATTCCTAAATGTAGCGAAACGTGTATCTTGTTCTACAGCGAAGCTGTTTATACTGAGCCTGTGCCGTCGTTGTCGGAGTTCGCTAAAACTATCATCAAGAGCAATGGCTCGAACGCTGTCGTCGTCTTCTTCCACCGCTGGCTCGTTGGCGACTTTACTACCGCGCGAACGAGCTCGTGCCACTGCCCCCGCGTTCGTCGTATTCTTCCACTGCGGGCTCCGTTGCCGCTCGTCCTTCCAGTGTATAATTTCACTTCTCTTCTGTCGTCGCAATCGGGAGGCCGCGTTTATGGGGGTATGAGCCGTTGCTTAACGGGGTCTCACGTGACGGGTGGATTTAATATTGAAGCAATTTAATTTTGAAGAATCGCTAGCGGCAAAGCCAGGCGGATGCTTCTAACCGCGCCACCGAGCAAACGCGACATATCGAACGCAAGCGACAATGGCGGACTGCGGGAATACCGTCACTGACGTCATTCTCCCCGTCGCAGCCGAACGTGTGCGTAGCCTTATTAAGAAACACAAAGACGTCAATCGTCAAAGCAATCCACCAATCGTCAAAACGATTTGAGGGCCCGCATTTCCAGTGGTGGGCCTTGCGCCTGTTACGTTTCGCCTACGACGCGCGGTATAGCCGGCGCGGATGCAACGGACGCCGGGGCTTCGTTCAAAGCGGCGGACATTTTGGCCCGTTCAGCGCCGCCGATACGCCTCCCCGCCAAGCGCGTCCAGGCATGTTTCAATGCCACGTGTCTTCAAGTGTGCGTGTGTGTGTGTGTGCATGTTGGTGTCCACGCTTGTCAAAGCGCGGCAGCCGGGGAGAGGAGCTCCCCAAGTGTGAAGCGAGGAGGTCTGACCGGCGCCGGCCCGGCGGATGCGTCACTACACTCGTCCCAACGTGTCTCTCAGCCTGTCCGTGCCCAGTCACGTGCGCCTCTATCGAGGCGTTCCCTCTTGCCCTCAACTCCGAGAGTATAAGAGCAGCTGCTCCCGGACGCCGAGAGAGGCTCCGATTTCTTCCGTTGAGTTACGTGCTCTCCCGTCTCTCTACTTCGGTCGACCTGACCGCCCGCTCTTTTGCGATGTTAAAATAAACAAGTTGTTCTGTTACCAGTCGACTCATGCTTTGCCGGGACCTTCGGATGCTTCCAGTTGTGCCCCAGGCCGCCAGGCAAACGCTACCCTTGGGGCTTGCGACCCATTTGCAACAACGGGCGTCAGCGCTGAGATTCCAATACGCCCAATAAACGGAGCTTTGGATTAGTGGTTGCGCATATTCCATCCCAGATACACTATCGGAAGGCTACGGGGCGGAGCAAGTTGCACGCGAAAAAAAAAAGAAGCACCGTAATATACAAACACAAACCTCACGCGCAAAAAAAAAAAAAACAAAGATCAGCACAGACAGTTTCCGCTGTCATCGAGATAGTTGTGTTCATGTTTACCTGTGCGCTTGTGACACCGTGGTGGTTAATTTAGTTAAAACAAGTTAACAGGCTAGTTGGTTTGAATTCATGATAAAATATGTAAGCGCCACTTAACTAGGACGTAGAAAGAAGCAGACACACAAAGACAGCGCTGTTTCTGTGTGTCTGTTTCTTTCTACGTCCTTGTTGAGTCACGCTTGCGCATTGTATCATTGTTAATTTAGTTAGTAAGCGAATGTTTACAAGTTTATACGGCCGATAAAACTACTATCCTTACTTCGTACAGCTATCTACTAATTTACTACCGCAATCATTGCTTCGCCTTCCCGGCGGAACTGCGAATTTTTTTCAAGTCTCTCCAATCTGCCAAAGATTACTAAGTCGAACCAATAGTTAAAATTCAGTGATCACTTGAGACAGTGCATGACGTTGCTAGTTGAAGAAACTGCCAATCAAATAGATAAATGTTTATAGGCCACTAAGGAAAGAGTTAACAAAATACGAGACTTTCATTACTTAGGTACATGTAATCATCCTTCCATTACAAGCGTAACCCATACGTGGCTTAATAAACGAGTTTTATACTTTTAATTTTACCTCCTAGCCACAGTGTCCTAACGAAAGATAGGGGCGGTTGGCGCGGAGGTGGCGTGGCGCTCTTCGTGAATAAAGGAAGGAAGGAAGGAAAAAGTTGAGAAGGAAAGGCAGGGAGCTAGGTTAACCAGTTTAGCTTAACCGGTTTACTACGCTACACATGGGAGCGGGATGGGGGGATGAAAGATGGGGAAGGGAGAGAGAGAGCACATAGCACAGCACACACATCATCAGTTAGAGTCCACCACTCTTGCGTGGTACGTGATATCACTGTCATAGCCACTTGTCCAATCCCGTCTCTTTCAAAAACCGAAGTAGTCCCTTCGTCGCCTTCAGCTGCGATGTCTTCTTTCGGCGGCATGTGAAAATCGTTTCGAGGGGCAATGGTCTAGTGTCAAGGTGCGCTAGAACGGATGCCAGGGACTGTCGCTGTACATTATATTCAGGACATTCGCACAGGCATTGCAGAGAGCGTTGTCGGCCATTCCAATGCGAAACGAGTAAGATTTCGTGAAAGCCACCCCTAGCCATAAGAGATAAAGCATAGTGGCCTCTCTTCGGCATAGTCCAGTTGGCATAAAGAGATGCATCAAAGAGGGCAGGTGGTATTGACGGTTGCTCCGGTTGGTCTGGCTGTTTGGTGTGCACCACAGAGAGAGTGTGATCTCCTGTGCAAGCACTTGAAGTCTGCTAGCTGCGTCGGACCGTGAAAGTGGTATGGCCTCTTCTTGTGCGTCTTCAAGAGCTGCCCGAGCGGCATTATCGGCGTCTTCATTTCCTATGATGCCGCAGTGACTTGGCAGCCACTGAAACGTCACGTGTTGTCCTTTCTACTGTGGTGTATGGAGTAGGCATCTAATATTGAATACGAGCTGTTCGAATGGCCCGCGACGCAGAGCTGGTAGCTCAGCTTGTAGGGCTGCCTTTGAGTCACTGAAGATTGACCATTGTCGAGGTGGCTCCCGATTGACGAAACAAAGTGGAGCGCGAAGAGCAGCTAGTTCCGCAGATGTCGATGTTGTTGGGTGGTCAGTCCTAAAGCTTATGGTAATAGCTCTTGCTGGGACAACCACAGCACCGGACGAACACTGGATGGTTGTGAAGCCATGAGTATAAATATGTACACTGTCCGCGTACCTCTCGTGCAGAAGAAGCAGAGACAGTTGTTTCAGCACAGGCGACGAAAGCTCAGACTTTTTCCCGATTCCTGGTACACTGAGATGGACTGTGGGGCTGATAAGACACCAAGGGGGTACCGGTGGTGGTTTAGATGCAGCGGTGAAGCCCGAGGGAAGTTTATCATTGTACTTGATGAGTTTTAGAGAATGATGCTTGGTGCCTGTTTGAAGGTAGTGTTGCAAGGTGGTGATAGGGGGCACGTGCAAAATGTCTGATGTGCGTTCTCAGGGTTTCCACCGTAATATGAGTTCACGTTGGATGGTCCTGAGCAATCGCAATAGTTGCCTCTGTTGACATGCCTCTGGGCAAACCAAGGCAAACTCTGAGTGCTTGAGCTTGTGCTGCCTGTAGAGCACGAATATTTATCTTACAGGTTTTGTTTAGTACAGGTAGTCTATATCTTTAAAAACCAAGAAAGAGAGCTCTGTGGCCTTCAGAGTGGCCACAGAGCTCTCTTCAAAGTGGCCTTCACAAAGCAAATTGTGATTGTTTTATTAACATTAGTATTTCATTTGATTTAATACAACTTGTTCACACTGTAACCCGTGAAAGCTCCAATTTAGATATTGTTTTAATCAGCAAGGAGCTTGGACAATATTGACACGTGTACTTATCTTTGTCGGGCTGCCACGTTTCGCCGCCTAGCAAGTGTTATCGCACAGCGCGGGACGCGCCTGCATGTATCCGAAATTTCTCGAGGGTTATCGATGCTTCTATCCGGCTGTCTGTTGTCGCCGAACCTTGTATTATCAGATTTCATCGCGTGACGCGAGTGGTGTGAAACTTTGTGGAAGGCGCGCGGGTCCCGGCGGTTGGTCTGTAGCATTCGACGACTGCTGTATAAAGGCCGACGCGCTTGACCCGCTGATCAGATTTTCGACGATCGCCGACTGTGTTTGCCGCTTTCGTTGTGCTTTAAGTGAAGGCTGTTTTGTGGGCACAGGTTCGCCCAATAAAAGCTAGTTTTGCCTTTCACAGTATTGCTACTGTGTTCTTTGACGTCACGACCACGTGGCAATATGCTCTCGATTGCACAACTGCCGTAGGCCTGTCGGGCCATAATGGTGTCATTATTGATTTGAATCCTGTAAACTCTCATTTGTACGAACGTCGGTTTAACGGATGTGTCCTAATAACAAACTACTAGAAAATTCCCGGCTGTGTTTCTATGCATTCAATGCAAAAATCTTTCAGCTAAACGAATTTCTGAATAGCGAATATTTCAGTTCAACGAACTTGATCAGTGGATCCAGGGGTATTTTAAAAATCAGTTCAAATAGGTTTTACGCTCTACAGCGCTGGCGTAGCCGATGTCCTCAGATCGATTCTTCAGCGGCGGCTAAGTGAAGTGTGACAATGAGCTCGTTACCTGGGGTGCACTATCAGATCCGGAAATTGTTTCCAGTGCTCGTCCCGAAGAATCAGAGTGTGGCGAGGAAGGTGCAATGTCAGAGGCTGAGTCAAACCCTGTAATTCTAGCCGAGTCTGTAGGAAGCCTTGGAAAGTTGCCAGGCTTCGTGTCTCAGCAACACGCTGTGCCAGAGGAAATGCACAAAAACACAGACTCTCTCGAGAGCTTTGTTACTTCTTGCGCTTGAAGTGCACCAATGCAAATGCAAATTATATTTGTTTTCAAAATGAGATAGGCAGCAACATAACTGTTGCTCACTTTGTAGATATTGATGTACACAACTCCATAAATTGCATTTCGAATTTTTCACTCGATGTCTGCTGTGCCTTATGGTGTTCTATGTTCTAGTGTATATTCAGTTTAGTGATCCTTCAGTTAAGTCGACTATTTACTCGGGCCCCTTGAAGTTCACTCAAGTGAGAGTTCACTGTATAGAAACTATAGCTAAGTGTCCTTCCTATCGAACTGTATTGAAATTTCAGCGTGCCGATGACATCACACGCGAGTAGCTCGCATTTTTTCGTTCCGGCTATCTCAGAGGGAGCTTGTTAGAGGGCGCTGCTCTATGATGCGAGTTGGAGCGCAGTCACGTGGTATTTTTCATATTTCGCAGGGTTTATTTATCAGTCGGAAAATGTTATTACGCAATTTTTAAGTCGCAGAAAACACCACAGTTAGATGTCCTTTGGCTTTCTCTACTAATGCCTCATTGATACTTTGATAATTAAGATAGTACGTCTCGAGTTAGTTAATAATTACAGTTTTCTAATTAAATCTCAGTAATGAAATAATTACTGGAAGCTACTCCACTGTACCGGAAACAATATGCACTAGGCTTTCTTCGAGTAACGCAATTGCCAATTTTTAATATCTGGGTGCATGATAGTTAATTGGGACAGCCTGTATATGCGACCTTTGCGTGAAAGTGATGATGTTTCCATCCCTAATAAATGTAGTAAATTATTAAAAGAGCTCTTTTTTTCATGAGTTAACATTGCTTACTGGAAAGAGAAGCAATACTGAGACACATATAATTCACACCCATTTCGCATGCCATTGATAAAAGACTCTGCCGAAGGGGTGGTTTTTTTTTTCAGGGGTAAAAACGCACGCAAAGCAATTTAAAGCGAGGCGAACATACAGCAACATATTCATTCTTCAGGCGCAGGCTATCCATACCTTTAGAAATAACTTTTAATTGGCTATCTCCTTCTCTTTCAAAAATATAATAAGCTTTGTCCTGTGTGTACACTTAAAGGGATACTAAAGCGAAACAATAAATCAGTTTAGACTAATTAAGCATTGTTTGAGAACCCTGCAGGCAGTCATTTCAAAAAAATAGTTTGGTTATTAGATGAGAAAATGAAGGCCCAAGTATCAGTATTTGAATTTCGCGCCGAAACCCCAGCGCCGGTACGTAAGCGTGACGTCAGGGATTCCAAAGTATGTTTTCGCATTTGGGCCGCGTTGGCTGAATAGAGGTTCCCGAAACTTGCCATGTTGAATATTTGGTTCCTTTAGAACACAATGTAGTCAATCTGTACCGCTATATATAATTAGTAGGCCCTAGAGGATGCCATCAAAATCCAAGATGTCACAGCCACCAGGTACGGGAACTTAAGTAGACGTCGCCACCCGTATTTCGTTCTTGCGCTTTTTCTGGCTTACCAAACGTCTTATCGTTGTAAGAGTGGTGTTTTTCGTGTTGTAGAACGGTAATTTACTGATGCAGAAGAAATAATTTTTCACTTTAGTGTCCCTTTAAATATATTGGGTATGTGCATGTTGTTTACTGTGGAAATTTGAAACAATATTGAAGTGAGAAAATACGGGTGAGGCAGCCGCCGCTAGTGCTTTTAATGCGCTTGTCCTCCTATTGTCAGTATGTGTAGAAATATAGCGAAAGTATGAATTAAAAGACGTGCACGTCCGCGCCAACAATGTTGCAGTAAGCTATTAGCCACAATGAAATTCTAAGTGAAAATGTCGAGGCAAGTAAAAATAAACCTCAAATAATGTGGCTGAGAAAACTCTGGTAATGACATTTTGACTCTAATGACAAGCTCTGGTAATGACAGGAGGCTTGAGCCCCGGAGGCTCCCCGTAATCGGCGCCTATGAAGATGCACATTATAGCGGCAGAGATTCAGAAGCGGCAACGGGCATTTAGGGATTTATACGCCAAGCTTTATTTCATTGTCCTATGACGTCTATAGAACCAAAAGTTGAAGCGAGGTGTCCTGTGACTGCCCTCAACGGCTTGATTCATGATAAACATGTCCTTAATTACTGTTACAGACTTCCTGCTGGTATATGTGATATGTTGTTGTAGTAATTTCCAAGGGAAATAAGTCGGCTATAAAAATACAAAAATCATTTCCAAGTTCAGTAACCTGCGTTTCTACGCATATGATTGTGTTGAGAAAGACACTGAAGAAATTAACAGTTACCTCTAAGGTGGCAAAGAGACTCATGACAGTAATGATTTGTAAATGAGTCATGTGAGACGCGACTATCCATTTGCACTTGTGCGTTCTATTGATGAACGATTGTGCCTATTACTTACTGCATGTGATGTTCTTGCAGTGAGTGACCGAAGCAAGAATAATATGGTTTTCATCTTTCAAGCTAGGCCATTCAAGACCATTTTTAAAGTATTCATAGCACCATAAAAGGGAGACGTCATTTTTATGTACTCTAACTTCGTTAGAAGTTCATCATTACTCTTTCGTGCTTGATAAGCCGGAGATATATATGATTCGTCACGGAGAAATGACTCCTGCAAAATCGGAAAACTATCATGCAGGAATATCATAGACGACACCTCACAAACGCGATGTCGAAAGCATGGCTGCTCAAAGGAATCTTAGTTTCTAAGGGGGTTTTCTTGATATTTGAACAAGAAACTTAGCAAGTAGGGCAGTTAGAATCTTTGTAGCAATTCTCCGTGCAAAAAGTCAAAAAGTGCCTTTCTGCGTTACAGGGCTAGTCGAACGTACGCTTGCTACATGTACGCTTACCAGATACTCCAGTTCAAGTTCTTCAAATGCGATTCGAACAATAAGAATTCGCGGCTGTTTTCACTATATTTTGTGGGAGACATGTCGAACTGCAGAGACGTCTGCGGGCTGGTATTGTCAAGTCCAATCATTTCCTCTACAGGCAAGAGATGGTCGTAGACTGTCGTCGAACAGGAAGTCGTCGCGATGTCGAAATGCTCTGTACTCGAAGACATTTCGAGTGACAGAAAAAACTGAATTCGCTTCCATCGGCTGCCAGGTCTGTACAGCAACGAAAACCTCCCTGTGGTGTCACTATAGCTGATGATCAGAAAGAAGCTTGTATTTGCTTGTTTCCTAAGGTGCGCACGTGTAAGTAGCAACTCATATTTTTCTTCGCAGACGTTTGAGCTGTAGAGTAATGCTTGGTATTATAACCTTTGAAGACGTTCGGGCTGTTTAAACCAGCTTCAACGAATACCTCCTGCTGTGGCTGGTTGTAATTCGTTCTATTTCCTTTCTCAGATGTTTGCTGGGTGGTGTGTTAGCTCTATCGGCTTTCAGTTTTGTTAAATAACTACAGGAAGCTATGGTTGTAAACTGAAGGGGCTCGCTATATACACAGCGCTTAATACAATTCAGGCAGAACTAATCTCACATTCAATGCGTTAATGAGATTAGCATTTATGTAATGTAGCGACACACCATAACACAAAATTATTCCCTTCTGTGAAGCCGGCTTCTGCAATTTTGTGTTAGCGACATCTTTAGCGTGACTCATGCCTTAGGTGTCACATAAGCTAGTAAAGATATCTAGAAAGGCAGGAGCCAATTTTCTGTTCAGTGATCCTAACAAGCTGCACAACCTTTGTATATAGAAAGGTTGCTCAACAAGAACAGAATAAGCGAAACATGCGAAAAAAACAACAACACGTGAAATAGCATGTAGAATACCACACCAGAGTTGTCTACTTAATTGTTCTGTCCTACAGCCGTTATTACATTGGCCATATAGGTCGTAGTATAAGAAACGACCGTCTGAGGGAACACGCAAATTCTTTGAAAGGTTTGATAGGTAGCAATCTGGCCGGGGTTGGCCGTGGTGGTGAAACTTTATTAATACAGAAATCTATGCGCGGTTTCTTTCTGGGTGGTTCCCTCTGACAGGGCTCCACTGGCAATTGTGGCTCGCCGCGCCTGGTTGAGGGTCGCCAGTTGGCTTCCCAGATCCAGTTCGGAGAGTCTCGCCTCCCAAGATCACGTAGTGAGTGTGTGTGCTGTGACTCGTGGCGTGGCGAGATTGCCTCGTCCGGACGGTCGGTGCCATTCGTTTGTTATGTGCGCGAGTGCCGCTGTGTGTTTGCTACACTAGGGACATGTCCGGGACGTATATCTATCCGGGGAGATGGCGTGTAGGCGGGACAAGTGTGGTTATGTGTTCGTTTTCAGGCGGCGCCCGTCCCTTGCCTGGAGTTTATTGAGAGCTTTGTGTGGGGGAGCGTATTGTCGTCTTGCGGGACGTTGGTACTGCGGTATTTGTTGACTTGCAGTTATTAACTCGTTGGTCGCTACTCGGTCTGTTAGGGGCTGAAGGACAGTGTGGTCTACCACTGGGCTGGTGAGACCTTGAGCTGCGCAGTCCGCCTCTCTGTTGCCCCGCAGGCTTTCGGGCCCGGGGCTTCAGACGATGCCGTGCGTCCACTCTAGTGAGCGGCCCAGGATTCAAATGACTTGTATAGGGAGCGTTCCATTAAGTATAAACGACACGCCGCTTGTGAGTCCGTAAGGACGCGTGCGGAGTTGCTCTCGACGTCGCGAAGTGCGAGAACGATCGCTTCTGCTTCTGCGCTGCATGTGGCGCAGATGGAGGCAGCGGCTACCAGGTTCCCTGATTGACGAGCGATTGTGTGTTTCGTCTCACGACGTGGCGACGAGGGATCTCGCCGTGCATTGTAGCGAGTGCAAGCGTCGTCCAGATTCAGACAGGTGCCAGATTGTGCGAAAACACCATGAGCAGAGCACCCGGCAAATATGTGAAGCCTTTTTTCATGCACGAAAAGGAAGTATTCTGCGTCAGCACGCCGTCTGCTCAAAAAGGAGACGTGTCTATCGAGATTGAGTTGCGATATGTTCCCGACCCCCCTTTTTCCTTTCATTGTTTTTTTATAGTGTATAAAGTTTCAAGCAATAGGAATAAGCTCATGCGGTTGCTAGTGAGCGCATTACGTATGTCGCTATATTTTGTGTACTTCGTCTGAGCGCCGTTCTCCCAGAATTTGAGTGACTACACAGTAGTTCTCCGCTGCCGCATGTACCGCGACACACTTCTTTTTATTTGATATGTCTTTTTCGGTATATTTCAACAGTACGCAATCAATAGCACTTCGCTGCGTTCTAGAAGACCGTGCTCAGAAAAAAAGAAACATTTTAAATGAATTCGTTTTCGGGCTACAACGCCCAGTGTCATTTTTTTTCTTTTTAGACGGTGGCGTGTACATACGAAATGCAATCTCCACTGCTTGGAAGACATGTTTCGCACTGTCTAAGACTGCACTCTTTGCATCAACCTATTTATGATGCTGAGGTTTATTATACTTCTTTACGCACGAAGTAGGACAAGACGGACATTGCGTACGCTGCTGCAAACCCATCCTTGAAGGCACACTTATCTCTGCACTTCACATGGGGTATTTACTTCGTCGAATAGCGAAAGCCATTGTCGTACTTTCGTAATGCTGTGGTTGCAACAATAAGGTGCGTCTGATTTCTGCCGGAAAGGGAGCAATAGATAACTAACGTCACAGGGTGCATTTCTCGTGCATTGTAGCAGGCCTCTTGACTATGAATGACATAAGCTGAAGTACAGATACCTTCGCATTCGTGCAATCCTTCTATAGTTCAAGTTCCTGTATGGACACGCTTTCTGAAGTTCTCCGTGAAGTCTTATGAGGGTAAGATAAGATTTCATTATGTTTTCATAATACTAAATGCACAATATCCAAGCTGATTAGGCCCACAGAAGGTGCCTTATAAAGGGTTTGGTGTGTTTAATTCCCCCAACAGCAACTTTCTGAAAGTGAATCTTTAGTCTGCTGCAGGAGTCCGTTTTCTATACATGTATTCTTATCTTAGATATACAGGGTGCCCAACTATCATGCACTAATATTTAAACATATGCAAGTGCCACGTAGCTGGACAGAACCAAGGTAACGTTGTTCACCGTCGCATGGAGATACTCATATTATTTTTTGCATTCTGCCTAATTGCATAAGTAGCCTTTATTATTAAATCGCCTTCTCAAATATTATAATTAGATGAAAAGTATCAATGAGACAATTGCACAGAAACATGAAAAACTCCCGACACAGCTTTGTGTTGCTGAATACGTGCTACATAAATGTGTTTGCCGAGCGTGAAAGAAGCCCGCGAATACACGCAAACTGCCTCAAGCTGCTAGTCGCGCGCCAATTTTGCGTGTATACGCGAGCTTATTTCAAGTGCGGTATTGAATTAATTGAATTTCTCAAAGTAAAATTCATCAGAAAATTTGTAAAATAGACTTTCGCACAACCTGCAAACATGATAGCATCGGAGTAATTCGAATATATGAAAAGCATAACTCTGTTACGCGGAAACTCAAACACAAATCCTTCCCGCTGCCGTTTGCTTTTGTGTGAGCAAAACCGCGCACGCAGACACGAAAAATCCCGATGAACTAGAGGCTACCAGCTTTGCTATGAAATGCTGCAGGGGCGCACATTCTGCAAATATGCTATACAGCGCCAAGTACACTCCAGCAGCGTGTGACAGCGCTTTCGGTTTCTTGTAACAGATACCGGAGGAATCAGCGTAACTCTTATGTGCGGCGGTTTCTCATTTCTGCAAACGCGATAGAGAAAAAGAGAAATAAAACCATCCTCGATAATTATCTACGTCAATGAGAAGCATTTATCCGCTGTACGTGGCGCGAAGCAAGAAAGAACTGACCTCCTCCCAGATAAACGCTTGCTCGTGGAGGACCGCCACATTTGCCGTAATAGAAGCCAATGGCTGGTTGCTTACTCGGTTTGAGCCGCCGCGGTGACGTAGCGGCTATGGCAGTGCGCTGCTACACACGCGGTCACGGATTCGATTCCCGACCGCGGCGGCCGCGTTTCGATGGGGGTGAAACAAAAACAAAATGTTCGTGTGTACCATACATTTAGTGCACGTTAAAGAAGGCCAGTCGGTCAAAATTATTTCGGAGCCTCCCACTATGGCGTAATGATATCGTCGTTGTGGCACGTCAGACCCCAGACATTAAGTAATGAAGACCTCATCAGGAACTCCTGCGGCCTGTGTGCATACAGAGCCTGGCAAACGTTTTTCCTTGTGCATGCTTCTTGACTACGTTGGTGGCAGCTTTGTTGCAGAGCTGAACGAGCTTGCGAGGCAAGAAGTAAACACTGGTTCCCCGTGCCGCTGGACGTAGTATTTAACGCTGGGAACCACAGCAGTACTTGTATACTAACTACCCACAGCACCAGTACAGAGCACGGCAAGACCTTATTTCCCACGCTGCATGACTTATCTTCCTTTGCGGGACTTACTCGTCATTTCGCATTATAGGATGCGACGCGACATTACCCCGCAGTATGTAACGCCGACGAAGATTCTACTTGCTGAACTTCAAGCCATTTGAATATAAAATCATGGGAGTCAGTGTTCGATTAGCTGAGGCCGCTCATCGTGACCCCGGGACGACCAGTACGCATCGGCCGTTTTCTGTGTCACACACTCCGCACGTTAAAAGAGCAAGCGGCGCAGAGATAGGGCTTTGTCGATCGCTCAGGGACAAATGGTACGAACGAGGGGTCGCTTCAGTTTAAGCTGCGCGTAATGGCGTTGCTCATCAGAATAAGCAGCTTATACCACATGCAAAGATATTTTGAATTGCAAACATTTGCGCCAGGGCATACTTACCGTATCTTTTGTAGTCTTCTCAGTTGGTACGAGTAACATTAGAAAGAGAGAGAGAGAGGGATGTGTTACAAGTTGCATTGAGAATGGGCCAAAAATTAACGTTATGACGAAAAGTATAAAGCTTGATCGATAAGGACACTGTATATAATGCTTTCTTAATTATTTTATCTGACCGAACGTTATTATCGTTATTATCCTTACCATTTTGGGGTCATTGACAGCGTTTATCTTCGAAGCAAAGACTGCCACTAAACGAAACCAATGACTGATTTTGAAATCAGCGTGGCAAAACACAGAAAACATTGGAGGACGCTTAAGCTTCGCCTTTAAGAGTGGAACGCGATAGCATTCAACGATACCTGACTGCTTCTCTCGCTTCCCGGCAACTGCAGCTAATGTAACCGCAATGTTTGCCATGAAACGCTGGCAGCGGATGCTACGCACGAAGGCGAGCTTTCTGCTAGAAACGCGGCCTCTTGCGTGGGCCGATTTCGGAGGTTGTGCACAGCCACGCCAAAAAATTACATCATTTTCAGGTTTCTGTTATTGTTTCGCACATTTAATATTTACGTCTGACAAGAGAGAGAGAGATAGAGGAAAGGGGAAGGCAGGGAGGTTAACCAGAGGGGTAGATCCGGTTTGCTACCCAACGCTGGGGAAAGAGGGGAGGGGGAGGTAAAGTGATAACAAAGTAGAGATAAAGAAAGAAAGGAGCACAGACATACAATCACAGTTTGTCACTGTCACCGCACAGCACAGTAGCACTTGCAGCACTATGAGCATCTGTTCATGCTACAGCCGCTTGTCCAGTTCTGTAGCCCTTAAAAACTGCAATAGTGCTCTCGTCGCCCTCTGCTGCAATGGCTTGTGATGGCGGCATTTTAATATAAGTTCCTCTGTTAAAGGTCTTCGGTCAAAGCGCCCTATCGCGTTTGCGAGCGATCGTCTCTGTAAATTATAGCGCGGACAGTCACAGAGAAGGTGCTGAAGAGTATCCTCGTTATCACAGTTATCACAGGACGCGTCATCAGCCCATCCGATTCGGAAAGCAAAAGACTTGGTGAACGCCACCCCTAGCCATATTCAACAAAGCAGGGTAGCTTCGCGACGGCAGAGTCCACCTGGAATGCAAAGGCGTAGAGAAAAGTTTAGGCTGTGTAGCAGGTTGTTTTGAAAAATTCCTGCGTTCCACGAGGAGAACGTGATATCACGGCGGAGCATTCGAAGTTTTCTTGCGGCATCTGTCCTTGATAATGGTATCGGCTCCTCTTCATCGCCTTGAAGAGCCGACCGAGCAGCGTTATCGGCGTGTTCGTTCCTATGACGCCGCAGTGACTAGGAAGCCACTGAAATGTCACGTGGTGTCCTTTCTCAGTCAAGGTATGGATTAGTTCTCTAATCTCGTATAACAGTTGTTTCTGTGGTCCACGCCGCAGGGCTGATAGCAAAGGCTGCAGTGCTGCCTTCGAGTCACTGAATATTGACCATCTTCGAGGTTGTTCTTGGTTGACGAGACGAAGTGCAGCCCGGAGAGCTGCACGTTCCGCAGCCATCGGTTTCGTTGGGTGACATGTCTTGAAACTGATGGTGGTGGCTTTCGCTGGGAAAACCACGGCTCCAGAGGAACACTGGAGAGTAGCCGATCCATCAGTATAAATATGTACGTGGTCGGCGTACCTCTCGTGCAAAAGGAGCAGAGTTAGTTGTTTAAGAGCAGGTGATGACAGCTCAGATTTTTTCCTGGTTCCAGGTATAGTGAGGTGCACTGCAGGTCGAGCCAAACACCATGGAGGAATCGATGGCTTAGTTGCGGGGGTGAAGCCTAATGGAAGGCAGGTGTAATAATCCGAAATCGTAGTACAAAATGATGCCTGCGGCCTTTCTGACGGTAGTGTTGCCAGATGGTGGGAACGGGCACGGGCGACGTGCCTAATGTGCACTCTCAACACTTCCACCGCAATGTGTGTTTGTATGGGTTGGTCCCGGGCGATCGCAATAGTCGCTGCTGTCGATGTGCATTTTGGCAAACCAAGACACACCCTGAAAGCCCGAGCTTGAATAGCCTGTTTGAACATTTTTTGTAGTGTCTTTTCATAACGTGTTTCTTTTACCGGTTTTTTTGTTGTGTGAATTGGATATATTTACACGTTTCTCATGTCAAAAGGAGTAGTCGGCACCGTCTGTTGGTGTTATCATCTTGTTTAATCAAATCAGTAAATAGAAAGTTGGAATACGGCTGATGAAAGTTGTCATACAGAGAAAAATAGAGACACAGCATAAGGCTCATAGTTTGCAGACTTATTGAATAAGACGAGTACCAGTCCACGGAGAAAGACAGGATACTCCAGACTATAACCAAGTGCTGCAAGTGCGCACCGACCGAGACTTAGAGCAACAGGCGGCATGTCGCCTGTTGGTTGTCTAGGATGTGTAATTCATATGGGAGATACTTATAGCGTAGGGGTAAGCGTATTGTCTCGAGACACAAATGCAAAAGCGTGAGTAACGGACCAGATGTGAGTAAGGGAGTAAATGACGTTCTAGTTTACATTAAGACAAATGAATGATGTTTGGTGAGCCGTGTATAAAGAGTAGAAAAGTAGAATAGCTGAATCACTACCAATGGGAGGCAAAAACTGCCTGAAAATGCAGGTAATTGAATAGCGTGACGAAATTGGAAAACGTGCGGGCACAGAGTAAGTTAGCTTGACGCATGACCGACATAGCGTAACTTTGCAGAAGCATACTTGCTCGAGCGCACTTAATTACGCTAATGATCTCGCTTGTGTCGCCATTTGGTGTATTCGCCGTAGCACGATCTTGACCACAAGTTCCTGTTCATGTTGAAAAAAATGATACATACATGATGCAGGGTGAGCGCACCATTTGCGACAAGCGGATTTCTTGTCTGTTTTGGAAGATGCTGTCTTGCCTTCCCGACTCTACGGGCTTTTTAACGATGGAAGGGTTCGCGGCTGCATCATTCAACACTCCGTATCCCTGGTCGAGCACTAATAGCTCTGTAAATACATAACCAGCGTGTTAATGCTTATTATCTGAGCCTCGCTGTTGCCATACTCATGGGGTGATGCAGAAAGCTTTGGTTGCCTTCACTAACACCACTAAGTTGACAGTCAATTAGCCTCACTAGAAATTAGCCACCTTACTCTCAGACCGTCTAACGGTTTTCCTTTTGAGAGCTGAATTTGTGCGTTGCCTAAGATAACTGTGGCTCAAAGCGACTGATTAGACCATTAATTAGCTCTCGAAAGTGTCCGTTTTCTAAATGTGCATCCATATGTCGTGCTTGTCGTGCGAGCTGTAAGTAAACTAAGCTACAATGCAGTTTACACGATTAAGTTATCTAACTGTTAAGTGTAGTTGGTAGCGAAGAGCGCAAAACGCATGACGAAGGACGAGAGCAACTTCCAGCGCTATTCATTTATTCTGAGCTTTCGGTTTCTTTTTCTTCTTGAGTTACATGCAACTTACCAAGCAGACGTGTTGTTGCATATCTGTACAGCACCGTCCTCTTGAACCGTCTGTTCCAAATCATGACCGCAGGCTCAAAGACATAGCGATCGAAAGAGCACCGCGCATTTTGTCGGTATTGTCCTGGGCTTCGCGCTGTTCGCTGCGCAGCTGAAATGAGTTAGTCTGCAACATGAGCAAAATGTCGTTAAGATCTCGATGTAATGTTTTGCTGCTTTCCCAGATTTAATAATGACCGCATCGGCGGCACGAGCAGCTAGCGGCTGTGAATATTGACCAGCTTCCCCAGAAGCTAGGAACGTGCGTGGTGCTCTCGTTACTGCCGTACACATGCTCTAACAGAGAAAAACAGAGACGCTGCACGCCACGATTGCTTAAACGAGCTGATAGGATTGCTCGGTGATTTCTCTTAGCACATCACGTTTTTACACTTAATTCATTCAATCGCTGTACATATAGGGGAAGCAGTTGCAACATGCACGAGGTGCTTCTTTAGGTAGGTTGCATTTTACGAAGGCAAGAGCGCTATAGAAAAGCCATTGCGAAACGTCGGTTTCAAGGTTTTTGACAACTCGTATGGTTCAAACAGATCTCGATCTATGAGGAAAACTGTGGTGAGTAAAGAGTGTTTTTGTTTTCTGTACTTCACGATGGCAAAATTTTACGGCAGCTGCCTCCTTGTCCTTAATGTCTTGGCTCTTGCTTCCGTTAAAGACCAGTTGAAACGCGGACGTATTGGCTGTCCACACGCCTTAATAAAATACGTTGTTATTGAAAACACGCATAATGCGAACGTACTTCAGCTTCAGTTCTTTATATATATATATATATATATATAGATATATATATATATATATATATTTATATATTCCTTATATTATTTCGGCCCCTTATATATTTCGCATGCAGCACATGACATATACAACATTCAGTATATTGTTTTTAGAAAACCACAATGTGTTACAAAGCTAAGTTTGCATAAATAAAGATTATATATATATATCTATCTATATATATATATATATATATATATATATATATATATATATATATATTTATATAGCACTTACATCAAAGTTCGTGACGCTTACTTATTTTGTAATAATGAACAAATATGGTGTCGATAGGCCCACATTATGCTACCCGCAGCTCTTGTGAAAGGCACTTTGTGTTCTTGCGTAGCTGGTGCCGGGCTGGGGGTGGAGAGACGTTCAAAAAGTGAAGTTCATTGCTTTTTGTGTGTGTCATGAACTATTGTAGAGATGGTAGCGCGTAGCGCTAATTTCATGGCAAACAAAATCTGTGTCAGAATGTTTCGAGGTTTATATAAAAATATGAAAGATTATACGCACATCACTGAAAGAGAAGCTTTCTTTATGAAACTTCCGGGCTTTCTCGACCGTGGCTGTAGGTTGTTGCTGGGTGCTAAGTGCCGGCTCCTAAAAGCAGGCTATCCATCCAACTTGGTGGTTTCGGTAGCGGGAGGGTTACTCTGGCGTGTAAATGCGACTCGTAGCGTGTCTAACACAGAAGCGTGCCCTAGTTTTGAGCAGAGAAATGCAGCAGTTATTCCCTACACCCACTAGGTAGCTCACAATCCGTGCCTCATAATCAAATTGGGGTTTTGGCATGCACGTAAAATCCGAGAATGCAATTTAAAGAAATTAGCTTCAAGAGGAAACGCAGAAGTTGTTTTTTTAGCATCCAGTAAAGTGAAAAGCTTGTGTAATAAAAAAAAAATATTCCGCAAAGAATGTGAAAGGTGAATCTAGCGCTGAAAAAATAAGCACAGAAAATCATTCTCTCTGTGCAAAACTTATGTCACCTATCGCAGGTCATTTTCCTGTAACCGTCGGGCAAACACGACGTTGCATAAGGGAACGGTTAAGATAGTATTGCAACAAGGCTAATAAACCGCCACTTAATGTTTTTCTTGCACTCCATTGCTGCAGAGATATGGGTGCGAGCCCCTTTTGGATAAAACAGTTACCGTAGGCACAAACAAATTTCAAGTCACTCGCCCAATAATTGAAGCCGAGCAAATTCAATACCTTCGGTGATGTATGTAACAGCAAAACTTCCTCGACTGACAACACATTGAATTTTCTGCGCATTCCATGACGGGGTTTTCTTTAGTTCTCTTATTTTGGGTGCTCTGTTTGGTTCCTTTTCGGTTATTTGATTGCAAGGTGATTCATGTAAACTGTGACATAGTCCACTGAAGGTATACTCTTGTTCGGCTCGGCGAGATAATTAAACAACATTGTTGTTAGTAGCTCCTGTGTGTGCAGCACCTTCTGCAGCACCGATCCCGAAGATAGTGCAATGCCGGGCCGACTCGTGGCGGAGATGCAGTTCGCAATTAAGGGGCCCACATACACAGCTTCGCTGGTCATCCTTCTTCACAGAGTGGAAGGGAACTAAGATTTTTTTCGCGTGTCGTCAGTTGTCGCATAACCGCTCCACCAAAGTTATCGCTGCAGTAGGCTTCTCTAATCTTTATCGTAAAGCATTTCAAATTGTAGGGAAGTGCGACCATGAACGACGGATTATAGGAAAGGAATAGGATCTAACGAAAGGGGGAACCATTACGCTATGTACTGATATTGAAGCAACGTACTTATAATTGACGTGTTCACGCACAGGCGCTGGACTGCCACCACTGCGTTTGTAGCGTTGTCTGAAAAGCGCACGCGCTCTGACGCCAGTGATGCGTGAACGAGACCCAGAGTAAAAGACAAAAACAAAGACGTCATTTTTGGGATTCCCACTCTGCAAATAATCCAAGTCCAAGATAGCGGCGCTCTTTGTCAGAGAATGATAACGAGGGGCAACTGATACACCTGTGTTTCCATTTGTCGATTTCTATTGCTTCAAGAATTTTCCTTGTTTGCTTTTTTGTGTTCCCTGCGTACAACTTCCGTTTCTTTCAGTACAGGTTTGCAGCCACAATACCTGCAGTGAAAGGCTAAATGACCTGAACAAAGCTTTAGCCATGCAGTGGTTCTTGTGCTCAGTTAGCCTCGTATTCAAGTACTTACCCACCTGCCCAATGTGTACCTTGTTACAGGGCAGAGAGATCTTACAAACCATCTGTCTGTACACGACGATGAGCAAAAAGAGAACAAGGTGAAAGCAGGAGCCTCTCTGTGCAAGTGACGTAGGGCATTGGGTGCTTGAGTGCACCGGAACGCGTTCCCTTTTTTGATCCATTCACTTTTTTGCACACGTCCGACAATCGCACAGAAGCCGAAAACACCACATCAACTCCGGCCCTTTGGCCTATTTTTCGCAGATTTTGGGAAATGGTGTGCACATAAGGTATGACCACCTTGTCTTGACAGTCCTTGCGAATGTGAGTGGCACCCCTTACATTTGCAGCGAAGCTGTTTACCTGACGGACCTGCATGGACGAGCCATATGCGTGGTCTCGTAGGGAGATGGGGGGGCAGGGGTATTTGGGCTGGCTAACGTCTGTAAAGTGAAAAAAAATTCGCGGTGCGCCGCGTGGTCTCGTAAGGGGGGGGGGTTATCTGGGCTGGCTTACGTCTGTAAAGGGAACAAAAAAGATAATGAATGAAGGATAATACGGCTCAGAAGAAACAAAGGACACGTGATTCCATCGAGCGCAGCCCCCGCGCAGTGGAAAAGTGAACCCGCGCTGGCCGCCCTTGCTGCCAGCTGGGTCTGCTGCCGCCGGCACTCAATGCAACGGCGCGGCAGTTGTGGCAGGAGGACAGGGATATGTGCGCCGCGGTAGCCGCCTCGGTGTGTAAGAACCGGATTGTACATTGCAGAGGTAGATCAATGCGACAGTTTAAACTCCAACAAAAATGGGTGAAGTGGGAAGACCACGCATTGTGCGCATGGCCGAAAAACCAGCCGAGTACGATGAGAGGCGTCGACAGCAGAGACGCGACTATAGCCACCGACAACGTGCCGGTGAAAAAGCGGAGAAAGCGGCCAGTGACGTTGCCTCCGAAGAAGGTCAGTGAAAGCAAATGCGGGAGTCTAATCGTTGGCGTCGAGCGCAAGCTACCTATGACGATCGCGCACTGGAGGCCGTTCGTAAGCGCCGAGCTAGGTCGTACGAGTCTGCGTCCAAGCGGCACAAGCGTGAGGTGCCACCTTCTCCGAGTGTCACCGGGGCGAATTCCAAATTGAACACAAGTATTCTGGACGCGGAGTTTGGCCATAGTTGCTCGGTCTGCGATCGACAGCGTCGCTAGCTAATCCGCAACCATATAAATAGTTCGGCCCGAATTTTTTTGTCTTCTTTAGTAAGCATTCTGCAACTGATATCAAGAGCTTCGAGGAGTACCCGGAGCTCCTGAGGCGGCTTATCTGGCTTGTGAAGCTGAGTTCGAATTTGTGATGGCGCGATTTTTGCATCGCGTTAAGGAAGCAAGAGCGGACGCACGGTGGAAATAGTGCCATCATTCCCATGGGGGCTGAAAGATCATAGTGCCCGAGTTCCTTGTAGTAATTACTGTAGGAAACTCTATGGCTTGCCCCTTCCGTCAGGCTCTAAGTGTACAAAGTGTGGATTATGCTTGTATGTGTGCTAACTGTAATCTTGTCGAGGCAGGTTGTCTTGACATGCTGACATATTGTTCCGGGGGTAAAGTGTACATGTTGATAAATTCAACGCTCTATCCGGCCTTCTCCCGTTTAATCGAATACGTTGGCACTGTTTGACCTTCACTGGTCCTTGCGCCATAAAACTCCACTAATCATCATTAATCGAATATGGGGGCCCAACTCATGAGAGAGGGCAAGACGACACGTGAACAAGGTAATAAAATACCTTGTGGGTCACGCAGCGTAAGAATGGATCTTGGTACAATTGGGGCATAGACTCCTGAGAAGGCTCCCATCCATCCTGGTACAACATGCCGAAGGTGAACGTCCTTTGTGAGGGGACACTATGACACTTCAATATAAATGTCGAAAAGGAACCTTTTATGCTTTGAAAGACGTAGTAACTGTCAGGTAGTTATCTCACTGAAGCGAGAAATGTTGTGAGAGTTAAGAACACACTCAGGCAAAAGATTACGGCAGTTGCAAGGCTCTGCATCAAATGCCCCGTCCGCGCGAAGAGTCACAGCCCACGACACCACTGTGTTATCTCTTTTCAAGGAGTAAGCTAAATTTCAGTTTTACTGTTCTGCCAAACGGGCGCATCGACAAGGAATTTTAGCTCACACTACGCACATTCGATATAAGTCTAAAATATTTATGAGGATACCGCTTTGGGAAGTCACGTCCTTCGCTTATCTAGAAGTAATCTCATCAAAAGCGGTAAAACAATTAGCTTGTAAATGAGATCAAGCATAAACTGAAGCTAATGTGCGCTATCGAGAAGGAGTGAACCTGCCGTGGTTGCTCAGTGGCTATGGTGTGAGGCTGCTGAGCACAAGGTCTCGGGATCGAATCCCGGCCACGGCGGCCGCATTTAGATGGGGGCGAATGCGAAAACACCGATGTACTTAGATTTAGGTGCACGTTAAAGAACCCCAGGTGGTCCAAATTTCCAGAGTCCTCCACTACGGCGTGCCTCATAATCAGAAAGTGGTTTTGGCACGTAAAACCCCATAATTAAAAAAAAGTAGTGTACAACGAGAGAAACAGATATATAACAGACCGTTCCTGGCTTATGTCTTCTGCCACCATACGGGACAGAGTTCATTGCATAATATATGAAGTGGTACGAACGACATCAAAGAACCTTAATAAAAGCGCGAGTGATCGCCCTTGTGCCGTCTTAAACCGGTTGAGTTCAGTTCCATTTTATTTAATTTTATTACCTTAAAAGTCCAATGTAGGGGCATTACATAAGGTGTGGTTATTTATAAAGCAGCAAAAGCATGGTGAGAAATAATCATTTAACAAAATGGTCGGTTACAAGTTCTGCAAACGAAGGTGGACTAGTGGTAGTAGCGATGTTGGGGGGAAGGCCGTTGCAGTCTGTGGGGCGGTTCGGAAGAAAAAAAAAGGCAGTGAAGGTGGTTGTCCGAGCACGTCGGCGTGCTACTTGAAGTGAACGGGTGGTGCGATGAGATATGCGTGCTGCTGCAGTGGTGTAAGGCTGTTGATTAAGGGAAGAAAAGAAGAACTTGCGGTACAGGGAAAGATTGGAAATGCGACGCCGACATGAAAGCTGGATTACGATTTCAGAGATGAAAAGCTGACATCATATAAGCATGAGGTACGAATTTTGGACTGATTCTAATGCGTCGGTGAGAGAGAGAGAGAGAGAAGGGAAGAAGTAAAGGCCGGGAGGTTAACTAGACTGAGTCCAGTTTGCTACCCTACACGTGGGGAGGGGAATGGGAAGTGAGTGAGAGAGAGAGAGAGAGAGAGAGAGAGAGAGAGAGAGAGAGAGAGAGAGAGAGAGAGAGAGAGAGAGAGAGAGCTTAGATGTAGGGTGTATATAGTCGGGCGCTCAAGTCTGTTGCCTTCAGGTAGTGAAAAAGCGCTCAAATTGCTTTCTGGGCTAATGAACTGTGAGGCCAGGCTCCCAAGATCTTCGCTTCCGTAAATGGCCTGTCATCCAGTCTATTCAAGGCACACTGGAGAGGCACACTGGCGTCGGTGAGATATGCTTGAGGCGGGTTCCAGATGGCTGACGCGTATTCTAGTTTCGGCCTGAAAAGTTACATATATGCTAGTAATGTTACATCTACTGGGATGTTCTGTAGATTCCGTTTTAGAAAACCTAAGGATTTGTTAGCTGCGGAGATAATGCTAGTGACATGTCCGCGCTAAGGGGGGGGGGACAAATTGTGAGATAGGGTTATACCTAGATACTTATGGGACTGTACTGGTTCTAACGGCGTGTTGTTAATTGTGTATGGGAAGAAGAAAGGGTTGCGACGGTGGGAGAAGGACACGAATTTACAGTGGTTGGCGCTAAGGGTCATCAGAGAATTGCTGCACCTTTCGAAGACACTATTAAAATCATTCTGGAGAGCAGTTTGGTCAGAGAAGTTATTGATAGTGAGGTTCATGAACCTCGTGGCGCTAATTACCTGAAACCGCTTTTGGCATGAGGAGACGTTTGTCTCCTCACGAGCGCTGCATCTTGCACAAGCAATACGAACACGCATTCGGGCAACGGCCCGCGATAAAGAGCACCGTATAAGTCGCGTTTTGAGCTGTGACCGCGTTACTGACGCAGTAAGTCACTAAGGAAGCTGCTCGTTGGTTTTTGTGAGTGGCTTTGAAACGAGCAAGCAGGACCGAAGTTAAGCCGCGCCACCTCCGGTTCTTTCCCATTTTAATGCTGTTTGATATAAGCATTGCCCCTTTCACACGTTTATACCTTGCCTTGCAATTACGCAGAAAAAGGAGAGTTTTCGTGCTGAACGAAGTTTTGAAACTCCTCCGTAGGCGTTGTTTATGAGCAGAACACGCCTTGGAGCAGACTCGGAGCAGAACCCGACTTTGATTTCATAGTTGCAACTTTGAGAGCAAACAATTGCTTCGTGTGGCAATCCTCAACCTAGCCCACTGGCACGACTGCTGTACGCTATGCACCTTATCTTCACTGTATTTAATGTGGCTATCTTCACTGTGAAGGATCTTATTTAAAATAAGTTCATCTTCATTACATTTATTCACCATATTTCTTATTACAGACAAAATTGCTCCTAATGCATCTGGATCCCTAGTCGCGGGTTAGTTGGGATCATCTAGGTATCAGTTTATTCAAGCAAATAAATATAGATGCAATAGAAGATAGCATATAGATGTGGTATAGAACTTACACATAGCAAAGGAAAATGAACATATAGGGTGTAAGGTGTTTCTTTTTTTAACTGCACCACATTTTTTAAACGTTGCCAATGGCAGATAGCACAATTCTAATCATCGATCTAAATTACTCGATGAGGCGGCCATTACTTCTACGAGAAATCAGAATGTCCAATTGAATAAGAATAGTGAACAAAGAATAATTACATTACGCCACATATTTCAATCTACGAATTATAGGCGCTGAGTTCACATGGCGAACCACTTGAACAAGTTCTCTCGATAGCACCATTTCCGGAATATTAATTTACAAAGTGTCCGACGAAATGCAGTGGCATTCCAGTTGTTTACAATCGATTACGAATACATCCATCTGTATTTATAGCACTCATTCTATAATGGGAGGCATTACACCAGTGAGTCTTGGCAGTTTTGCATGAACTCAGAGCAATGGGTTCACACAGATATTGAACTAAGTACCACGTGGATTTGTTCTTAGTACCAACACACATCTGTTATTTAGGTGTTAAAATAAAATTAACTTTAGATTGACATAATTAACAAAAACCACACTTTAACCTTCACTAACACAGCGCACGTGCCACCTGTAGCTTTTCTCTGGCACACCCCGCAGGGGCGTCTGCGTCAGCAGGCGTTTGATGTGTCGCGACACCGCGTACCTGAGCACAAGAGGGTTCGACCCTCCGGCGTGTAACCGCGCGTGGCTTTGCCGTGTCCGCGGAAAGAGGGATCCTCGAGGTTGAGCCGACGCTGAGTGTTTAGACCTTTAAGGCCTCTCAGCGGAGGCAACACACCTCTTTGGCCTCGGCTTCACGTAGACGGCACCCCACGGACTGACCCACCCGAGGGAAATCGGCAGTTGCCTTTTCCTCTTTCTCCCTCCAATATTCGTCTTTCTGTCACATTCCATCTTTCCTGTCTGCTGCCGGCTTCCTCTTACTTTCAGTTTTCCCAGGCAGCAAGGGTTAACCTTGTGTGAATAGCCAACCTAGGTTATGCGATATTTATCTATAGCGGTAATGTACAGCTGGCGTTTGTAGGACCTGTTTTACAGGCCCTGCAGCGTCCCCTTGTAGGGCTCCACGGTGGGTTGGTGGCGCTACTGCCGAAAATTAAACATTCATCAGTGGCAACCTTCCCCCCCCCCCCCCCCCCCCACTCCTTGATCGCCCTCAGAAATGAGGGCGTACCGAAGATGTTTTTAAATTTTTTGGTGACAAAGTACAAAACTTCCCCCGATTCCATGTCCTCCGTTCTGATAAACCTGAAAAGACCAAAGAATGATTTCTCCTTTCCACGTGTCGAAATGTCTCATTGAAGCTCTTGGCGCAGGCTACAAGGCATAGAAGTGGCTAGTAGAGATCTTATTTTGGAACTCCATGATGCAAAACAACACGAAAAGCTTCCTAACCTAGTGTCATTCGGGCACATCCCCGTAACAATCTCCCCGCACTGAACCATGAACACACGCCGTGGAGTTATCTCCTATGATGACGTAATGGAGCTGACAGAAGCTGAACTGTTGGAAGGCTGGAGCGAGTAGAACGTGAGCAATGTTAAGCGAATTATGCTAAAGCGTGATGGCAAGGAGATCAAAATAAAGCATCTAATACTCAGTTTTGGTTCAAGCATCCCGCCCTAGACAATCGAGGCAGGCTAGGTAAAGCTACGTGTCAGACTCTATGTCCCAAACCCCCTTCGATGATTAAAATGCCAGCCTTTTGACCACATTTCCCAAAACTGCCCAGGCCGACGGACATATGCTAAATGTAGTGCCGGTGATCATGCCTCTGAAACTTGTGAAAATTCTCCACACTGCGTGAACTGTGATGGCGAGCATGCTGCATACTCGCGGTCGTGCCCGCATGAAAAAAAGGAAAAGAAATGGTTAATATCAAACTAAAAGAAAATATCTCATTCAAGTAGGCACGCAGGCCGGTGTCATACCTGCGCAATAACAGCTTTGCCGATGTGACGCTCCAGGGGGCAGAGACACAACTGCTCCCGGCGACTGTTCGACCCACATGTAGTGAGCCGCCAGTAACGCCATCCGGCGCCCCAGCAGAAGGGGCCTTCGATATCTGGGCTGGTGGCCTCAAGGGCGTTATCACTTGAAAAGAGGCCTTCTCCACAAACAAATTTCATTTTCATTTATTTCATTTATTGAACCCTCAGGGCCAAAGGCATTAAAGAGGGGAGTGGTTACAAAACAGAAATACATAAATAAGTACAATGCATATTACAGAACAAGTATTATCATCTTCCTGTTATACAATGTTAGCTAGTGCAGAACGAAAATGCTGGTTATCAATTATGTCGACTATATCTGCGGGAAGGCGGTTCCATTCGCGTTATGTGCGAGGCAAGAAAGACTGAAATGCAGTTTTAGTGTTACATGTTTCAATGCCAACTTTGTGACGATGGTTAACTCACAGGAGCGGGTCTCCAGCGCCTCGCAGGAGGCGGTGGACACGACACCTAGTCAACCGGCACGACCAGCGCCCAAGGAGCGGCGATAATCTCTCCACCGCTCCAAGAAAGAGAAACATCGCATTGCGGGACCACCAAAGGCTCTTGCAACCTAACTTTTCCTTGCTAGACACACATCTTTAACTTTGTTCACATTGTGCATACCCAAGTATTACAGCGGAACGTGAGAGGACTTCTACACAATCTGGACGATGTTAAAGAACGGCTCCGCAAATTCAGTCCAAAGATGCTGTGTGTCCAAGAAACACACCGAAAATTAACACAGACGAATTTTTTAAGGCAATATATCACTTCCCGCAAAAGACTGCGACGACGCACTCGCCTCTTCGGGGGGTGTATCCATGATAGTCGATAAGGGTGTTGCATGTCAGCAATTAAAACTACGAACTTCCCTCGAGGCAGTTGCTGTCCGAGCAGTGTTGTTTGGTAGGCTAGTCACAATGAGTTACATTTACATCCCCCTTTGCTATCAGCTTTCCAGAACACAGTTTCAGAGCTTCACTGATGACCTTCCTCCGCCGTACATAATCGTTGGTGATATAAACGCTCATAGCCCCCTATGGGGCGACTCTCGTTCTGATAGGCGAGGGCGCCTGATAGTGAATTTTCTGTTTTTTTGAGGTGCATGTTTATTGAACAAGAAACAACCTACGCATCACTACGTTACATATAACACTTACTCTTCCATAGACTTAAGCATAGTGTCGAGCACACTAATTCCATACCTGGAGCGGTCTGTTCTCAAGAATCCCTTTGGGAGTGGTAACTTCCCAATTACATTAAACCTAACAAAACAAGATGCATGCGCGCCACATTCTCCATCGATGGAACGTCGAATCAGCGAACTGGGAAGTGTTTCGAAAGCTCACACATTTAAGCGAAGATGACATTTCTGTTCTTAATGCAGACGATGCTGTGGCATACCTGACATGTTTTATTATTGACGCTGCAACGAAATGCATTAAACAAACTAACGGACTGGCTAATAAGCGTCGCATTCCGTGGTGGAATGACGAATGTCCGAAAGCGTGCAAAAATCAAAACAAAGCTTGGGGATGGCTTCGTAATTCTCCAACCGCAGAAAACTATTAATTTCAAGCAGGTGAAATCACTAGGCAGGAGAACACGTCGACGTGCAAAGAGAGAGAGCTGGGAGCTGTATATATCTGGCATAAATTGTTATACAGACGAGGCGAAAGTATTAAATAGGGTGAATAAATTAAAAGACCGGGAGAGGAACCCCCTGCCCTTAGTATGCACCCAAGGAGATGGCCTTGAAGACCAGGCAAATTGTCTCGGTGAACATCTTTGATATATGTGTAGTGCATCTCATTACACAGAATTATTTCTGAGGTTGAAAGAACGCGCAGAGGGACAGCCCCTTGATCGGAAATGCGCCCAAAATGAAGATTATAATCGTCCGTTTAGTTTAGCTGAGCTGAAAACTTGTCCTTCTTGTTGCAAGAGCTCAGCGCGAGGTGGCGACCGTATCATATATGAAATGATCAAGCACCTACACACTGAAACACAGAAAACACTCCTCTCTCTTTTTAATGTCATTTGGGCTGCTGGGTATATTCTATATCCTGACAAGCTGTCTGTGCGAGCTCTTTGAAAAGATGATAAACTGGCGTTTAGTCTATCTCCTAGAGAGCAACGGAATACTAGATCCTTACCAGTGTGGTTTCAGAGAAGGTAGGTCGACTGCAGACCACCTTGTCCGCATCGAGGTAAATGTAAGGGATGCCTTCATAGACAAGCAGTTTTTTCTCTCCGTATTTCTTGATTTGGAGAAATTGCATGACACCACATGGCGCTTCGATATTATCCGAGACCTTTCCACTATGGATGTCCGCATCAGTATGATGAGTATCATCGAAAGTTACCTTTGTAACCGCACCTTATGTGTAAAGGTGGGCCACGCATTGTAGAGGTCTTTCAGCCAGGCAACTGGTGTTCCGCAAGGTGGTGGGCTAAGCTGCACACTATTTATTGTAAAAATGAATTCTTTGTGAATGACTATCCCACGAAATGCGAAGACGTGGGATCGTTCCCCACCTGCCGCAAGTTATTTTTTCATCTAATTTCAATCACATTAATTTATAATTTCTTTATTTCAATTGGTAAGTACAAGCAATTTCTCCTGTGTTGTCATTGGTGTCTTTGTTTGTTGGATTCTTATGGTATGAGCGGGTATGAATGATATAAGTTGTTACGTAACATATTGTCATGTTGTTACACAACTTTTTCTTTCACCCACGCCTAAGCTGCCAGGGAACTGCGCAACCATACCCCCACAAGTGCGAAGAGTACCTACCATGAATTTCAACCTGCCCGAAAGTTTCTAATAGAGTTGCCCAGTGTGAAACGTGACACCAGCTACAACATGAATTGCGTGAAAACGATTCTTTTTCTCAATGGTCGAATATGAAAGGCATAAGCGTCTTACCGCATTCTGTAGCCTGTGAGCGTAGACTGCTTTATTACAGAGAAGCCTATGCAACAAGCCTAGCTGGAGAGTTCTCGGTTATTAGTGCGAAAGCATTATGTGTCCCAATACGCGAAAATCCATCGTAGTTGGCGGCGTGACCGAAAGATAGCACTAAATATGGCCGACATCCTGAAGAGTAAAAATATGCCAAGAATTATCAGCGAAGTTTCTGTAAATTAGGTAAATTAATGGTGTTGAAAATAAAATATGGTAAGTTTCGGTGTGGGTGGGAATCGAGCCCGGGCCTCCGGGTGAGACGAGTACGGCGGCTCCACTCTTTCGGCGCACTAAAGGTGGGCCTAATGCGTGCGTCACTGGGCACATGACTGGGCTCAGCCAATGGGGAAGAGGTGGCGCTGCGTCATGAGTGTACACCACGGGCGCGTTCTTAGCGATCGGAGGTCTATAAATGGTATAACGCTTTCGAATTCCCACACGTAAACACTCTTAAGTGTCCCTGCCGAATTTTCTCGTCTTTTTTTTCTAGGCATAAGCATAAGCATCGCGAGGCATTTTAGTTAGAGGAGCATTAAGCACTTGCGCGGCCATAGCGAGGACAAATATGTGAATGGCTGAATTGTGGAATGGTTGCAGGCCCCCTACATCTGCGATGCATCTCACCGCATATGAAAAACCTAATGTTTTATGTTACAACCCTTGTTCCACACGTCCAGAGCGTCTCAATTTATTTGCTGTAGCCACCGCAGAGCAGATAAAGAGCAGGAAGTCCCGAGTTCAGGCAAAGCTCCGAGTTCAAATCGACTTCGTGCTACGGTAGTCAGTGAACGAAGATAGCGCAAAACTTGCGAAAATAGGAAAACGCACGTGGCGCTAGCGCGACCGTACCTTGCATGTGCCTCTTGATTGTTGTAAAAAATAAAAAAAGAGGATGGTTTGGAGAGAAGGTGTACCGCATTTTACCGTGCTTCACTCAACGCCAGAAACAAGCACAGCAGCACAACCAATCTTCAAATGCACCAAAATCCTCTTGCTCCGCCTTTTAATGGCGTCTTTTGCTTTTGCGTATATCTTTCATTCCAAGAACGTCGATAGAAGATTATGAACTGAAAAGCAAGGTTGCGCGGGCCCTCTGGGTTTCATTGGAAGGCGTTAAAACAAGCTTGTTCAACTTTTCAATAATTTCCTTAATAAAAGCCTTATTTTCTGCAGAGCACAACTTTGCTTAACTCCCCGGAGTTCTACGCACATACGCAAGTAAGTAAGTTTCTCTCTGAATAGATGACTTATATTGTACTGAATGTTGATCGACAAAGCAGGGCCAGTAAGTACTTCTTGTTGCGCTTGTTGGTAAAACCTGTGTATTACAAGAGGTACACAAATTACCACACATACACTAATGAAGTATAGACGAGTGCTACTTCCCGTGGTTCAATGAAGTCTTCGAATTTCGCCTTTATACTGCGTATCATACTTTGGAAACATAGGCAGAACCACAAGACATCAGGTAATAAACAGGAACGAAATTGATCAATTGTTTTCTGGTTTCATGTGACAGTTCGCAACAAGGTGCTTTCTGACTGTTACAAAGATATGGACGCTCCAGTGGTGCGTCTATCTTCGTTTTTCGTTATTTCTCATGCTCCTAAATCTCCCCTCACTCTTGTGTTTCTGCATTTCGCTAAAATTTTTATGTCCGAAAGACACAGCTCACATATGAGCAAAATCATTTCCGTAAAATGGCCGAGGGCGTCAAGGAAAATGAATAATATTTAAATACTTTTCGAGAAACAACTTTGGGGGGGGGGGGGGGGAGCATATGAAGAAGGAAGGCGATCGGGAAGCCAACGTTGTACTGCACCAGATATGAGTTCTAAACCGTGTCAGTGATACCGAATGGACGTGATGTCCCCAGAGGATGCCAGCTATAGAACTACACCAAGCAGCACGAAAGAAAATCAAAACAAAAACTATTTATGACAGTTGAAAAGCCAGTTCTCCGCCGCTGTTCAGTGCCAGACCAGAGCGTGTGAGAGCGTAAAACATCATCCAAGGTTTACTAGTCACATGTAACGTGCTGAAAAACAGCGCAGCGATCGTTGAAGTTGTTTTGTTACCACATCGCAGTATCCATACAGAAATAAATATGAGTACGAGGTTACGCCGCCCAAGGCTCTGGGTCTTAGAGACAGTAAAAAAAAAGAAGATATATGGATGCATATTTGGTCTATAATAGTAATGCACTTTTGGAGGATTGTTAGTATAAAGACGAGGAGAGGAACTGCAACAATGTGGTACAGCTTGGCATGTTTATTAACATTCATATTGATTATAACGCAAAAATGACGTTAACCCAAGCACGCTCGTCTTGTGTCCTACTACACCAGTGTTTTTACATTCCTAATGCTCTGTAATCAATGTAAATATGTCCAAAAAATAAAGAACTTAAGAAACAGCACACTTTTATGGAAATAGAACACTTTTTAGCATCACTCATCAATCTTAATGGCCGAAAACAGATTTAGAAGAAATGCAAGGGCAACGGCCGCCGTTTTAACAGAGGCGCTCGTAAAATATATTGATGCGTTGAACCTTGACAGCTACCACGTCGGAGCCGGTTGCATCGTTCGATACTACTACTGGAGGCGTTGCTCCTCTGCACAACAAGTGATCATTAGCCTGCCGTGATCATTACCATTACCTTCACATTAAATATGAAGTTTGAGGCCAAAACACTGCGAATGGTATTGATCAAGGCGGTCTGGCTTACGACAATACTTTTATAAATAGTTTACCCATCGAAAACAATGTGTGAAACATTTATAAAAGCCTTGTCGTGGCGATCAGTCGGGCATACCGTGTTCAGCCCCGTATACTGTATCACATTTAGCACGATCGTCAAATCTGGCGGCTGCGCTTCTTTTTTTCTCCCGAGAGTTTGCATCCTATGTACGGAAGCTGAAACATCAAAAATTCAATGGCTCGTGGAGCACACGTTGTTGATCGGGCCAAATTGCACGAGGCACCAAACTGGAGCCCGTAACGAATCAAGAGAAGTAGGGCAGCGAATAGCTGCAGTTCCCACGGATGAAAAAAAATTTTGCAGAAACCATCGACGATGATTATCAATGCAAACGAATAGCCGGAACGAAGAGGCGAGCAACATCCCGTTCGTGTTTAAGTCAAGCGTTTTCCTGAGAAATTCCGCCTGCAGCCTCTCCTCTCTCATTTTCGGAAGACCTCTTACCGTATCTTGCGCTGCAAATGTTCGCTATGCCCTGTTCGTCCCCATTGAGTGTCCTTACTAGGCGTACTGCTGTGCGCTCTTATAGAGATGGATATTTAGGGCCTGCTCGTATTTTTATCGGCGTGGGACTTGCATAGGCAGGATAGGATAGGACACAGTAGTCTAGGCGGTCGTCTTAGTTTTTATTTTGTAATAAATGTATCTTTCCTCACGTTGAGACTCACTCAGACGCATACCTTAGCCTGGCTGAGCTCCACTGAGTCCTTGTTTTTGTGAATCTGAGTGTTATTGAACCTAGGGTGCTTAAAACTGAGTTTGATTGAGTCGATGGGAGCGAATAGGAGCTCGTATGAGTTTCAGTGACTACTGCTCTGGCTCATGAGCGATTTCATATTTATTCCTTTAGACCGCGAAACTACATGTAATGCTTAGTCCGCATGATTGCTAGTGAATTGTCTATGTATCCACTACTGTTTCTGTTGGAATCAGTAACCTTCGTGAAGGAAACGCTAAAAAAAGTCCGTGAAATGAAGTTCTATTCATGTCTAGTGAAAAGTTGTTCAGTACAAATTGGAGGCGGTTCGGTGTGCGAATAACATTATTCACGCAAATTAATAAACATCATTAAAAAATTATATAATTTTTATAGCACCAAGTAGCCTACGCAGTCGCCTCCTTCATATACATCGCACCCCGAAACACATGCACACAAAACGCAACTCACCGATTGTGACGCTGTTGCCCATATAATTGACGCTTAATCAGGCAAATACTGTTACTATAATGTAGTGACCATGAATAAAGGTGTAGTGAGCCGGCAGATATGATCCACGTGAGGCTGAGTCTGCGCTACCAGTCTGCGCAGGCTGAGTCTGCGTTACTAACTTGTGTTACCACTTGTTTCTGAGACAGCTAAAGTAAAAGACATTGTCTTTGTTCGACAACTGAACATCATATTTTCAAAACATAGCTTTCAGAGTAGAGACACAAAAGACAAAATAGGTTTGACCATGTCTGTATTGCTTAAACGAAGAACTCACATTTTAAACTATTAATTGAATCATGCGACCATGTAGTGTATGTTCTACGCTTACCTTTCCTGTTTTATTTCCTTCATAAGGTATCCCACCTTCTTACGGCCATCTTGACCTGCACGTGTGGCTTAAAATAAATGTAAAGAATAATCCCAGTCAAGAATACAAATTTTCCGGCCAGACAGTGGTGTCATTGATAGCACATTGACTTTTATTCATTGAAAGTATTTGTTCTTCACCATAGTTAGAACTGCGGAAGGGGCTAAGGAGGAAAGCCTTTAGTTCAAGGCTTCAAGTAATCTTTCCTTTCATTTTCCGCCGTCTCAGCAATAAGGCAACATTGCCTTCAGCAAACGCAGGGAAGAAAATTGCTAAAAATTCTTAGCATGCTTCGAAGTCACAAAGGCAGCTTCGAGTATTCTTTGTACTTCTATTTGTTCTTTGATAATGAACCCCGCGTTTGCGATGACAATATACAACCAGCGATTGTCACGACAGCCAAATTTACGCTTAATAAGCCTCCCGTAAAACGCGATAGTAAACACGAAGCAAAAAGAAAATTCGGTAGGCACACTTAAGACTGTGTACGTGTGGGATTGCGAAAGCAGTAGAATCGCTTTGGTGAAATGTTTCTTTCCACGCGTTCCTTGTCCGCGCCAAGCTTTCACCTGCGTTCCGACTGGGCCCCTTGAGGCCAAATCAAAACGCGCCAAGAGTCTCATCGCGCTCGCTTGCCCACGAGGAGTTCGTAACTCGAAGGACCCGCTCAGTGACATTCGAGTGGACATTAATGCTTTTTATTTTATGCACTCATTTTAAACTTTCATGACATGGTGACACCTCCTCCCCATTGGCTGCGCCGTCACGTGCCCAATGACGCACACACTGGGCACACCTTCAATCAACCAGAACCCTGCACCCGCCGTGGAATCGGGGAATACGTGCTCGTCTCGGACCCAGGAGGCCCGGCTGCGATCCAGACCCAAATTTAACAGGAATTTACTTTGTTTCCAGGAACCTCTCTAAGAAATCTAACGTGAATCCGAGCACGTTTCGCGTGTTTTTATTTCTTGCGCTGTGGGCCATCTTCGACACCATAATTCTGCCATGCTGCCGACGGCGCAGGGCTTTCCCGTAATGGGGCGTATAGTGCTTTTGCATTAGAATAAACTAAACTGCAGTGTTCAGCTTATGCGGTCCTTCGATAATGGACACCAAAGATTAGGCTCTAAGTTATTCCACCGCTAAAACGTGCGCGCCGAAGCGTAATTCTTGCTTTTGCTCTTCTAAGAAGAGTTGATACTTTCCGACTTGTAGCGTGCATGCAATATTGCGCGCTATATTTTGTTAATTGAGTATTTCATCGGCGAAAAATATGTGGCCATTAGCCACACAAAGGGATGCTGGGAGGAAGAAACAAAAACGTTCCGTTATTATAAGTAAGCATCTGAGCGCACATTTCTTAAATGGTTAGTTCTCTGACGTCCATCACTGGCACTTCTTACTTAGCATCATGAAAGATCATTCCGCCCTTTTGAAGAAACCGTTAGTGAAGCATACGAATAAGAAGCAACAATTCACATCAGAGACGTTGGGTATTTGCTAGTTTTGGGAAATTCCTTGAAGCAGTTGTTTAATGTTTTTGCTCTGGTTTTCTTTTCTTCTTTAGCGAAAATGGGAGAACAAGTGGAAGATGATGTTGGACTAAGAATAGCAGGCTAATTTATTGACTGATCAATCGGTTGATGGATAGATTGATTATATGATATAGGAAATATTGGAAAGCTTTGTCATTAGCTTGGGTCAACATGCGCGATCGCTATACGCTGAGAGAGAAATGAAAGGCGGCACAGAATATAAACCTATCTAAGTCAGAATCTATGTCAAAGGTTGTTTAGCGTAAAACTATTCTATTCCAATTGTAGTCCAATATCCTGGCATGAAATTTACATAACCATCGATGCAAGCACCGGGAGGTAACTTGCCTACGTTGTTTGAACAGCTCAATCCAACGCATTCCTAGTGTATAGCAAGTCACTTTGGTTTACCTTGAAAGCAATAGAATTGCCTACCTAGACAAATTTTGATTATCTTATTGGCTGACAAGAGGTGAGAAGCACGAAGAACAGGAGAGGGTTTCGGTGGTTCCCAGCCAGCATAGTGAAAATAGATAACAGGATGAGAGCGGTGGTGTCGGCGACGGCGATTGGTTCTCCTTGCATAGCTACCGGTGGCTGGTCGAAAATCGCGGCGGCGTGCAACGGAAAGCTTAAAATACCGATAAAATGAATCCACAGCGTTGAAGAGTTGGCAAAGCGATGTCGTATACGTAACGAAAGGGCTAGAAAATGTTATACTGCCACACAACATTGTTTATTTTACGCATCGAAATCCATTATCCCCAATAGCTCCGACTATAGCTGCTGCCAGTGCGATTGGCAGGCAGATATCTTTTATTACTTTCATAACGGGGCAGTTTCTGGCTGTTCCGAAGATAAGTTATGTTTTTTTCTGCGCATGTGCTCGTGGGCTAGTTGGTTAAGCATGATTACAAAGACGGCGCCGAATAAAACAACACAGCTATATTACAACACATATTACAGAAAAACAGAAACAGAAACAACACATATTATAGAAACTTGATGGCGTACACGTCACTTTGACATGACGAGCTTTGGTGATATTATGACGTCGCATTACAGCATGGTAGTTGGACCAAAATTTGACCAATAATGGAGGGCAACTACTATGACGGCGAACATATTTTCTTTTCTTTTGTTCGAACTAATCATGCATAATGAGTGTTTATACGTTATATCATGTAGGAAGTTTTCGTGGCTTTTGTGACGTCGCGTGACAGAAAGGCGAAATGGCGGCGGCCCCAAAAATGTGTGACCAACGGGGGAAGGCTAATGGCAGAAACGAAATAAAAACAGATCGGAATAGCTTTAGTTAGCTGCATGCTTACTTAAGAGAAAGCTAAACATTGTACTCTCTTACAAGTCCCTAGCCCTCCGCCACTAGTATAAGCACGCTTTACCCATGACTGGCATCGTTTATTTAGATCCAAACATTTTTTTATCTCGCTTAAAGAACAACTGTAAGCGCATAAAATGAGGGAAATGCTATAGCAGGTGTCGCTGACTGAAATTCCGAAATTGGCGGTATTCACCTTGTTCAGCTGATCGAAAAATAAGGGACCAAGAAAGGTATTTGGAAAATAAGAGCTATGGCTGCTGTTTCATCTATTTTGTGGTTGCTGTCCGTCGCAATTTACTGAAGAACCTATGGGAATATAGCATGTACGCTCCAATCGAAGAACATATTATGAGCTTGAACACCAAGCTGAAATACCTGCTTCTGCAGATGCCTCAAAATGGAGTACTGCGAATAAATTAAACCCAAACAAGAAAACGCATGTTGGATTCATCAGGTTGAAATAACGCGCTTTGAAACTTGGGGACTAGTGTGTTTGAACTTAACGTCAATATGCGACTCGCTGATCCCTTTAGCGGAATTACGTCGTTATTTTCGAGTACACCACTTAAATAAGGGAATGTTCTCATTTGAATTATATTTGTCTTGTTCGCGTTCCATAAAAAATTGTGGTCGACGAAAGTCCTAAGATCTCGAAGTTTTGATTTCACGCATCCATAAACCCACCTCGAAAGCAGCAAGACTACACTCCGTCGTTCGCGACGCTCAAGTTTCGCGCAGTGTTGTCGATACGCGGCTGCGGCGTAGTGGATTCTGCGACTCGGTGTCTCGTGCTCGCTCATTCCGCTCGAGCGACGCACCTCGTTTCCTCGTCGCCACGTTGCCTTGCACATCTCGCTTTCGCCTCTCTCCACCATGTTCCTCTTCCTGGCAATGTTTGTGTTGTCACGCCGCCAGAGCGTGTTATTCTAGCTTCGCTGCCCCATGTTCTTGGACTTGGTGCTCTCGCCGCTCCTGTGTTGCCTCAATATTCCTCGCTCAATGCAGCGTCCTTTCTTCTTCGTCCCGAACGTTGCCCTCTCCTCATTTCGCCTCCTCAGTGTATGCCCACTTTAGATGCAAATCCAAAATCAAAGAGGACTGACAGATGGAGCAGCATATTATAGTGTGAGGGTTATTACACGGATAGGGTGCCTCAGAAAGGCTGGCCAACGTTTCGATAGGCGGCCTTGTCTTCGTCCCTTTATATGCAGCTATTGAGCTCTCACTCCTTCGTCGCATTCCTTCCCGGTTTAAACTTTCCAACACCGCCTGTAAGGTAGCAGCTGTGGTCTTCCCTGCTCCGACTAAGCACCGAGCTGTCAGAAGAAACTTGGGCATTCTGTCTTTGCTCTAACGGCTAGGCGGTCACCTTCGTTCAGACTCGATTATGTATTCCACGCGGGCGCCTACTTACGGTTGAGTTAACGCGGGAACGAGTCCATATGTAATATGTCATGATTACGTGTCGAAAAGACCAAGTTATTCTTTAAAGAGGACATTTGAGCTCCCATGTCACTTTCCCTGCTGAAATGCACGCCAGAAAAAGTAAAATTCTCGCCGCATAACCTGTTCTGAAAAAAAAATTATGCAAATCCCACGAACTGTGGGAATCGATGAAACCGAACCTTTCCATGCTGGATGCTTTGATTGAGGATAATTAGCGGTGATGTGGACGGCTAAAGCTTCATTTCTTCAACGTTTAGGCTAACACGAGAGTGGTGAGTTTATGTTAAACGTTACCTTGCGTGCACCACTGCTGTTTGTCTGCATAGTACACAGAACACACAGGGAGAGGCGTTTGCTTCAGGCGTTGTTGTGCGCCATATTTTCTAACCTCTGAGAGGGTTGAGCGTTGTCATTGCCTCACATGGCGCATCGCATTGTGTCAGAAGTATTAAACTTGGATTGGATTATGGTGCTCTCCGTGCCAAAACCACGCTCGGATTATGAGGCACGCCGTAGTGGCGGACTCCGGATTAATTTGGACACCTTGATGTTCTGTAACGTGTCCCAAAATCTAAGTGCACGTGCGTTTTCTATTTCGCCCCTTCGAAATGCGGCTGCCGCGATTGGGATCAAATCCACGACCTCTATCAATGCCATAGCCGCAAAGCTAACGCGGCTGGCACAGAAATGTGGATCTGAAGGTCGACCGCTTCCGTAGTGTCTCCTGCACCCTGCGGTGCGTTTTACTTAATGCGGCTCTGCTTCTGCACGCCCTGAGTAAGTTGCCTGTTTGAAATATTAGCATGGCGTTTATTTTTCAGAAAAAGCAGCAACGTACTGTACCGTACCTTGAGCTTAAGCTTATCCTGTTTCCCCGCAACCACTGTCGTATAGTTGTGGGGTTTCCTTGCCTTCCCACGTCACCTCCCCCCTCTCTCGTATGGGAACTGCCTCTTCTCCTCCCTCTGCTTCATTTCCTCTCTAGAGTTCTATCTGCATCCCCCTGGTCTCGCACGTTAGTAGAAAGGGAAGCGCTGCAGTTTCTGCAACGCTTCCCTTGTAGCTTGAGAGTAGCTTGAGATGTTGTGGCGAATGGACGTGCTTTTCGGGGCTCCGTGGCGGCGACGACATCGTGCATGCTTTGAGCTTGCTTCTGTTTTTGATTTGCCGGTTTTTTTGCCTTTAAATAGTAATTGGTGGTTTTCCTTTTTTCCCTTTTCTTGTCTCTCGTATTTCGTGTGCGCAGGTGTTTCGTGTATATTTGGTTTCGCAGGATTGTTAGAGCGCCCTTTCTCGCCACGTGCTTCAACACGTGCAGCCGGGTGAGATGTTGAGTTATTAGAGAGACTAATAACTCAACACGCACAATTTCACGTTTACTAACAGCAATAAGTGATCGCATGCTATAAAACGGAATTGAGAAAGCGTTTGAACGACTCTGAATATTCTTTAGAAGAGGAGCATTGCTATTGGAATAAGTACATTGCAAAACTCACGTTCAACTGATGGAGTTTATTGCTTAATATGAAGTATTATGAATCGATTTTGTCTGCATTAGGCGCTGTGTCATTTATTGCTTGAAGAATTGCGACATTTATTTTTGTTATTAATTTATAATTCTGCGAATTAAAAGAAAGTCGAAAATGGTGATATGCAAAGATGGTGACTCAGGAAGAAGCCTTAACTCTGGGACAACTTCGATTTTCCTATTCAAATGAAAACTCTAAAGTTCCCTCATTAGGCAACGGCCGGGCCAATTTGCATGATATTTTCTGCGTTTGAAAGAGATAGGTAAATTGTGAGCATCTTTATTAACCGTAACTTTAATTTAGGATTTCATGCTTCTTAAAGGACGGCAGGAAACTAGGGGGGAGAGGTGACAAAATTAGGAAATTTACAGGCGCAAATTGGAATCAGCTAGTGCAAGGCAGGGGTAATCGGAGGAGATAGCAGGGAGAGGCCTTCGTCCTGCAGTAGACATAAAAATGGACTGATGATGATGATGACTTCTTAATGAAAATTGCCGAATGTTAGCAAGTCAAAGAAAATTGCAGCATGAAGTTTAGAAATCTGTAACTCTGCACCAAAAACACATATTGCAATTCTGTAAACTGTTCAATCCCGAGCTGACAAAATTAGTATAGTATAAGTTTACAGCTTACGGGACATTGTTAGAATGCCTACGAAGGTTTTACAAGAGTTCTACTCACAGATAAGTCGCATAATTTAGAGCTGTGTATAATATATCAATATTATATGCTTTAGACGTATTAATAGGTCCAGGTTACTCAAATATGATATCGCTTTTTACTGAATAACACAGCTAAAAATCGGTACTAGAACATCTTTTTTTCAATGTTACAATTTTCAATAATTTTGGTAAGAAATTGACAGCCTAAATAAGATATCTACTTAGCCGTCTCCATATTTCAACTTCTTCTTTTAAATGCAGCCAACTTCGTTTAATTAAAAAAAAACAAGTTCGCTCTTTCCATGTACAGAAGACGAACTCAAGGAGACCATGAAAATTTCTTCGTCTTATCAGTAGTTTATCTTAAGAGAAGGAATCCGCACGAAAGAAAATGGGCTGTTCGTCGTGCACCTATGCCGAGACACAACCATTAAAATCGAAAGGCAGACATAAAAAGAGTCATTCTTCATTGACGTCATAGAAATGGCGGCTTTACGCAGTCTTACTTAGGATGCTAAAAAAAGTAAAAAGCTTGTAAAGGACGTAAAAGAAGCCTAGTTTCCGATAGTGTACGCATAAAGCAGCATCAGTGCGAAATTCCTTACTTTAATATACGAGTATATATTTAAGTATAAATATAATGGCAGAAAGGCTTCTACTTCATTAGAAACAAAAGACAAGGCCGACTAACTGAATCGCCACTTCCAGTCAGTTTCCACAAGGGAAAAGGGCCTGCTGCAACGTTTCTGAACTCCAGAAATAAGACAGTGGGATACTGTGCCTGCTGATAAACCTCGATGAAAAAAGAGCTGTGGCCCAGATGGGATACCGAATGGTTTTCTCAAAAGCCATGCAGAGCCACTTAGTAAGCATCTTCGTCTGATATTTAAAATATCTATCCACGATTCAAAGATCCTTTGAAGTTTGAAGTTAGAGTTTATTCATATGCAAAGCAGATACATAAATCTAGTATACAGACGAGATACTGAACTTTTCTAATGAAAAGTTGCGAAAATAATGTAACTGCAGAAATCTGGTGATAAGACGATACCACCAAACTACAAGCCTATTTTCTTAACTTACACCGGCTGTAAACTTCTCGAGCATATCATTCTCAAGTATTACAAAGTTTGTCGAGGACAATCGTTTGCTGCACCCATACCAACATGGATTCCGGAAGCGCCTTATCTAGCGTTACGCGACTTGGCTTTGCACAAGGTATTAACTAGCGTTACGCGGCACATTAGCCAACTGTGTTCTTGCTCGTACCAATGGCTGTTTTGATGTGTATTTTATTTTCAAAACCCTACTCTTATAAGAACACTGCAACATCGTGGACAGTATGCAGAAATAAACGAAATAAATATTTTTGCCAATAAATTACAAGGCGAGTAAATGAATGAGATGGGGAACCGAGGGGCTCGGTTTGGTGCGAGTCACAACCATATGAAGCCAACACATAATTAGGCCAAGAAAGGCAAAGTGGAAGTTGTTTATAATTCTTTTTTTTTCAATTGAAGTATAGAAACGATAGGCCAAAGCGAAATTAAATTGGGCGAAAAAATAACTTGCTGTCGCTAGGAGCTGAAAGCACAACCTCCACATTACGCGTGCGCTGCACTACCAGTTGTGCTATGGCGGATGCTGTTACGACGTCCACATTGTTCTGCTATCTTCAGGTAGCATACGAGGGTTTATTGGTCGGCTGACTGCTCCTAAACGGGCACGACTTGACGCCATCGGTTGAAAAGTTGTTCCGCATCCGCCGCCATGGCCATCAGTGGCGCTGGCTAACAATCCCCGGGTTGGATCTTGTAGACATACATAGATACCCCAGAACGTGGATGTTTCCCTCCTCTTTCATTTCCCTTTAGCTTATCACTTCTAAATTTCCAATAACTATAATGAAACAACTACGTATAACTTTCCCTGTTATCTGTTGTCTGTTGGCTTCAAGACGAGTAACATTACTTATGAAAGATAACGAGTTCCTGTTTACGTAAGAACTCGTAATCTTTGCAGCTATCCCTTCTGAAAATAGCTTCCATGTAGACAAGCCCTTTTTGGGGAGTACCCTCAAATGCTCAAGCAAGGAATTCTACGAATAATAATGCCTGTGAAAGGCTTTATGAACTAGCATTTTAATTTCACGTTTGTAACACCAGGAGTGCACAGTCGGCAAGAGTGGGAATAATGAAGCCGTGATGAACCTTAGAGAAAGGCGGGCCCAAGTAATGTCGTAAAAAAGTAAGAGAACTAAAGGTTATACTTCAATTTACAGAATACTATTCAGAATGAAAGATCATATTTGACCTCTCGTCCCTTCCTGCAGTACAATATACAGCGGCGTCTAGCTGGTCACTCTATTTGGTCAGACAAGTCAGACCATGGGCTCGACGGTAGTACCCAGTTTATAGCGGTAACATGTAGAGGGAGCTCACGACAGCCTGTTGCTTGAAGTTTATGGCCAGTTACTTATTTACTGTGAATTGGATAGCCCCATTCTGGACAGCTACAATGACACAGCTTCGCAATAATATTGCCAGACAAACCACTTGCAGTCACGCGAAAACATATTTTTTTTATTTACATGTAGTATGTACTATATTATGTGAAACATAAATTTTAGTCCCCGTTTTACAAGTAGTTAATGACCCTCTTTTTTAGGGGCTCTCGTGAAGGCATGCACCATCGTACCCAATGTAAAAGAGCCGGGTTCGCGTGGCTCATCGACATATCAACCGCTTTGTATATTACGCCGTGATGAATTCTTGATGAGGTAATTGCGAATGTTATGCAAGCATCGATGATGTTGAAAAATTTGCCCTCCGACGTTACTTGCTCCCGTTCATCATCGACATCAGTTTTGGTCACGAACTCGGAATATAACTTCCGCGCTGCTTCTGACTTTGTCCTTGAAAGGCTGCAGTGCATTAACCTTTCTTTTCTTTCTTTTTTCTGAAGCTTTAAGGCATTAATAGTAGCTTACGAAGGTGCGACTTGCCCTTGCCTTTGATATCTATATGTTCTAGGATGTATAGGGCTGTGCGCTGTGGATTTTTGCCCTAGGATGTTGTTATTTTTCTAACTGCACGTATATTTCGTTATATCGATATTTTTGTGTTATGCGAAAAGGCGTAGTCGTCACCATTGTAGGGCGATTCTACCCTTTCTTTATTTTCCTTTCAACTAAAAAAAGAAATGGATAAGTTTTTTTACTGCTACATTCTCTGAATTGCGTTATTTATGTTAACCTTTTTTCTGTCACCGTCATTACCTGTTCGACGCCACTCGCAATCATTTCAGTGCAGCCTGGTTTATTTGCTTTACAATATTCCCCATATTTTTCTTGACTGTGTGGTTTCTTTCTTGTGTTTTGTTATATGTTTTACCCAGGCTTGCCTCTTTCCTCTTTCCTTTTGTTCTTCCTGCCTTACAACCGAAGAAAAGACTCAAGTGCTTCAGCGGAACTGCCTGCTTGTACAGTTTATAATGGCCTATATAGAGCGCACTTAGATATGAACTGAGGCGTCACGTGTATGTAAAACTGACGACGTTGCATTATGAAAGCAAAATGTTCATCTTCCCAGCAATGTGGAAGGAAAATAAGAAATCAATAGACGCAGCAAAGAGACAAATAATGGTGAGAAAATTAATAAACTCTAACTCCTAATTTAGCACACATGCACCCGAACTTAATGTATAGGTAGACATAGGGAGGACAGGAAGACTGCACGATTGACAAGGAAGGCCATTGGATTGGATATTACATACAATACAGGCCCTGACACTATCAAGAAATAAGTTTGTTAGAAGGATGCAATGAAAGGTGCGCAGGTAACTGAATCCCCCCCCCCCCCCCCCCAAACCCACATGCACAAACCTACAAGAAAGAACGTGTCAAGAGTTGGAGAGAAAACCAAGGAAAACAGAATGATTAGGATTTCTTTACTGGCAGTATTTACGTTATCTATTTCGTGTAAGTATACTTTGAATCAGCGGAGTTAATTTGCCAGTACCACATTGATACACTCGGGCTATCCAGTGGCGATAAGTAATGCCTCATTTATCTCCCTGATACAGATGTCCCTGGGTCATTCCAGAATGACGCACTTTGTGAAGTAACGTTAGCATTCACCGATACAGCAATGTATCGCTAGATTGCTTGACTCTGCCACTTTTACATCTTCTGGCTTTCCCTATGTAAGACCGATTGCATGACGAAATTTCCTAAAGAAAGACGACTTCACTAAAGCTACAGCTTTGCGCAATTTTTCGGCATTTTATCTTTGAACTATAGCTAAAACGGCTTAGTTTCTTTCATGCGGGAAATAAACAGGGCACATGTGTTTGTTTTTCCACCTTCTTGCACTGTCGAAAAGCCCTACGAACAGTGTAACTTGTTGGCGGAAAATTTTTTGTTCTTCTGGTTATAAGGCGAGTCTCTTTTAAGAGTACAACATGACGAACTTATCAGTAGGGGTCACTAAAGGATTGTACTGCAACCTGGCTCCACTGGTTGCTCGGCGTGCTGAACAAAATTGTCCTGCTTGGTATTGACAGGGGGTTATGAAAGAGTTCTTGAGTGCTCTGAGAAGTATCGAGCGCCACAGCAACTTTTGATGGGTGGATATGTTTGGCAAGAGGCTGTTTCTTGAGCAAAGAGATTTCTTGAAGCATTCTCGTACGTCTTTGAAAAGATGTAAGCCCATGTAAAGAAATCCGCGGAAGCCATCCCTTGGCAGTGCAAAGAGTAGGTTGCAAGACTTGACGATGGGTAATGGTATTTTGAACACGTGCTAAGACAGACACGAATAGCTTCGCCTGGTCTGCACAAACATTAAAATGCCTGACTGTCTTACCAGCGCTTCATTAATTCAAAGCTACCTACCATTAACTATTGTGGATACGTAAAAGTAGCAAGTCAGAGAGAAATTGCGGCCATTCAGTGTACTGTACAGTTTCCAGCCTTATGAATGTATATGCGTTCTTAGAAATCCAGAAATGATGACTAAAGAGTAAACAAAATTAGGCCAGTAAGATATCTTGCGTTGAGCTCGAATGCACTGTGAAAGAAAACAACTTTCACCAGGTCAATGACATTGCTGGAGACATAAACAATGAACGCTTTGTAGCAATTTTTGCGTCGGCAAAGGCACCGCAAACTATATATCGGTATGTCTGCTACGCTCGGCAGGCCCAGAAATGGCGGACGACTTTCTTACCAGAAAAAGACTGCCTGCTGGACTCTTGGAGAAGGGGCAGTGCAATTAGAGCCCGAGTTCATTCTGCCATGCGGCCGTCTTGTAGTAACGATGACTCACAAACGTTGGCGCTAAAGAATTGAAACAAAACAAAACAAAGAAAAAACACTTGTAGCTCCCTATCACGATCAGCAAAACTCGCTTATCACGGATAATTCAATTGAACTTTTGGGCATCTAGGATCATCTGGGCTGGTCCACTGTCCTTAAGGTGGCCTCGCCACCTACAGGCTTACCTACCTGAGCTTTCTCGGATGCTCGGTTGCTGAAGTTCAAATACTTTGTTTTTGGAAGTGTTCCATTCGTAGCTATGTGGTTTTGGAAGTGTACCCTTTATAGCTGTGTGACTGGCGTGGAGCAGAGGTAGAACATCGGAATTCTAATCTGAAGGTCGTAAGCTCGTTTTTCCTCCAGTAATTATCTTCAGGCTTGGAATGGCGCCTGAGACTTACAAAAAAAAGATGCCGAGAACAAGTGGGGCTATACTAGTCCACGTGGAACCAAATTAGAAAGGCCAACTAAGCTTCAACAAAGACACTCCCTCACCAGAACAGGAATCGGCCTCTCTGGTGCAGTATTCAGCGACTATCTCCATTATGACTCCTACAATTAACCCATGGTCCTTAGTCCCCAGCGGCTGAGGAGCACCTGACCAAGGTGGCGGCCAGACCTGCGAATCGGCAGTGGGTGCTAAGAATCTCTGGCCTCGAACAGGCCGCCACTGGAAAGTGAACTTGGCAACGTTCAACAGACGAAACGTCTCAAGTGAAGCTAGCTTAGCAGGACTCTTTGAGGAATTATCAGGCATGGCGTGGGATATATTATTGGTCTTAGGCTAGAGCTGGGGCGGCCTATACAGTGTTGACTAACGGCCACGTCTCTCTACAGAGGACTTCCAGTTAAGAGATTACAGTGTAGAATTCCTAATCCAGAAGCATATTGCGAATACAGGATAGAGCAAATTGTATAGCAGTAATAAGAGGGTAACAGTAGTCGTAATAAAGCAAAATAGGAGGTATAGAATAAAGGTAGTACAACCTTACGCTCCAACCTGCAGACACGATGATGAAGAAATAGAACTGTTTTATGAGGATGGTGAATTAGCGATGAAAAAAGTGCAAACTCAGTATGCGGTAGTCTTGGGTGACTGCAATGCAAAATGGGGAGAAAGCAAGCTGGTGAACAAGCAATTTGCAACTACGGCATCGACTCTAGGAGCACTAGAGGAGAGATGCTAGTAGGATTAGCGGAAAGGAATTAGATCTGAATAATGAATACCTTCTTCAGTAAGAGTAGCAACAGAAAGTGGACCTGGAAAAGCCCTAATGGAGAAAGAAGAAATGATCTCGTACTGCCTGCCGATCCCAGCATAGTGCGCGATGTAGAAGTGCTAGGTAGGGTAAAGGTGCAGTGATCACAGGTTAGTGAGGTCTAGAATTTTCCCGCAATAATAAAGAGAGAAAGAGTAAAATTAGTCAAGAAGAAAGAGCCCAACCTAGGCGCAGTAAGGGCGAAAGCAGACCAATTACAAACAAATATGCAGCTTTAGAACAGAGAAAGTAAGATGACATAGAGGTAATGAATGAAACCGTAACTAGGCTGGCTTGAGAAGAAGCAATCAAAGTGGGAGGTGAGGCGCCAAGGGAATGCTTAGGTAAGATCTCCCAAGAAACAAATGACCTAATAAAGAAACGACAATGCACGAAAGTGTCCAACTCAAGAAATCATACAGAATTCGCGGAACATTCAAAACTGATTAACACGGAGAAAGTAAGGAATATGCGAAATTATAACGCGAGAAAAACTCGCGAAGCAGTAAAAAAAAGGGCACAACACGAAATAAGCGAGAAGAAAACTTCGCTTAGGACAAGCCAAGATGTATGCACTGAAAGATAAGCAGGGTAATATTAGTAGCAATTTCGAAGATATAGTTAAAGCAGCGAAAGAATATCTATACTGACCTGTACAGTATCCAGAGCAGCCGCGCTACCTTCATTCGAAGTAGTAATAAACAGGATACACAGGCTCCTTCTACAACTAATGATCAAGTTAGAAGGGCTTAGCAAGACATGACCGGTGGAAAATCGGCAGGAGAAGATGTACTACCAATCGATTTAATCAAAGATGGAGGAGACATAATGCTTGAAAAACTAGCTGCCCTTGATACGAACTGTCTATCTACTTCAAGTGTCCCAGAGAACTGGAAGAATGCAAGCATTATACTAATCCACAAAGAAGCAGACGTTAAAGAATTGAAAAAATTATACGCCAATTAGCTTACTTTCAGTATTGCATAAAATATTCACCAAGATAATTTCCAGTAAAATAATGGCAACACTTGACTTCAGTCAACCAAGAGAACAGGCTGGCTTCAGGAAGGGATACTCTACAATGGATCACATCCATGTCGTCAATCAGGCAATCGAGAAATCTGTAGAGTACAATCAACATCTCTATATGGCTTTCATAGATTATGAAAACTCATTTGATGCTGTAGAGATACCAGCACTCATAGAAGCATTACATAATAAAAGATTACAGGAGGCAAGGGTGAATATCTTGGGAAATATTTACAAAGATTCCACAACTACCTTGGTTTTCCACAAGAAAAGTTGACAGATACCTATAAAGAAAGGGGTCAGGCCAGGAGACACAATCTCTCCAATTCTATTCACTGCATGCATGAACGAAGTAGTCAAGCTATCAAACTGGGAAGGCTTAGGAGTGAGGATCAACGGCGAATATCTCAGAAACCTTCTGTTTGCAGATGGCATTGTTCTGTTCAGCAACACCGGGGACGAATTACAACATATGATTGAGGATCTTAACAGAGAAAGTGTAAGAGTGGGGCTGAAGATTAATATGCAAAAGACAAAGATAATGCTCAATAGCCTGTCAAGGGGACTAGAATTTATAATCACCAGTCACCCTCTAGAATCTGCGCAGGAGTACGCTTAAGTAGGTCAATTACTCACAAGGGACCTTGATTATGAGAAGGAAATTTTGAGAAGAATATAGAATGGGTTGAGTGATACGGCACGCAAAACCAAATGTTGTCTAGGACGGCAGGAGGCGAGATGGGGTGATGCAATTAGGAAATTCGCAGGTGCAAGTAGGGACCAGTTGGCGCAGTACATGGGTGAGTGGAGATAGCAGGGAGAGGCCTTCGTTCTGCAGTGGATATAAATATAGGCTGCTGCTCCTGTTGCTGCTGCTGATGATGGTGGTCGGGCATTTATTGTCGTTAAGCTGTATCGAATATAAATGCAGTCAATACCATTCCATAGGTGCACAATATGGTAATATAGGTGGGATTTAAGAGTTCCTGTAGTAAGGAACAAGTCTCTAATGAATAGTGCATGATTAAGTTTCTTTGAACACAAACGAGATCATCTTCATGACATCTGCGGCTCCTTCACGTGTCGCTGCATGCATCACGGGCCGCGATCGCAGTCGCATTAAACCACCATCTTCAAAAGACATGGCCTCTTCGTTATTTGTCAACAACCCTAGAGCAAAAAGAGTTCTATAAGGTTCGCAACCGTTTATCCTGTAATGCAATTTAACTTATTGTGATAAAGTAGCTTTTGCGCTGAGAATTGAGTTGCCAACCGTACTGAACTGAGCGGGACTATCTCTATACTTTTGAATAAATTTTCCGAGTCCCGACTTCACCCTGTCCGGACGGCCAAATGTCCGGAATTTAGATTTGTTTTTTACTGAGTAACAATCAGCAACAGAGATTTCTTTTTATAGCGCCTGGTAGCTCGGTAGCACATTCTTCTCTTTTGTCCTCTGTTGCATCGTGCTAAACATAAGGCGGGTTCATGTTTTCGTGGTTCTAGCCCCAACTGCTGCACATTTCTCGTTTTAAATTGCGACATGGTAGGAATGAAACAGCATGTGCAACTTTGCTGCTCATACAGACTGGCGGCTCCTGGCACTGGCAGGCTCTATAGCCGCCGGCAACCCACCTGTCCCTTCGTTTCAACTTCGTCTGCTCGATAGTTGGCATACCTGACTCAGAATAACTTCCAAGTGTCACAACTGTGTAGGCCGTAAAAGTGCGATTTTCACCAAACAGGACAATCGTCAATTGTCTCGTACAAAGCGCTGGCTACATTGAAAGACCTAATTGGAACTGGAAATGTGCAGCTATTCCCAATTCCCTCATACCAATGCTTTCGTGCTAAATTACGCTGCATTAAACGACAGGCCCTTTACAGAATTTATGAATATTTCGAACTACTGCCTCAGAAACAGCATAATTTCGCGTTGATTCAGTCAAGGGAAATATCAACGAACATATTGCGAGTATTAGGCAACGACGATATTTATTCGCACTGTAGATGAGACGTGAATTGTTTAAGAAGTAGAAAAGAAAGCGTTCATTGGGGTATAGATAGACTTCTTTAGTTAATTCGAGAACGTCCTTACACTATTACTCGTTATCGCGCGTTTGCTTATTATTTATTTATTTATGATCGTTCAGTATCTTTTTATGAATTAGTGCCAATCAACAAGAAACTCGTTGATGCCGATGTGGCACAACATTTCTTCTTCTACTGAAAACTGAAGTGCTGCAGCTAGAAGCTCTTTGCTAGTAGCCTATCCATATGTTACCGTCAGTTAGCCATACCTAAGATGTACTTAATTGGAAACTTTTGCGCAAGAGTGAAGTGAAAACTCGGGATCAGATATCGCAAAACAAGGGCAATTGGAGATGCCTGTTAGAGGGCTTCATCCAGCAGCCTACATAAAAATAGGCTGATGATGATGATCAGGGGAAAAGGATTCCTTTCGCTTTGCTATGGTAACTTTAAATACAGGACGCTATATAAAGTTGTAAGTAAAGGTAATTTTGTGCGCCTTCGACGTGACCCGGCTATATAATTGCGGTGGTTCTCACAATAACGTTCGTTTGACTCGGATGTCTTGCGAGAATCAACTTTGTGACAATACTTCAAGAGAACTCATGGTTGCTTTACGCCTCGGACCGACCTAACTGAAGCAAAGAAAGTTACGTGGTATTTCTGATTCTTTATTAGGCTGTCAGGAAAGGAAGACATGTAATACAAGGCCCCCTCATTGGTCGCGTCTTGACTTCAGTGCTATTACAGATTGAACTTTCCGCATCGCTGGGAAAAGCGACCTGTTTCCTTCGGTGGTAGAGCTCCTGAAGAGTTAACAAAGAAAACTTGGTGGCAATAAAAAAATTCTGTAACGAAACCGTGGCAGGTGTCCGGGATCGTTTTTAAGCGTCACAAGCAGCTGCCCTGGCTAGATCGCTTCAAGATCAATTTCCTGAGATCAAGCGAGCATTCTGAAACTCCATTCTTCTTTACCTACACCAGATAGATGCTATTTATATGCGTACCTTTTTTGCGAACTAAGACACTTTACTTCGCCAAGTCCTTGCAATTTTTAGGTCACATTTATTTGCACAGCGAAATAACGGTTTCTTATGGTCGGCTGGAAAGTTTAACCCTAATTTATTTCTTAGACAGCAACGCCAAACGTTGCACATATTTGCTATACTGAAATTAGTCTATGTTATACTGAAATGAAATGATAGTATGCCCCATGAGATGTTTAAGGATTCGAAAATAATTATTGGCATGGTAAGAAGTATACTGGTGCTCAAGTAAAAGCCGTGCCACCAATGAAACCTGAGCACAAGCTCCTAAAAACTTCCCGAAGCGCTACCTAATTAATTTCGCAATCGGTCAAACTAATTAAGCCTATTCAGTGAAAAGCTGTGTGTACTTAGTACAAGGCTTATTTTCATACTTTATGCCTTTAAAAATTTAGCCTAAATATAATAGAGATAACTTGTCTGCAACTTCTTTTTTTTGTAATTTCTAACATAGCCGCCGTCATAATAACAGCGTACAGACCTTACTATGCTAACCTTCCCAGAAAGTGGCCTATTCCTCTGCATACCTGCACTTTCGATTTATTGCACTGTGAGTTTACATGCAATGTCAGAACAACACGTGTAGTAGTAAAAATAATGTGAGAATTGCTGCATGCAAGTTAAGGGTGTCATTGTAATGTATACTGCTACTTGAATTGACTTCTATGTGTAAAGAACGCGTGCATGTTTTTCACCGCTGGTCTTATTCTGAAGAGTTGCTTAGAAAACTGTCTGACAATTATGAGCGGGAACGCCGAAGTGAAGTTAGCAAATTTAAGGAATGTTGTGAGTGGCACGTTTTCTCGTAGTCTTCTTTCAGAGACGCAGTGTTGAGAAAATGCACACATGCAAAGATTTCCCGTCAAGATTTAGGACGCTGCGTAAATGTGCAAGACACAAAAACAAGACGTCTCACTGTTCCAATGCGTCGTCTGCTTTTCGCGTCTTATTTCTGAGGCTGCTGTTCATCTAATAGTAAGTTACCGAGTGCTGGAATGCAGCATGCAGCGCTAGTCTTTTACAAAGGTAATGAGTCTGTAGGCCCACTTCCCCATCCCCTCCTCCTCCCCCAGAAAAAGACGAAAAAAAATAAATACAATTATGTAGATACAACGCTCATGTTGAATTCTATGGGATGCGGGGTTTTCGTGAAGCGGCTTAATTAAACGCCATGAAACTACATATCTTTGCAGCGCGTTTTGTGGCGTAACGACCAGACGCCAGCCCGGCAAATCGGCAAGTAGAGGAGAACCCTTCCACGTTTCCCACGTGACGCACGCTGTTTACACTGTCTATAGAATCATGCTAGTTTTCGTGACACCATATTCGGCATCAGTCGAGTTCACTGTCTCCAGGATCGGCCAACCACATTTGAGGGTAAAGCGACCGACCGGACGCACCAAAGCCCGAATACGAAGGCATGGACAGCTACGCTGCAGTGAAAGAATTATGCGCTTGAAAGGGTATATTCGTTGCTGTGATTATATTTAAACAGCGTTCGTAGTTTCGTAGGGCAGCAGCAGCAGCTGCGGTGGCGTCGGGGGCGGCGGCAGCAGTAGCAGCAACTACGCGGGAGCAAGAGCGAGTGGTGACAATGTAGCAGCTCTCCAATGCATTGATTTGATTGAACACAGATTTATTTTGCCAAGACCTTGCGGCGGAAAAGATTGCAAAGCCGTTTAGTTAGAATATATAGATCCCCCCCCCTGCTCTGGCATCACGTCTGGCCTAGTATGCTGTGGTTAGCTTTGCGCGCGATGCTTCTTTCATCAGTGACCATGCTCCCTTTGCTTTATGACTACAATGGTCTAATGTTCGTTTGAATTATGACCGGATGTGGCACATAAATTAGGCGCTGCTGCATGATGCGGTAAGTCGGGCATCTATCGAGGAAGCACTAGCCGATTCATTAGTTGGCAGGAATGACCTTACCTCAGAGTCACGGGACTCGTTGAAATATTGCTGGAGTAAAATTTTAACCGAATCGAAGGCAAACGTGTCCGCATTACGCGGGGAATCAATAAAAGATTGCCTGTGGTTTAGCCCCGGTTAACCCTAATTGAATTGCGAAAGCAAGAGCTGCATGGCTACGCTTGTGGTGTTAGCTTGTGGTTAAGCGTTTGGTTTAGCTCTGTTGTATAGACACGACAAGACACACTGCTCAGGTAAGGACTAGGCTAGGTAACGTCTACGCAGCGTCTCATTCCGATGCTCTCGAAAACTCGAAGCGGTCTCTTCCGCAGTTGAAGAATCACTCCGGGACGTGGCACGACTTCTTTAGACGCCTCTTCTTTACAACGCTTCTCGAGTCATGCGGCGCGTTCTTCTGGCGTCTCTTGAGCGCGTTGTCTTTTCCTCGCTTCCTTCTGTCGTTGTTGCGTCTCTTTCGCACTCTCCATAACGACTAACTACACCGAGGCGAAGTGCATATATATATAAATCCCCCGCGAGGCGATACCTCCTCTCCCTCTACCTCATGAGCACATCTGGTGGAGTGAGCAGCGACGGCAGCGGGCGTGGACGGCGGCGCCATCTGCTGGAGCGCGTCTGCGGCGTCGCTAGGCAACGGTGGTTCAAGGTCGTTCGTAGGCCATGGCATATGCCATACGGCATACGGCTACCTGCATACGGCATACGGCGCGACGAGTCGAAATGGCTCGCTGGCTGGCGTAGTAAAGTTTTCGCTTTCATATTCTTCTGCGTATATAGTTCGAAGAAGTGGCGCCAACTCTCTTTAATTATTTGAATACCTTCAGATGTAACGAATGCGTCATTAAAAGATACCTTAAAACAAACTTGGCACTTCAGATGCACCCAGTTACATCCAGAATTGACATAGATGCGTTGCAGAAAGCTCCCTTTGGAAATGTACAACGATAATATTTTTCATTCCAAGAAGCGGTAATTCTTCAATATGGCTCACACTCACGTGACTCAGTCATTGTTGGAGAAGAATTTGAGCGTTGTTTTTCATTGTTATTTTCATCTGCTCAAGACCTTCAGCATCGCATCCAGCCATTTTGCGGTGCGACTTTTGAATTACCCCGTCTACCAGAGAACACACCTTGTCGGCCAGTGACCACAGAAAACGTTCGCGCAACATGTCAGTGATGACGTTTTAATCGCAGGATTTTACTTCTCGTTTATTAAAGTACTCGGCGAATATCTGACGGCACCGGTTACACTGGTTACCTTGTTCTTTGTTGAATGTGCAACGCCATCAGGCGGCCTTGTCACCTTCGGCCAGGTAACCAGTTGAGAATGAGAAGGCAGCCTTCGACGAAGTTAGGTCGTCCTATCGAAACATTAAACAGCCTTTCTGAGGCACCTTATCCCTGTTTATAAACTTTATACCACAGTGTGCTGCTATTCCGTGTCAGCTCCCTTCTTGATTTTAGATTACAATCATGTAAGTTGTAGATACTAGTTTAACTTAGACGTCCAAGATTTTTCCCGAGAGTTTTATAAACTCTTACCAAACAACCGCTGCGCCTAGGCTAACAATATTTTTATCGCTTTCTCTCACTCGTGACCTGTTTCCCTATGCTAGCCCGTAGTCCCTAAGTGGCGTCTTTTGTTGGTCTATCAATCCAAAGCCTTTTGTAGTGTTGAGTAGGACGACCTTTTTTTCAGCTTTGCAGTGCTTTGGTCTCCTGGTTGCATGATCATTGAGGTAAAATATTTATACTCAGAAATTTATTGTGAATTGATCATAAATGGTGAAATTTGTTGTAAATTTGGCGTGACTCGTGGCAAGCGGCCATGGTCTCCTTCCATATTACCTTTGTGACTAAACCTTGTTCTACGCACGGTAGCTTCATGCTAAAGCATGAAGGGTTTTCTTTTACTTGGACTAGACGCCATTGTTATTTCTGCCTATGCAGGCGACGTCTTGTTCCTTCACAATTCCTACAGTTTCGAACATGTTCTAAGAATTCTTTACCGACTATGGAGCTATCACAGGCACTGTAGTCAATTCGCTAAAGAGTTTAGATTCGCAGTAGGTGATACACTCTCAGTAGAAGTCCTATTTGTTGACAGAGTGAAAGTTATAGGCATTATGTTTGAGCCAATCGGGTGCATCACCACGAGCGTGGAATGAGAGCCCTTTCCCGTAGAAAAAATAGATTTTCGGGATATGACAGGGTAAAATTGGGTCTAAGTACGAAAACGTTTGGGGTTAATACATGTGCGGCAGCTTATACGTATTATTTCGTGGGTATTGCTGCCACGGTAGAAAACTTGATGTTCGGTTGGCCTAATTAACAGGAAAATTCTGATGAGATGGGAAGCCAGTTTTTGTTTCGAGACCTGTCCTCTTCTTTACTCATGAGCTTGGAGGCTTTAGCCTGCCATCGGGGCAGGTGTATCCTCGTTCTTTCCTGCTAAAAGCTTCTATTTCTCTAGTTTGAGATCAGGCAAATTGTGGAAGATTTCTAATGTCGTCTTGTCTTAGTACTCGGCTATATTTTTTATCACATCGTAATATAAGCCTACTTCCTGAGCGTTTGCCACCATGTTACGGAGTGGCGGCTGATTTTAAGCGTTTCTTGACACCGCTGTTCCCAGATTAGCACATCTCAGTAAAGCTGGTTGCTCGGGTTAGTAGGAATGTCGCTTTGTTTGAGCTGAACAATAGGGCATACCTTCAATGTCAACCATAAAAGTATGAAAGCTTAATACGAAGTCGTTTACCATGCGAGCTACGTGATATTCAGTGACGGCCGAGGTGGCACGTGCTACCAACTAAACATAAATTAGTAAGTTGATGAATTATGATGAAGTATGCATTAGCAAGCTTCCCTCGTTACGCTGTCCTAATTGTCGGGTACCAGGAACACATTGACAACTCTGCATGAATGTGTAGTTGCACGTACACTTTGGACACTTATCTATCGCATGTTTAGTGCACGTATACATGTATGCATAGGAAGAAAGCGCTCGTTGTTTGAAAGGTTAGTACTTGCAGCCACAATGTATGATTTGTCGCGGCGCCATTCCTTCGCTGCAGTCAGGTGTAAACTACAATGAGCAATATATCCTATCCTCAAAAGCATTAGAATTCATATGTGTACTTACCTACAGAACTAGTTTGTTGTCGGTGAAGAACGCTTCCTACTTCGTTGGTCAACGAAATTATTGGCTGTGCTTAAGACATCTTTTCTGCTAATTATTTAACGATTATTTTTGATAAATTTGAAATAGCTTGATAAATTTGAAATAGTTGATAATTTCAAATGTGAAAAAGAAAACTATGTTTCACGTCTTCAGTAAAATCCATGAGCTTGAATGCAGTGTCGTTGCGCGTGACATTGAGAAATAGTCATTTTTCAATCGATTTGCATTTTTAGCTTATTAACCTCTGATTAGTGTTTTGCTATGTAACCGCTATTCCATAACTCTCGTAAGAAAAGTAAAGGCAGTTGCAGTGAAAGCTATCAATACAGCGAAGCTGGTGGTCCTTTTCTCAAGTTTGAAATCGTGTTTAGCGCGATTTTCATGAAAGTCTTTTGTCTCGTCGTCGTTTTTCTAGATTCGGGTTTCGGTTCCTGATAATTTGTGGATACTTGTGCGGAGCTTATACAACTTGGTTCACTCGACGTCTCTAGTGGGTGCATGTCTCTGGGTATGTGCCATTGAATATGTGCTCTAACAGACAACCTGGGTCACTGAGTTTGTGCCGCTAGTTGTGTCCCCATTCTTGTACATTGCAACAGATTGACCATGCACCGGACATACAAGCAGGACACGTGTTAAGAACTTAAGAACTCGGCAACCGAAGCAGCCGACTGTGGAAAAAGAATTCAAGCGAACAAACTGGGACTTGATCGTGCATCGATCGAGGTTGGTTGTTCTAGCCCCTTGCCGTGCTACAGAGAAGTGACAAAGTCTGCAACAGAAAATGGAAGTTGGCTGCAGATGAATGCGTAAAAGTACATTTCATTTCCATAATATGGTACACATATTTGGGTCATGAACGTTTCTTTTGCCTTAACAATTACATGTAACGTTTGCGCAAACATTAAAGACTGGTGCTCTTTGGCCCTGACTGGCGCTTGCACCATAAAACACCACACATCATCATCAAACATTATAGAAAGCTTCATTTAACACAGATTTACACATAAGCGTGGAATGCGTGCAATTGGTATCGAGCCCGAAGCAATGTAAATCTCAGTATGACCACTATAGATTGTAAACAAAGGCATCTTTAGTAATACGCTGTGTCGCTACGTTGTATGAAAGCTAGATGCATTGAAGTCGGCCGTAACGGTGAGATGGGCTCTGCGGGAATTTTCTGTCCTTCCTATTATCAAGCACGTTTGTACTGCACCGTTTATTCTTGTTTGCACTGTTTCCTTCTTTTAGTTTATTTCTTCTACGCTACAGTCTCTATAATGAAATAAGTTTTCTTAATAAGCAGCGGTGGCGGCGGCAGCAGGAAGCACCGAACACTGCCGCAGTCAGCAAAATCTGGAAGCGCTGACGAGGAAAGCTTCACTTTGCCTGCAACACTCTCTGCATGGAAGTATAATGACTAAGATAGGGCGAAGGAAAACGAGCACGATACGAGTAGCTGGGCCTTTTACCAGATCCCACGTCTTCCGAGTACTTCCACAAACAACCCAGAAAAGAGAAGTGAGCCGAAGTAATTTCCGAATGACTTAATTGTGTTGTTGTATTTTGTCACACCAGAGCGAATACGCTCAGTAGGGTAGCATCTGAAAGCCTTCCTGTCCCTTCCATCTGGCGAGCTGCGCGAATCTTTGGCCCAACGACAGCGCTCGTATCGTGTACGTCCTCTTGTCTTTCGTACGGGTTGCGCTGCCCACAGGGACAGTGGAAAGCCATAAACAGTAGTGGTCGTTCGTTGCGTGCTAGATGTCATGAGGTTAGCTTTATAAGCTTTGAGAACTGCTGCCACGCGTTTCTCCTGGAGCGTGGTCCTGACAGGATGAGATAGATCTGCTGCGGGGAACCGCCCACCGGTGGCAATAACTGCGCAGCAGTTATCATCTGGCAAGGGGGATAAAGAGAAAGAAAGGATAGGGAAGGCATGGAGGTTACCCGAACGAGCGTCCGGTTTGTTTCCCTACCCCGGGGTCAGAAAAAGGGCAAATAGAAAAGGAGGGCGAAACTGCATGAGCTCTGCGCGCACCCAGGAAGATGGCGCATGAGGACTATAAGCGGCAGTTCAAGGCGGCGCACTTCAAGCACTGCACTAGTGCGCCACTAGCGTTTTTTTTGCGAACGCGATAGATGTAACCAGAGAAGAGGCTAGAGTTGGCACACGTAAGCAACTTTGCGCCTGTCTGCCGGTAGGAGCCCACTGGACAATTAAGTGGTGGGAAATACGCGAAATCGAATGGTAGCGAAAGATGAACGGACTTGGAACTTGTGCAGAAACGTCTAATTTATTATAATCATATTTGTCTTTCTTTATTCACGGATCTGTAATCCCAGTTTGTAGCGAGCTGTCTTAGCGTTAGTTACTGCACAGCGTTTCCGTTACTTATTTCAAGTCGACACTGCGACTTTACTTAAAGCATCCGCATGCGGCTGCCGATTCCAGAAATTGCACTGCTCACAGTAGCAGCAATGGCGAGGGCTTTCATCCTGCAAGTGGTTTCTCTTTATTCCCGACTTGTGCATTCAGTCAGACTATATCGGTTGCGGCAAGTCGTGGGGTGTGGGGAGGGGAGCAAGAGGACAGGGAAAGGCATGGAGATTAGGCAATGTAAAGCCCGCTGGCTACATTGTGCTGGTGCAAGACAGTAAACGCAATTAAAGCAGGTGGATAGAGAGACGAGACACAATTGCTTTATTAGGTTAAGAGAAGAAGAAGAAAATAAATTCTGGCAGAACCCATGTCACGATCAATGTCGACGTTAATGCGATCAGCATCACAGAAATGTAGCAACACACCGTATAACTAAATCCCTCACTTCTGGGTAGCTGACTTCTTGCTGCTGCCGTTGTCGCTTCTAAAATATGGCTCGTACCCACGAGGGGAGATTGGCCTCGTTCAATTTTTTGTTACAGGCATATTCACTGTTCTGTAGCTCAACGTTATTCGCTGAGTGCTTCTCGCTCGATGCATGCTCTGGCCCCATTCTGTTCAATTCACTTGTTTTTTCTCCACGCTTGACTGCTTTGTTGCCGACTTCTTTGATTTTCTCTTGCTGGGTTCTTCGCTGCTTGTCCCTTGGTCTGCTTGTCTATCCATGGCCAAGACCATGACCTCCATGACCTGTCTATCCATGACCTTGGCCAAGAATGCTACCATGCCTAGTGTGACATGCCCAGTTGCACAAATCCCCTGTTTGATGTTGTGAATTCGGGACTCCTCGTGGAACATGCCCAGCTGCACATCCACAATGGCTCAAGCACTTTTCGAGCACATACACAGAGGCACATTCCCAGTGCCACAAGTTGGCATGAAAGACGCCAGATAAGGACATACCAATAAAGGCGTGAAGTTCCCAAAGAATGCTAATCACAGACCAATAGGAAATACCTGAAAGCTTCTGCAAGGGTGGCAAGGTGAGAGAAGAGGAACCGAACGAGCGGTCCTTTTCGCTCTTTTCGTAGTCTTTGCAGTAGCGCTGCAATTTGTTTCGTAAGTTTTATGGACGAGACCGCGCATTAAGGTGGTTTGTTTAAAATTGCAAGGATTTAGGAAAACAAGTATTACCGCCATCTGAACAATCTGGCCATGACACATGGAAGCACAGTTAATCGCTACTTTAATATTCAGTCAAAGTGGACAAATCTGAGTAAACAAAGCCAAAAGCTATAAGAAGCAAAGCCACAAAGCGTGGATCTACTCCGGATGATGCGAAATCCGATGGACGTTGACTGCAAGAAGTGACAAAGACAGCAGCGTTATAGTATAGCGTAACTACATGGTGCATCGCTTGATGAATTCAGAAAGAGCACCCTATATAGTGCCACCTGATAATGAACAGACCAAGTAGCACCTCTTCATTCAACTTACTAGAAATGAAAGGAAAGCAGAAGTAGAAGCAGAAACCAAGAAAATCCTCTTTCGCCTCCACATCGTAAAAAAGGAACAATAACAATGAACCACGATTAACAGTGGAATCTGTACAAGAGGGGAAATTTGCGGCATCGACACAGAGTGAGCACACTACCTCACGACTTCGGTATTAACCTTAGTGTATAATTATCTTGGCCAACATGCATGGATAGGGCGCCTACTTTGACGTACAGACCCCAATGTGTGGGGATGGAGAGCTTCTAGTGTATGCATACCTCCTGTGATTGATAGGATGTCTTTTGGTAGAAGCACTCATACTGACAAGATGAACATTCGGAAATTCATAACATGAAAGTGTTGCCAGAGCTCGATTCTAGTCCTGTATATGTTACTCGCTGTATTTATGCTCCGTAAGAGTGGTACTAGCATTTTAAATATTATTTAGTACGAACCACGTAGCACTGCTATTATTGCGTAATAGCTATGGATTACAGGCGTTGGTGTCTTAACATTACTTTGTAATTTGTTCAGCCACAAATGAATATTTCTAGCTTTCCTCTCTTAGCAAATCTTTCATAGCGCGGTCACTACGGGTCTGCCAGTTTTCATTCTCTTTAAATTCTACGACCTTGCTAGCAGAAATTCCTCAACCTTTTTATTTGTTTGTTTACTGGCCACGCATGGGGAGCTGATATTTGCTTCTTCCTTGTGCATACTCGTCATCGTAAAAGACCAATGCCAGTTTCAGCAAAACGCCATGCTGAAACTTATCTTCGTGTGCCTAAAGAATATTTTTCTCCTGGGCCGCGTGAAAATCGACTGGCGGGAAAGTAGGCCGCCTGGCACAGTTGACATTCGTGTCTGATGTCTTTTTGTCAGTGATCATAGCTCTGCGAGTGTGTTGACGCTGACTGCTCTTTCTTTTTTCTTATCTTTCGTTCCCTCTTTACCCCTCCCCAAATTGTGTTGTATGGCCAAACGTGCGCTGCATAGGTTAACCTCCTTGCCTTCTTCTTGCTTTCTTTTCCGGTTTCCCATCTTTTCTCGTTCACCGTGTAGGCTTGCAAACGGAACTTTCATTTGGCTGGCCTCCCTCCGTTTTCGCTTTCTGCTCTTTCTATGTCCGAAGAGATTTGTCTTTTTGTGATTGGCTTCCGTCTCATGTAGTATAGGCGTTGGAAACAGCGTACATGGTGTAGTGAATGCAGGTTTGGGAAGGATGCTATGCTGAGCATCTAAATTAATTCAGAACAACATAGCTTCATGAAACAACGCAAAACGATTGATGGAAAAACTACCAGAGTGCTTGCAGAAGTATTGAGTGAGCCTCGCGCGCGAAGATGATTCTTCCGGGATTCGCATTTATTCGTGTCTTTCTTTAATCTTGGTGGCGCCGCCTTGCGACTGGCTTTTTCCTTTCTTTCTTTCTTTCTTTCTTTCTTTCTTTCTTTCTTTCTTTCTTTCTTTCTTTCTTTCTTTCTTTCTTTCTCTTATTTGTCTATACTGCAAGCCTCACAAGGGACCGTAGCCGGAAGAGCATCCTCGAAAGATAAGTTGTGCATTCATGCAATAACTATCTTTCAAAATATAGTGGATATAGGGAATTTAATGTTGTCTGTAACAGTTATTTTTCAAATAAAATTCATTGATTTATTGACTGAAAAGAAAAGAAAGAACTTGAGACAAGGCATATGAAGGTAAAGAGAACATTTTGCATTATTGAAGAATAAGATTAGTCAGAATACCATACCTAAATCTTAACGAATAATCATATTTAATAAAACACATGCAAAGCGCTGACATCATAGTAGATTATATATACTATACGAAGAAAATCTAGAGTAAACAGGCACATCAAAATAGAGCGAAGAATGATTCAAAAATTAGAAACCTGAACACGATAATAACGTGGATGTGGAATTTTCGCCACATGCTCGCGTGACCGTTCATCGGTATCAACAAAAAAATGATGCCTGATGAAAGCAACGTTACTCCACGTAATTTTATCCATATAGTTTGTTTTTCCTCAGTGATGACTTTTGTGGCCATTCCTCAGGCCATGAAAGGAAAAAAAAATCTTTTTGCTGACCTATTAGTGACAGACTCATTCGAAGCTGCGGGAAACTAACAACAAACACGTGATTGAAAAACTTCCACTTTCGGGAGAGTGCAATCGAAAGACATTTTCCGGAACGGGAACTATGGCCGGTGCTTCGCATCGTTAGTAAGAAAGTGTTTTCGCCGAGCGGCACTGGTTCAGTGCAGAACTAATAAAACTACGATTATCGCAAACGCTTCGAACAGAAAGCTCGAACATACGTCTGCTGTCTCTTGCTGGTAGGATGTCAGCATCAACCATCATTAGTTCAAAGATTTGTTGTTTGAACCGACTGCGCAGTAGGATTTTCCGGTGCTACTGAGACAGTCTTGTCTCTATTCCTTGTAAATAATTCGTTTGTTGATTTAATGGCAGCAAGGAGCACTTCTGTGCCAGCACCAACAAAACGTAGCGTAGAGAGAGGTCCCTGAGCAAATGACCAATTCAGCGAAAGCACAGACGAAGCAAATAAAAGGATGAGCGGAATTTCGTGAAGAATACTTTGTCCCAGACAACTATAATGGCGGGAAAATGACATTGAACAACCAGCACGGGCCTGCTTAAGACACAGCGCACATGAAAGACAACGAACGAAGCTTGCTAAAGAAGGAAGCTCAAACGGGTGTATACTTATGAGAACTTATTTGTTGGACCATTGCAGATTTGAATACTGGCGTTCTTCTGATTTGCATTCTAACTGTGTATTGTTACCTGCGATTACTTTTTTTTTGTAGGCGTGGAACAGAGAGTGGGATCCTCGCTGAGGACAGCTTGTTTTGCTTTCCATCACAACAACACACAAATTTGCCGCGTGACTGGCCCCTCGAGGCACTTGGCGTGTATTCGCGTGCTTCTTTCACACTTGCAAAAATACTTTTATGTAGCACGTATTGAGCAACAGAAAGCTGTATGGGAAGTTTTTCATGTTGGTCTACAATTTCCTCATTTACACTTTTCATCTAATAATGTTTGAGAAGCTGATTGATTAATTAGGACTGATTATGTAATTAGGCGGAATGCAAAAAATAATCTAAGCATCTCCGAACGACGCCAAACAACATTACGGCAAACAACATTACGGCAAACAACACATACGGCAAACAACAAATACCCAAGAAAGTGGATGGGGAAGCGGCGCCGCGGTAGCTCAATTGGTAGAGCATCGCACACGTAATGCGAAGATTGTGGGATCGTGCCACACCTGCGGCAAGTTGTTTTTTTCATCCACTTTCATTTACATTAATATATGGTTTCTTTAGTTCATTTATTAAGCACAAGTAATTATCCCTATGTTGTCCTTGGTGTCAGTGTTCGTCGGCTTTTTATGGTATGACTAATAAAAATCGGGCCCGTCCGTTAACCCGCTGTCTTCTCGTGTATATATATATATATATATATATATATATATATATATATATATATATATATATATATATATATATATATATATATATATATATATATATATATATATATATTGTTACGGTGGAAAAAGAGGACAAGGTCGTCGACGGTGAAGAGGACAAAGTGGCAAGAGCCTCTCGGGATTCTCGGCAGCTGCGTATATACGTTTTGTAAATACAACGTGTAAATAGTTTTATACTCGTGACAATATATATGCGAGAAATAAACAAATCATCAATTTTTCAACCACTTGGAGCGTCGTCGCTCTTTGTCGTCACCGTAGACTAAAAATTAAGAGCCCAATTCACCACAAGGATTTTGTTGCTTAAAGGATGTTTGTCATTAGCAGGTCCCTTCACTAATAGTACGCCTAGCTCCACGATTGGCTGGTGTTTGTTTCACGAACATAGCGCAATATCTTTCTTAGAAAAAAATATTATTGTTGTCGAATCTACTTACAAAGCTTTCTCGAAAAAGAAAATCCTCACTTTTTACTGTTTCAAGCATTGTACTCAATATTTCTGAGCTGCAGTTATGAGCGCCGACTACGTCGAGAGGCTTCTGCACGAACCTTCCGAGAGAGAGAACCACAGTACCATCTGACTAACTTATAAAAACACATGGAGAATGCCGAGGGGCAGCCTGAAGAAGCATGCCGCTTGCATTGAGCAGCATCGCTCCGCCTGCAGCGCCATCCACTGGCAACCATATGATGATGATGATGATGATGATAGCAACTGTATTGTACCGTCGGGTAAGGAGGCCCCCTACTCCCTTTCGCTGGCATATCGGACAAATGTGACGTAAAGTAGCAGAAAGCAAATGCTTCCTGCTCCACCTGATATAACCAGCTAAACCTAACTTAGTGACCAAGCATAACCGCAGATGCGTTCATACATTCTTTTGCGCGATTACTGCCGACAGAATTAATAATTCCCAATAATGTTCTAATTTGCTTCTAAGTAATGGCTGTTAATTCGTTAATTAATTGTACTGGTGACATTCACGCAAGCTTTGACGTCCGCAACAGCAATGAACCTTGTCAGCAAGAGACCCACTTGTGTCTCGAATCTCCTATTGCCAGAGAAGGTCTGCGCAGAAACATGCTGTTTGAGCAGTCCGCGCGATCTCAGCACGCGCAGCAACTGCGAACGTGAACAGCGAGCGTGCAGCGAGGTTCTAACACAGGCGCTTTTTTTGCCATATCATTTGCTGACACTCATTCGCTGACGTTTGAATTACTGACGCTTGAGACGCGCTTGCGCCACCGTCATTGGAGTTGTCGCGCTGTCACTGTGGCGCTGTCATGTCGGCTCGTTCGTGTAGGTTTAGAACATAGAGTTTCTCACTATAACACCTAGAGGGTAATCTGGCGCCACCGTCTATGGGAGTTTCTTAAGGGGGCACCGTGCCGTCATGGGAATGACGGTATATGTGTCTGCGAGGCTCGTGTTGGCTGGTGTTGTAAGAGGCTTCGTCTAAAACGTGGATATGGCTACGCAAATAACGCGTTCTCAAAGTAAAATCTTCATAAAATGTTTCCATTCACGCATATTACATCTTTACTCACCCACGATGCATGACCAAGCGAAGAAAAGCAAGAACAGACTACCAACTGTTTTAAAGCGAGCGCGAACCTTGTCGTCTGTCCTCCAACTTTAGCGGCCCGCTGATACTTTTTTACGTAACATGTAGTCGTACACACAATAACAAGTTCTCATAGTTAAACAAACCATGTTTTCGCGTAATAATAAAGCTAAAACAGCTTTTCACGTGCTGTTCTAGCAGAAAATGAATCATGGTGACAGTCGGAATGGTTATTGCCAAGCGCGTCTTCAAGGTGTCTTGTCTCTACGAGAACGATGCCAATCCGAATCCACAATATACCGGCATTCCCATGCATACCACAGCGCAGCAGCGCCAGATTTCCCTCTAGGTAATGTAGTGAGAAACTCTATGGTTTAGAATGTCTCCAGAGACGCGCGGTGCGTTTGGCTGCAAAAATAGACGAAGCCAAGTGGACACGCTGTCGCGCTGTGCCGGAACCAGGGCTTGCAGCCTACTGGCTTCCACTGAAAGCATGAGCGCCGTACGCACACACGTTAGCTTTTCTGCTGAGCATCTGTGTGCAAACCACAGCGTGGTGTCAGAGGAATGGACAGGTATAGGCTTCAAAGTAAGTCTACCTAAGCCTCTATTTGGGCGCGGACCGTACGCCGTTGGTTTACCTTTTAAATGCGAAGCATTTCTTGGCGAACATTTGTCGCTTTGACAGTATCAATCTATCTAGCCGCCAACGTCTTGGTGCTCTCGTTGTCATTTAGATAACTTGGTATGTACCAACATTGGCATATTATGATAAGAGTGCATGACGAACGTAAAGGATAGGTCTTGACACGCGTGTCATGTAGGTCATCAAACAGCCGCCTATACGTCTTGGTATGCATCAAACTTGGCATAATATGACAAGAGTGCATGACGAACATAAGTGATCGGTCATGACATGAATATCGTGACATGTGCGTCATGTAGGTCATGAAACGACCACCTACGTCTTTGTGCTCGCGTGGTCGTTTCGGTAAGTTGGTATGCACCAAAATTGGCATAGTATAAGAGTGTATGGAGAATATAAATTATAGTTCATGACATGAATGTCATAACATGCGTGTTACGTAGGTCATGAAACAGCCGTCTGCGTCTTTGGGCTCTCATGGTCGTTTCGTTAACATGGTAGGCTCCCTGCACGCTGCTTCGCATAACATCGATTCCCGCAGGGCGGCGTATTTACCGGATATTTTGTTCCTTCGCTCTCATTTCATGCACCATCCATCGAGAAGCGTTGCTTGAACGCCATTGGCGGTGCTCCTCATCATACGAGCTTTGCGAGGTACGCGCAACTCTTGCTATGGCTTTTCAGTGCTTCGCCTTCGGGCGAAACCGTCCATCCCCCCCCCCCCCCCCCCCGCTTCATTTTTTTTCTTTCTTATTTCTTTCTTTTCTCTTTTTTTTTTTAATGGGGAAGCTTCGCTTATAAGCAAATAACTTAATGCGGCGCCCTCGGAACGGAAACACCCGGAGAAAATATGTTACGCCCCGCTGCACATCACGCATGAGTGGTACCAATTTGTGAGCGTGCACATAAACCTGTTCGACGCTCGAATCCTCGCATTCAATTTTGAACGATACGCAAATCTGGAGCAACTTTGCACAGATAAAAACAATTTGTGAAGAAACAGCGGCAATAATGGAATGTTCGAGGGTTTTGCAAACTTCTAAGTCACGATGCTAATTGAATTGAATGCGGCAGTGTACCTTGGTAACTGAAAAGCTGTTACGGCACTGCTGTTTTTATAACACCGTCCCAACGTCAACAGCAGACGGGCGTAGGCAAAACCTGTTCGTGAGTCGAAGCGATCGTGCACGCGGCGCAGTTTCAAAGCCTGGGGTTCAAGAAGTAAAGTCGAGCGCGCTGTTCCGATTAAGACACACCGCGCTTTGTACGTTTACCATGATTCTGCGCAATAGCCGCACGCGTGGGTGCACGCCTGGCAACAATGTTTCTTCAATGCGAAGCATTTCTTGGCGAACATTTGCCACTACATTTGCCACTAGCCGCCTACCTCTTCGTGCTCCTATGGTGGTTTGGTTAACTTGGTATCTACTAAAATTGGCGTAGTATAACAAGAGTGTATGACAAACATAAATGATAAATCATGACATGAATGTCATGACATGCATGTCATGTATAGGTCATGAAACAGCCGCTTACGTCTTGGTGCTCTCATGGTCGTTTCGTTAATTTGGTAGGCTCCTCGCACACTCCTTCGCATAACATCGATTCCCAAAGGGCGCGGTATCTGCCGGCTTTTTTTTTATCCAGCTGCCGTGGTTCGACCGATGGCTCGACGCACTGGCGGCGCCAATGTAACCGGACGCGGCCCACGCGCTCCGACGCGCTCGGCGCGTCCGGTTCGCACATAACGCGTTATACATAACGCATAACATTATGTGCGCGCACATAACGTCCAACTATAAACACGCCTTTAGATCTGCCCGAGCCCACGCAATCTGCCAGCAACGAGAAGTTCCCTAGCTGAGAGAGTGGGAGGCCGAAGCAATCCGGCACCGTTACCTGTGAGTTATTTCACCGTGAAGAAGGTTAGGTGCACGCAGGACAACTGGCCTCATCTGCGGTAGGGGAAGAATTGGTAATTTTTCTTTTGGACCAGGCCATTCACGTAGAAGGAAAAATGAAAGAAAAATGAGAGCAACAGAAACAATTCGGGGAAAAAAACATATTTAGTCGAAAGCACACAGGTTCACTTTGAAATGAATAGGTTTGGTGACAAGTACGACCTCTCCGATACGTCCTTGAAAAGGAAGCTAAGAAGACGCCCCAAAGTTTTGATTTTTCACGATTTCCGTACTTCGCTGTGGTCCGATGTACGCATGTCCTCTCAGTGAAGTACCATACTCTATATTGTCCTTAATTCCCGACTATGGTTCCAAATAACTATGGAAAACGGTCAGTTGCACTGTGTACAATAAAGCATACATAGCGTTTTCAGTGTTCCAAATGTAAGCCCCCCCCTCCTCTTGTGCAAATATTATCTAAAATTCTTTCCCCACTTGACAGTAACGCGTATTTCCGGCATGCGGTCTCACTGGAAGAACTTACCCACCGCGGTAGCCTGGCGACATTGTGTCTTGAATTGTAGCGCGAAGAGACATAGACAGAGACTAGAAGCAGACAGGACGAGCGCTTCTAGTCTTTGTGTCACTTCGCGCTACAATTGAAGATCATGTTACCGTACCAACTCGTCCAACTTTCTATCTTTTTGCATGACATCGCGTTCCCATCGCTCCCCCCCCCCCCCCCCCCACACTACGGTGTGCCTCACATTAAGATCATGATCTGAGCATTTCATTTTAAAATTAATTTTTCGTTTAGAGGAAGCACAAGCAAACGACTATATGCGCCAAGATTAGTGGACTGAGGAGTTTAACGACAGCTAGGAGCGCTATTTTATTCTTGCCGGTACATTTCGTCTGCTGCTGCTATGTCTGTGGATATATTCTTGCGTAGACATTTGTCGAGGCTACAGGTGTGCAGAATGCGAGTATCAGCTAACGATTTGATATAACCCGTTTATGCTTGCCGACAAAGTAGTTCTAGTGAAGCGTACCACGTAATAAAAATGATCTACCTAATGCCTCTTAATGAAATACAACGCACTATGTTGAACGGATTCTTTTATTTGCTTGATTTTATTTGATTTAACTATTTGGTATCTGCCACTGGGCGAGGGCCCTTTCTTGGCCAATCTTCTAAAGTAAACATGTGCCACTGTGACAGAATTTAGTTATTAGTTAATTAATTAATTAATTAATTTACTTAAACATTTATTTATTTTTACCCTCAAGGTACATATGTACATTACAGAAGGTAGTGGCAATAAGACACGCACACATAAGAAGGAAAACAGACAAAATCTAAATTGAAATAATAACACGGGAATATACATTTCGCATTAATACCTATATTAGTATCAACAAGACGGACCAAAGCTAGGTATGTATCATACTTCCCTGTACACACACCTCTAATAAATATTCTCCCCTCTTCAAGCATCACATATCACCTTCACCCTCACGACATCACTGCGTAGGCATCTCACGGTGTGCGTCCGCCTGAACTGGAATTTGCACCTCGGCATAGCTTGTGAGTGGCGTATTGCATAAATACAAAAATTGCACGAGAATAAAGTTGCGACCTATATGCGGACAAGCACTGCCGGTTATTGCAGAAAACACGATTGTACGCGTCGCTGTTAGTTTTATTGCATAAATTACAGACCGCATGACAAGATATCCGCTTCACGTAGATTAAATAAATGCAGGCATTGGATTACCATAGTTTTATTCGTCGGAGCACTGTACCCACATAAGGTTCCGAACTTGTTTCTCATCCAGTTTGTAATGAGAGAGATGCAACCTTTATTGATGCGCTGGAGAGCAACAAATGCACTCGCTCTTAATTTATGCAGTGCCCCATCGCCCTATATACGGCCATGCTAAATAGCGTTGTGCCAGCTGTGACTTGCTCACACGCTCCGCCACGGACCGGCTATGTTTATTTGCATCGTATTTGTAACCAGTTTGGTAATGGATGTCAGAGAAAGGTACCATCGGTTTCCCTGACTAAATACATCACGACAAAGTTAGCAATGTCAAATTGAAATGACATTTTGCCGTTTAGCTTTCACATATATAATGCTCTACCGATGCTCTCTCAGTTGGTAGAGCATGGCACGCTTAATGCGAAGACGTTGGTTTGTGCCCCACCTGCCGGCAGTTGTTTTTCCGTCCACTTTCACGTCCATTAATTTACCCTTTCTTTAATTCAATTAATAGGTACATGCAATATCCGCTATGCTGTCCTTGGTGTCCAGGGTTGCCAGATTAAGATATTAAGAGCCAAATTGGGCTAACTTTCTGTCCGAGTTGGCGTCAGAATTTTCCTTTTGGCTATGTGGCTATTTCTGGGTTACATCTTTTTCATGTGTAAAAAGAAGTAAAAATGGTTAAGCACAAATGGAGAAACACGCTGGAATCAAAATGCAGACGACAGCAGGATAAATTTGCAAGTTCTATGTTAGAGAACACATATGCAGGTCAAAAGACCTTTTGATAATTTTAGTTAGGAAAGCTGGCCTCTGGAAACACGTATCCGTACGCGAACTAACGCTACCAGCGCGCCAGCGAACATAGACCGTTGCTGTCTCCACATGGGAGCTTTCGGCGTCCGAGGTTTTAAGCATGAGATGCTTTTAGCTCCCGTTGACAGTGCGCCGCGGGTGACCTCGGCGCCAGAACGGAGGGAGAACACCGAGCTGAACATAACCGAAATTTGGCGAATTTTCTGCCTGCCGCATGGCGCCTACGTGGCAATTCGCTCGGACCCTTCCTGCCCAAATTGCCCCTGCTCCAACGCCAACGTAGAACATATCCTCTTCCGTTGCCCTACAGCCACCGCAGCCATCCATTCCCTACACAACTGCAAACCCTTCTCCTGTCTTTGCTATCACTATCCGTATCAAATGCCGCCGCCGAACGAGTGTTCAGCCAGGTCTCGCTCATTAAAACTGACCTTCGAAATAGAATGTCGAACGAGACATTGGTAGCGCTCTTCCACGTGAAGTTTGGCCTGGCCAGGAACGGAGGCTGCTGCAGGGATTGTAAACCGGGCCATGAATTTTTGTCCCGTTTCAGCTTTGACATTTTCTACGGACCAAGCAGTTCCACTTCGCAATAGTCTTGTGATGCTTAATGACAGCATACTTTTTTATGTCTATGTATCGTACTGTATTTTGTACCAACCGCCATCTATTGTATTAGACTTGGTCTTGCAATTTTTTGTAGTTTTTCGTTTAATGCATTGTGTGGTGTTAAGCGAAATTATCATGAACTGTAAGCTAGTAATAATACTGAACGCCTGAATGCATGCCATTGCTTAGAGCGTTTATTGCGCGGTGCTATTTGTGTGTTGTTCTTTTCGTGATTTTTCGGTGCTCTGGGAAAAATAAAACAGTGCATTTGCAATGAAGACCGCATTTGCCTTATCATGAATTTGCCTGCATGCCTGCGTTTCTACACTTCTTGCGCTTGTGCAGCACCCGTTTTCCGTACCGCATGGCCACCGTCACGATGCGCGCGGAAGTCATGCTTGGTCATGCGTGGAAAAATTAATATGTAGGTATGCTCGGTATAGGTGTACGTGGTCCTTTTGAGTGAAGGCAACTGGTTAATACACCAACACATGCTACCTAAACACATCAATGCTGCCGGATTCGTGTCCTCGCTATGTAATGAACAAGAAGAAAGTAAACTGTGGACGCGATTTCTATTAATCATACGACGCCAACAAACAACGACACCAATGACTCGCAACCGATTTCGTCGATGAAATTGACATTGCGTTCTGGCCCGGAGTTCCAATCGATGCGCGTAAAAGCGGCATTTAACATTGGTTCTCGTCTTCGTGTGCATTTGGGTTGTCTTCACTGCGCCATCAACGAGATTTCAACAACAACCATTGACTCATTCTCAATATGCGCATTTTGAACAAACGGGCACGCACGCGCGAGAAAGCGATGTCAGCATTTGCATGTCGGTGTTGCTCACGGACGAACGAAAAGTACGAACGCGATGTTTCATGCGTATAAATATGCATGAGCCTACCAACAGGAGCTTCAGAATCTCTAGTACATTCGACGTTGCTTCGGTTCAAACCCATGCATGCTGCGTCTCCGGAAAACTGCGTCGTGCTGCCATTCTTTCTGGGAACATCGGCATAATCCCACACTAAACATGCTACCCGACCCAAGTATGTTAACTTCAACTTCCCACGAATAGACAACATTCCTTGTTCTTTCCGTCTCAAATCTTCGGAAGGGATTAACGTTGCTCGACTACCCGAGTTAGTCTTTTCTATTGTTTGGTTTTACTTTTGCAAGAATAATCATAGGCAGTGCCGGCGTTGATAGGGGAAGCGCTCATCGACACGTATACAATGCAAGAGTTGATTGCGTCTCCTACTTGGCACAGCGTATCTCCGCCACACGCCTCGACGCAGAGGCCCCAACGAGCGGCCGTCGTGGAAGCTTCGGCAGTGGAAGGCGCGCCTTGACACAAACATACGTGCGTACTCGCCCTCCGCTGATCGGCTGCTGACGGCACTGCGCAAGCAGCAGCGGCGAAATAAGAGCAAGCTAAATAATATAGCTGACGATGTAAACTGCAAAACGCCAGAGGCTATTTTTCCTGTGACGCGCTCGTCTCTCGCTTGTAAATCCGAGGGAACAAAAACATTTATAGCTAAATGCACACGATATAAATGGAAATGAACAAACAACGTGCGTCCGGCAGAAATGCTTCCAGTAATCGCACCAACACATGTTAAAGCCGCGCGATATATATTAAGTTCACCATGTATCACAAGCAACAACTGGGCAATGAAAATCGTAGTGCGTACCCGGGCACTCGTTGTATACAGTACAAAATTCGCCCGAGCAGCTTTCTTTCTCCAGCTTTTTTTTAAAATTTTTGTGTAACGGCACACCGTGCGTGTCCTATGTGTGATCGCGTACCATTTGCATGCCATTTGCGTCGTTTGAAAACAGATCAAACACACAATTGCGAATTCACGTGGGTAAAGAAATTAACGGAGCAAAGCTGCGCAGCATCACGCAAAAAAAGGAACAACGGTTGTTTAGACGAACGACGTTAGCACCACGCGGGATGCATATACGACGAGCGTTTATAATCGCGGAGGTAAAAAAGACGTAGAATTGTACTGCAGTGCAAGCTTAGCTTAAAGGTTTGAAGACGACAAGTACTCGGGGGCAATGAAAAGTATTTTCGACCACTTAGATTATATCCTAGGCGTACATCGCAACAGAAGAAGGCTCGGCGTAAAGAGAAAGAGAGACACACTTAGAGAAATTTATTTGCACAGAGGCAAAGAGGTCGGCTTGAGCTATAACGTGCTCTGGCTTGCTACTCTAAACTGGGGAAAAGGGACTGGGAGGAAAAGGTGTGATGAATGAGCATGATAATGATATAAGAAGGAGGTGCGTATATAAAAGTTCACCACGTTATGGCATCTCTAAAGCCGCGCGTCCAGCCCAGTGGTTTCTAGAAATGCTATAGCAGCACTTGCTATCAGGGCTGCGCTGTTTGCATTATGCCAAGGGCCTAAAAGAAGCTCGTCTGACAGCGGCCTTTTAACGACGTTTTATCGAGTTGCTGTCGTTCTTGCGCGTACGCGGGACAAACGCCACATATATGATCAAGTGTTTCTGGTACCATACAGTATTCACAGTTTGGGCTAGTATCATCATTGCAACCTGTCAGAGGTCCATAACGCATGGTGAATGCAACACCAAGGCGAATCCTGTGTACCATGCTTCCTTGGGTTCTTTTGAGCTTGTGAGGAATACGGAATTTTGTTTCTGGATCCCATTTATGGACTCGCCTGTGTCGTCTGTCTGGTTGGGTCCACTGCTCGAACGTACGGTTGCATACTACGCAACTAAGTCGGGCGTTTGTGTCTGTTCGTGAGAACGGAATACTTACTTCAGAAACATTATTGAATTTTAGCTTCAGCAGATGCAACCAAATAGACGCACCCAAACCCTTGTGCCTTAGAGTTTGCGAGTCTCGTAGTGATGAGTGTACTTCGTTAACAAAAATTAAAACAACAAAAATTATGCAGATCCCATGCACTGTGGGAATCAATATAAGCGAAGATTTCTGTGCTGGATGCTTTGATTGATAATTGGCGATGATATTGACGGCTAAAGCTTAATTTCTTCAAGGTTTAGGCTAACACGAGAGTCGTCAGTTTATGTTAAACGTTACCTTGCGTGAACCACTGCTGTTTATCTGCGTAGTACACAGAACACACAGGGAGAGCTGTTTGCTTGAGGCATTCCGGTGTGCAGTGACGACCTCAGAGCATGGATGCAACAAGAACAAGAAGTATGTTTTATTCATGGATGAGAACAGGTATATATAGCTTTGGTTGACTGCCCGATAACAGACACGTGCTTCGTTGACCAGTCTAATCGCAAGGGGCTATTCCAGGAGCGCATGCGCGACCTGACGATACAGTTATACACCGTATTTTTTCATCTGCTGCAAGTTAGTTATCTTCCCTATGCCACGTACTGTCGCTCTAGCAACCCATTTTTGCTAGCGGTGTCGTGCCCCAAAGGCGCCATCGAGTGTTGTCAAAGGATGCTGTGTATCGATTGCTTCTACTGGTTCAACGCCCACCATATTTCTCTTCTCCTCGTTTTATCTGGTGATGTCGAACTAAACCCAGGCCCGAACGGAAACGATGCTCCGCCGTCTTTCGAAACAATTTACCAAGCCATATCTCGTATTGAATCCGCTCATAGCACCCTACTTGCCGAGCTTGCCTTGATCTGGTCCGCTCAAATGAACATTGAAGACAGGTGCATCGTCTTTCAGCGCGCGTCGAAATACTCGAAAGAACTATCCAAACAAACCCAGAAAAAGCAGCTGCGTCCGAAACAAACACCGACTTGGCCCAGCTTGCTTCAGACGTTAAAGCACTGACAAACAAGTGCTACGACGCTGAAAACCGCTTGCGACGCACAAACCTATTGTTCCTCGGACTTCAGGACGAACTCGGCGAAAGCTGGGACCAATCTGAGGCCCACATTACTTCCTTCTGTTCCGAACACCTAGGTATTACAGTTGGTAGCCAAGATATTGCACGTGCACACCGACTAGGTCGTTTCCAGTCAGGTAAAAACCGCCCAATCATAGTTAAGCTTGCACACTTTAAAGATAAATCAAGAATCCTTGTTGCAGGACAGTAACTTAAATAAACCCCATTCTCAGTTCGTGAGGATTACTCAGCTTAAGTTCGGCTAGCCCGAAAAAAGCTTTTTTCTTATGGCCAACAAACTAACGCTTCATTTAAGATCCGCTTTGATAAGTTGGTTATCGGTAGAAAACTTTTCACTTACAACGCCAAAACAGATTCCGTTGTAGAACTTCATTCATAGCGGTTAACGCAGGTGCCGTGCGACACTTCCCTGCTGCAGGTCCAGCTGTCAGAATACCTGCGCACAGCTAAAGCTAACAAAATTTATGTCCTACTGACAAATATAAGAAGCTACCTGCCAAAAAAAGAAATAGTTGAGGCCGTCCTCGAAAACCATAGAACTGACATCACTTTATTTACTGAATCTTGGCTAACACCTGATATTAACGATTCAGAATTGCTCCACAGCAACCGGTCCTTTCATATATACAGGCGAGATCGAGTAGATAGCCGGGGAGGCTGCATTCTTGCTCTTGTGAATTCAACTTATTCATCCACTTTACTCGAGATAAACAGCGACAGCGAAATAATGTGTCTGAAAATTTGCCTTCCCTCTTGTACCAATATACTAATTGTATGTTATCGAGCACCTGACACGGATCATTCTTTTATTACGGACCTTCACTCTGTAGTTCAAGACTTGCAATCCCGATTTCCTCATTCCAATCTAATACTTTGCGGTGATTTTAAGTACCCGGACATCGACTGGGAGGCTCTTACTGTGTCATCTCGCCAATCTAAAGATTTTCTTGAAATGGTCCTCACTTCAAACCTTTTCCAAGCAGTAAACAAGCCAACACGAGGCTCAAATATTCTTGACCTCATTCTTGTTATCATTCCTGAGCTAATTCAATCCTTTTCATGTTGCAGTGGCCTGAGTGACCACAATCTCTTGTTCTTTAACCTGATGATTGAAGTCTCCCCCCGTCAACCGTCCATCCAATATATCCGTGATTACAGTAAGGCTGACTTCGCGAGCAGAAACTCCGACCTCGAACACTTTTTCACCACCTTTCATGCGTCCATGGCTACCAGATCTGTGAACGAAAATTGGTGTCTTTTTAAGCACAATATCTTATCGCTCATAGACGCCTACGTCCCGTTCATCTGCATCCGCGGGGATGCCACAAAGCCATGGTATTCTAACTCGCTGCGTAAGCTATCACGAAGAAAGAAGCGCCTCTTCCGTAATGCCAAGAACTCCGGATCACCTGTAATATGGGAAAAATACTTCGGCATCCTTCGCGAATACACTAGATTATTGCGGTCATTCAAAAGAAAATTCTACAGTACAATCTTCTAGAAATATTGCGTGTTAACCCCAAGAAATTTTGAAATTTGCTACAGCCCAACAAGAACAGCTCCTATAACATATCCTTAAAAAGACAAGACGGCACAGGCGTTCCGCTTTGCGAGCGATCAGACGCGAGGAATTCCTATTTCACCTCAGTTTTCACCCACGAGCCAGCGGATAAGAGCATTACTTTACCAAGCCTAAATTTTATTCCAATGCCACCCGTAACCATCACATCTGAAGGAATTTCAAACCTCCTCGATAACCTCAAGCCGTCCACTTCTGCCGGACCTGATAACATTCCTGCTAAAATACTTAAAGGCACGAAACATTTCGCAAGCCAAATCCTGCAACTTATCTTCGCCCAGTCCCTCAATACTAGTCAAATTCCGAATGACTGGAAATCAAGCAAGGTTGTGCCAATTTTTAAGAGCGGCGACCGGGCTGGGACCCCTCTATTTATCGTCCCATTTCATTAACATGCATCTCATGCAAGCTCTTCGAACATATACTCTACTCCCATATTGCGAATCACCTCGATCACAATTTTTTCCTCTTTCCCAAACAACATGGTTTCAGGGCAGGCTTCTCGTGCGAAACCCAACTTTTCGAATTTAACCGATCTTCACCTTAATTTAGATTCTTCATTCCAAACAGACGTCATCTAAGATTTTTCAAAAGCATTTGACCGCCTTCCTCACCAACATCTATTGTGTACACTTGCATGCTTATCACTCGACCCTCTTAGCTTATCCTGGATTCGCTGCTTTTAACTAACCGCTCACAGTTTACCGTCATCGCCAGCCATGCGTCTAAAACTACTGACGTTATCTGTGGAGTTCCCCAGGGTTCCGTTCTTGCTCCGCTTCTCTTCCTAATTTTCATCAACGACCTGCCATCTGGGATTTCGTCATCCGTCCGTCTTTTTGCGGGCGATTGCGTCATTTATCGCCGCATCTCCGATAATACTGACCAGGAATCATTACAAGACGACCTAAACAAAATCCAGAAAGGGTGTTCTGACGGGCTTATGCAGCTTAATATTTCAAAATGTAAATGCATGCACATTTCACGTAAACGTTCCACTACCCTTTTCTCGTACTCGATGAACACCACGGCGTTATCAGTAACAAACTCATACAGGTACCTAGGAGTCGAAATAACTAACAAGCTAACTTGGGTGGACCATATCACGAAACTTTGTGCTAACACTTCCAGAACACTTGGTTTCATCCGAAGATCTCTGGCTATGTCCCCTCCATCCATCAGGCAACTAGCATACGAAACATACGTCCGCTCTAAAATGGAGTATGCCTCAGCCATATGGAACCCTCACCAGGTTTACTTGACTCAGTCGCTCGAAGCCATTCAGAACCGGGCAGCCCGCTTTATAACTTCCCAGTACTCATCTTGGCACAGCGTTACTGACATGAAATTGACTCTCAGACTCGAACTCCTAGCACTCCACCGGAAACTTGCAATGCTCTGTCTTTTTCATAAATTCTACTTTAACTTTCCTGCACTGCGCGAGAACTTATTACATGCTCCGATACGCTCATCTAACCGTTTGTTTAACTCCCTTAGCATACAACGTTTGCATGGTTCTTCCAACGCCTTCGACAAATCCTTCCTCCTCATCGCCATAAAAGGATGGAACAATCTTCCCGAAGCCGTGGTTTTAGAGTCAAATCCCTCCAAATTTACTATCAGACCATTTCAACCCAAAATAGCCACTTTTCCTCAAGTTTCCTCTCCCAGCAATCCGACTTGCTTGTGTCATCGCCTATTTTTCCTTCTCTTCTTTTTTGCCACTTATGTTTAGTATGTTTCATATTTACGTGTACACATTTCTTTTAATTTATTGCTACTCACTTTGAGATATTTTCATTGTTCTGTTTATACCTGATGTTTTCTACAGTTTATTATTTATTTTTCTGTTGCCTTTGTTTGCATTTTTTTTGAGCTGATGTATGGCACTTCATCTGCCGTTAGCAGAAACTGTCACAGATTTCCGGCCTCCTGATTGGTCTCCTCTGTGTCGTGACCTCACTGTCGCTAGGCGCAGGTGTGCGCCTCCTGATTTGCTCGCGTGCGTGACGTCACTGTCGTCAAGTGCAAGTGTCGGGACGGTTCGGCGCCGCGCAGGATGACTCATCACATCGGCATGCGTAGCGGCCGTGTGTTCGACGGTGCGCCCTGACGTCACTGTCGTCAGGCGCTTGAGGTGGCCTCCAGATTGCGCGCTGTGTGGCTTGACGTCACTGTCGTGAGGCGCGCGTGGCGACCGTCTGCTTGGGTGTGGTGTTTCGGCGGTGGTGGCGGCAGTTCAGTTTGCGGTATCTTGTGGGAAGGATGCTTCGTCTCGCCAAACCAGTGTCTCCCGACACACGACGTGCGGCAGCCGCTGAACGCAAGCGGCGCTCAAGAGAGGCTGAGCGTATCCGTCGCATGCATCAGGGCGACGAGGCGCGTCCGACACCACAGAGTCCAGAGGCGCCACGGGCCAGCGCAAGAGAGTTAAATGCGTTTGAAGCGACTCGCTGCATCTCCGGGTACCAAGGCAAATGAAACTCGGAAGCGCCGTGACCGCCATTTTGCCGCGGCAAGCCGAGCAAGTAGAAGTCAATCGAGCGAAATGGATGATGAGGATGGCCAACTAAACACCGACACCGCCATGGAAGACGCGTCTCTTCCTGATCCACAGACGGCTCTGCAACAGGTCCAGGCGGCCACAAACTACTTTAACAGACACTTCGTCCAGAACGACGTTGCAGGCATTTAATAAACAAACATTCACATAACAGTGTGCGAATTGTGTGTCTCTGCGGCGTTTCCGACGCAACAAATTGGCAATGGTGTCAGGCTTCCGCCGTTTCACACTTTAGTCTAGACAAAGTGTCTTCCGTTTTTTGCTACCAAGGCAATCACGTTTCCTTCTCTTACGCCGCTACAGCAGAGGGGCTTCTCTGTGTTGGGATTGCTTTTATGTCCGGTAAGAAGAGACGCGAGCGCACAACGCAAAGGACGAGAGATGCTGGCGCATCTTAACAAAAAGTAAAAGGAAGATGGCTTCGAGGTTCGCCAGGTAATTTACTCCGGTTGAATTTCACTACTACAGTAATCGAAAGCCTGAAACAGTTTAAACACGTCAGTATCTCACTTCGTAATAGACATGAAAACTTGGTTCACATTTCAGCGGACATAAGGCTTGTATTCAAGCCAGCACAAGATAGTACAATGTTCCTTCTATTTTGTCCTTCTCTTATGCGGTAAAGGTTTTTTAACGGAGCGTGAAGGCCAAGTCGAATACAGGGCATTATTGAACGCACCCGACCAGACATTTATGCGCTCTGCGCTGCGATAACACGTGCGTTATCTCAGAAAAATGTGTTATGTCTGATGACATGTTAGTGCGCTCTCTCGCAATAGAGTCATGAGAAAATTTTGGGAGTCCTTGATAAATTTTTTCCTCTGAGTACCTTATGGCGTTTCAAAAGGGAATAGAAAACGGTTTTAATGGTTGGTACGTGATGTGCAAATTTGTATTGTGCTTCTAACATGTTCCTAATTATAACGTATCAGAACTCCTTTTCAGTGTTTGATGAGTTTTCTTATATACATAAGGCGTCTTAGATAGACATTCCTCACAATTCACATAAGCAACTTTTGATATGCAAGATAAATATTACGTGTGTTTTGATCGAGTAGCCGGAGCACTACCAGGATTCGAATGTCGGACCTCTCAATCACAAACCAAGTACCTTACCACAATGTCATTTGCTGGAGATTTCATATAGTGATTAGTGACATGCACGGTTTCCGCGCGTGTTGAGTTTTCGCGCCTTGGCAGGGCAAGTGAACTTTCCCGCTCCACAACTACAAACTAGAATAATTGCAGCCGCTTTAGAAGATATAAACGCGCTGTTGGCACTCTCCGCTTCTTGGGCGTTGAATGGAGATCGTAGGAAGGAAACACTTTACTGGAAACCAGCGTGGCGATAACTGAACTCCAGAGCCTTCTTCTTCGGCAGAATGGTTCATACTTGAACCCAGGTGAGCCGATCAGGAGCTCAGCCAGTTCGATAGGCCTAATTTTCGGTCGAATGGAATGATATCGGCTCTATAACTCGGCAGTAGCGGCACACAAATGCTTATGATGTTAATGTATTTGAACTTCAGAAGCGCTTTGCTATTCATTATGTGTACAAATAAAACAAATTGCTGTGTAGGCATTGCCACGGATATGGTGGGATAATTTCGATCATGTAGGGGCCAAAAGTCCGCTCGAACAATTATGTCTACGCCTTGTCACAATTAAAGATTTATTTACATGCCCATACTATACTGGTTCAGTTTGTGAACCATAGCTGTTTATCAAACACACAACAACATTTAGTGAAGTTATCACACACAAAGACACATCATGACACCCGCAAGGCACTACAACGAAATTCGTATACTTATAGCCGACTAAGAAAACCTTGTGTGTTTTCTAAAATAAACTGTTGTCGTGAAGTTCATGCTCAAACACGTCGTGTCATGACTAAAAAAGGTCACGCAGAAACTCCTCTTGGAGTTGTCTAAGTATGTATGCGTAAGCACTGTGCCATTTGCTCATATCTACGCAACCCGGTGTCATTATCAATGGTGTGAAGCTTGATACGACCAGTATGAATGATAGCGCTGTGGCGACACGAACTGCTGCGGACGGCGGTGCATGGTGAATCGGTGACGCAAGCAAACTACTGCCGGTGGCGGCGTCAGGTGCACACATGACGTTCCAATCATTATAAGCCGTTATCACTCTTTAGCGCCTTATGCATCCGCGTCGAACCATTATGAACCGTGCTTCCGCGGCGGCCGCGTGGGCCCCTATCTTTACAACGATCAGCGATGGGGGTAGAGAGTGCGGCGAGTGCTGACTGCTTCTTGACCACCGTGTTCTCACGCTTAGTTCCCATTTAAGCGAGAGGCAGCAAAAAGGTTAATTCGCTCGCTGGTGCTGGCCCTATCTTGAAAGCGATCTGCGATGGGTGCAGAGAGTGCGACGAGCGCTGACAGCTTCTTGACCGTCGTGTTCTCACGCTTAGTTCGGATTGAAGCGAGAGGCAGCACGAAGGTTAATTCGCTCGCTGGTGCTGGCCCTATCTTGAAAACGAATTGCGATGGGTGCAGAGAGTGCGACGAGGGCTGACAGCTTCGTGACCGTCGTGTTCTCACGCTTAGTTCGGATTGAAGCGAAAGGCAGCACGAAGGTTAATTTGCTCGCTGGTGCTGGCCCTATCTTGAAAGCGATCTGTGATGGGTGCAGAGAGTGCGACGAGTGTTGACAGCTTCGTGACCGCCGTGCTCTCACGCTTAGTTCGGATTGAAGCGAGAGGCAGCACGAAGGTGAATTCTCTCACTGCTGCCGGCCCTGTATTGAAAGCGATCAATTTACAAGACAGACGGACGGGCGTCTTTCATCCTCGAGTGAAGCCCTGCATCGCTAAGAGCCGGCAACACAGGCAGCTCTTGTGCAGCATCGGTCCGTGCACTTGGACACACGGATCCGTTGCATTCCTTAATATGCCAGCAACAATTCAAGTCACAAGCACCTCTAAAAGAATGCCATTCGCTTTCTCTCACCCATAATATACTTGAGCGGGTGAGTTCAGTTCGATACTTGGGTGCCACATTAAATGAACATCTTGATCGGAAGCCTAACATTGCATTGCTCTGTAAAAAGTTAAGCAAAGCTTGTTTTATTCTATACAAATATCGTTATCACTTCGACACTGCCACTCTGAGAGCAAGTTTTTTAGCATATTCCATAGCCATCTATCCTACTGTATAGCATCTTGAGGTAACACGAACGTTTCATATGTAGAACCTATTGTACTTCAATAAAGGGCCTTACGATTTATGACTTTTTCGGATTACAAGGCTAAATCAATGTCGTTGTATCAAAGTTTAAATATACGGTCTTTTAATTTATTACTGAATTTAGAAACAACATTAGGTACTCATAATAGCATAACCACAAACTGCCCTTCGAGTTCATCAAATTTTTTATACTCCAGAATCAATACACGCAGCGCACTTAAGGGAAATGTTCTCTTGCCAAAAATGCATAATGTATGTGGAAGGAGGAGGTTAAACAGCACTGGAGCACTCCTACGGAACAGATTACCATCGGAAGTAAAACAAGCCAATTTTTTTCAGTATAATTGAAATTTCATTATCACTCACTACTGTTATCTGCATAAGGTTTTCATCTCGCTGGTGTATTTATCTGCAGTTCTTTCATTTTTTTTCATTTTCGCTTGTAGTGCATAGTTACTAAGTACAAATTCCTTTCTGTAGGTTTCTCGTAGCTATTACAAATACCCTACCTTTTGTTTATTAAAGAATATTTATGTACATATGATTTCTTTAGACTTCGTCATATTGCCATTGTGATTGTGAATAATAACTAGCACAGATCCGAACTAGCCTTGAGCTAGGTATTGAGATGTCTTGTACAATATTTCCTGTGTCTTTTTCCTATTTTGAATAAACTTTCCTTATTCTTGCAGCAAACTACTGCACATGTCTTCACTCCACCGCTCCATATTTTGCAGCAAGAATAGAGCACCGGGCGTTGGCGAAAACCCGGTTGCATTTCCAACAGCTGATCGCACAGAAGTAGGGCGGAAGAGGTAGTGGTTTCGTATTCGTGCGTTTTACTGAGGCAATGTGCGGCGCGTCGCCGAAAGTGCCATCTCGTTTCTCTAGAGCAAACTCCTTCGCGAAAAGGGTCGATACATACATTACATGTAACGTATACATAAGTCACCACGACTATTGGCGTGGCGTGGCTGAGCGCTCTTCGTTCCTCGCGCACACATCCTATACTGCCCATCGGAGCAGAGCCTTACTATAATACTCTGGTACAGTCTTACTATACTTGTGTCTGCTGGGCACTACGGACCGGCAGACACAAGCCAAGCAGTACTTATCTAGCAGACGATTGGACAAACTTTCTCCTGGCCAAAATTAAAAGCTGTTGTCAAAAGCAAATTACTCCTCCTGTAGCGCAAACAGTATCAGAATCATTATCAGTATCAAAATCTTTTCCGCAAAATACTACGATTTACATAATGGTGGAGTATCCTCCCCGGCCTTAAAACTGTTTGTGCTCATTCGCCTAAACCAACATGATGATCGAAATTTCGCGATAAATCTTTGTATGTTTTCTTCTAAAACATTGTGAGCACTACATCCGCGTTCAACCACATTTCTCGCAAATGCAGCATACTGCATACATACAATACACAACTAAATCGCCCTCTCCAAGAGAACACCTTTCGCCATTTTTTGGCTTGATGGAAACCACCGAGTACGTCACACTTCAGAGCCAGACGCAACAATTTGACAGCTGTGTGTCGGGCATGCTTGTGAGCGTGCGTGGAAGCATAGGCGGAGAGTTTTCATTCTTCCGGGCGGGGGAAGGAGGGGGGGGCGACCAGCTTTTCGAACACCCCCTATATATATATATTTGTTGCACTTGAATAAACTTTGTGTGAGCTCGAAGAATTGAGCGCTGAAGTGACGGCGTTATATGAGTATATACAAGACGTCATAGTAGGAGACAGTTCAATTTTACAGCCCGAGTCCTCTCGGTGGTGTAATCTTCCTTCGTGTCATTGTCGCATACTTGGCTATCACATAGGGCTTCGCCTTTCCGGTGAAACTGCGGCCTCTCTCTTTCTCTCTCTCTCTCTCTCTTTTTCTTTTTCTGTGAGGCCGAGTATAAGCGCTGCTGCGCATGACTGCTGTTGATTCTGATTTCGAGGGAACCCGGCTTGGCCTCATTTTGGTTACTAAGTGAGTTATGGAGTGTTTCCCAAGAATTAAAAAAGAGCAGTTGCGTTGCTCGAAGAAAACCTAGTGTATATCGTTTCCAGTACAGGGGAGTAGCCACCAGTAATTCTCTCGTTACTGAGATTTAATTCGGTAATTACAATTAACGCTTTACTGCACCTTCTTGCATTTACGCAACATTCTGATGAACGGCGTTAAAAACCGAAGCAAAGTCAGTTTGGAGCTGCCTGTACACGTTGTTGCATATCCGCAACATTGGTCTGCAAAACGCGCCCCTTTGTGCTGCAATCTGTGCTAATCCTTCGCATCTTCTACAAAAACAAACGTGGCGGAGGCTGCGCGCGCCCGCGAGCAGTGATATAGGTAAGTTTTACAAATTGTAAATGCATTTCTGCATAAGACGATGCGCAAAAAAAATTCTTACGCTATGCTCCACATCCTTCTGACTCTGTAGGTCCAAAAAAACATTGTCATTTCGGAATAGTTTGTTCCTGGCGACAGAACGTTGCTATGTTGCACAAATGCAACAACGTGTACATGGTTTATTTTCTTCGGAAAAGTGAAATGGCTCCGAAACGCTGGTATGGCCCAGCAATTTCTCCTGATACTGAAGGCAGTGACTATTAAATTAGTCACGACAGCCACGAGTGTAAGTCCGTTTCGATTCAATATGTGGACAAGATGTTCTCTGGTCGAATGTCCTTTTTTCTTTTCAAAAGTACGCTGTGCCTCCGCATGTTGCCGTATCACATCGTCACGGGCACAGCTTTACGTCTGTGCTTCGATTTGACAATAACCCGAAAACACTGCATTGTTTCCTGGCTGCACGGGAATCCGCATGACGTACTGCACGAAGTGTGGGAACCACCTGTGCTGCACAAGCATGTACAAGTGCTTCTCTTTGTTCCACACTAAATCATAGGTGCACCAATGATTGTCTCGTGCAAGTAAGCATCTGAGTATGAATCGCACTAAATTTATCTTTTACTTTCAACTTCTTTATTTGCACATTGTTGCAAATATGCAACATACCCTTTTTCTGCAAATTGAAACCACAGACATTCGCTAAAGTAAGTTTCCGTGAGAGTACAGGTACTGTTATGTGTCCCTACAACTCCATGAATAATATTTTGAGGAAGCAAGAAATTGTGCAGTAAAGGGTTAATTATCGAACTCGAGAAGTAGTGTCCTAATTTGCAAAGTGTCAATGCATTTACAGCACCTCAAAATGAGATCTAACCGCGTTGTTTTCAGCGACGTACTAATTGCATACAATTTTTTCCGACGGGCAAGAAAACCTCACGAAGTATGAACAATACCACTATAGTGCGTTCCCACCCGCATCATAAAGCAGCGCCCTCAAATAAGCTGACTGAAAGCGACTACATTGCATGTTGCAAACCCGAATACACAGCGCATCACTTTGATAACGGTACTGAAGGAGCACCAACAGCAGGTTTCGTGGCTTCGCAGCTGTGCCCTCCTCTCATTTTTACGTCACACTTATTATCCGTCTCTCAGGCCGACTGATCACATGGATAACAAAAGCCCTTTGATAACGCGGCCGAAGCGCCGCTCTGACCACACACGAAATGCGAAAAGCAATATCATATCCAGAGAATGTTTCAAAATCCCAGCTTTGCTCACACTGCATCGAAATAGTGCACGCGCAGCTATATCTTACGCCAGAAACTTGCTTGGGACCAAAGGGAAGTTAAAGTGACGGTTTTATTTTTCATGAAAGTGTAAACGCGCTGCAAAAACAGGTTCCTGTCAAAAAATAAAAGCGAAGTAGAGATATCGAGAAGTGAACCACGTGTAGAGAAAAGACAAAACCAATGCATTCAAAAAAGAAAGTACACCACTTCTAAATGAGCCGAATCGGCAATCGGGACTCCTGCACATAAAAAAAAGAAAGAAAGCAAAATACAAAAATACAACATCAGATTTCAGTTTGCCCTTACTATCTATGAATTCGTAAGCGCCGTTGAACACCAGCTGCTGCCTTGAGAAGGTGTGCGAATAGGTCTCCTTCAGCAGGCACGCAGTACTGAATCCGCTTTATCACATTTTCTGTGACTGTCTTGACGACCGATGCTGGGATTATACGGCAGACATCCGTTATGCTTCTCCTGAATTAATCTGACGTCCGTCTCGATCATGTAAGCACAATCTTTCACATAACCACAAAGAAAGAAATCGACTGGAGAGAGGTCAGGTGACTTAGCTGGCCAATTTACAGGTCCGTGTCTTCTACAATCTATTGCGCATGAAAAGTCCGATCCAGCTAGTTTCGTGCTCGGCTGCTGCTTTGTGCGGGTGCCCCATCTTGCTGATACCACAGAAGTGGAACATGACAGTGGGACTTCGATGAGAAACTCATTCACTACTTCTTCAAGGATTTCGTCCGCATAACCTGTCCAGTCAGTACATGATCGAAAAAGATAGGAATGATTATAGCACCGGCGTAAATTCCGCACCCCACATTTAGCGACAATTGGTACTGGTGCCGATTGCACTTTGCCCAGTGTCCATTGTAGTCACTCCAATAGTGTGCATTAGGCAAATTTACGTACGTAGGCGTTTCTGGGAAAATTAGCACCTTCTGTGCGCAGGATGTTGCTCAAAAGGTCCGGTGACACATCGGCCTTTGCGAGGACCCAGTTCGACAAATCTAGACGATTCTACAGGTACCTATCTTCCAAGCATTGGTGCTGCTTAAAGTGGTACGGGTGAAAGGCCGTCATTTATAATCCTCCAAACCGATGACTTGGAAATTGGTACCTGGGCGGCCACGTCCCGCATGCTAGCATGAAGGTTTGAGGCCATAACTGCTAGAACATCCATGCGTAGGCTAGGACTCAAAGATGGAGTCCTCCGCCGCTGTTTCTTGGAGCTGTCGGTTTGTCTCAGGTATTCATAATTTCTGATTATATTCGATGAGTTTGGTCTACCGCCTCACTTCCATGACTATATATATATATATATATATGCGTCCTCAAGGTAGCCGTAAAAAATGCACTGTTGTTTGACTCTTGACAAAGCGCATTTTTATGTACACACACGCACACATATATATATATATATATATATATATATATATATATATATATATATATATATATATATATATATATATATATATATATATCGCAAGCCAAGGATCATGTTTACCTTCTGCTCATTAGAGCAAGACATGGGGACTGGGACGAAGCAAACCGCACCTTTAAATCTTTGCACTGACGTTGTCAACTCGCTTTTGTGGTGATAGGTTTTGTGGCAAAAAACAAAAATCATCCTTGTAGTTCATGTACGCTAAGACAGCAGCTATCAAACCAAACGCGACGTGTTACTTGGGCCGGGGCACGGCAGATAAGGCACTACATTCTTAAACACATGTGCACCGTTTGGGTCGTATCTTGCCACAAAACGATAATAATCATCTGTCTTGCTTGCGTTTCCTTTCTTGAAAACACTGCGCCCGCTAGTTTCCTGTCGAGAATGCTCTATCATGCTGATAACGCTCATGCCTTTCGTGACTTGGAAGTACCAGGCTCGCAGCGTTAAAGAAAGGAAATGTGGACAAGACAGATGACAATTGTCGTTGTGTGGCAAGATACGACCCAAAGCATGTAATTTCGCTATGTAGCTCGATCACGATATTTTTCTTTATTTCCTTTATTTCGTTCTGGATAACAAAGGGAGCCTGTGCGAGGGCGCTGCTTTATGATCCGGCTGGGAACGCAGTCACGTGGTATTCTCCATATTTCGCGGGGTTTATTTATCAGTCGGGAAAAAAATAGTACGCAATGAGGACGTCGCTCAAGATAACGCAGTTAGGCGTCCGTTGGCTCTGTCTCCAAATGCCTCATTGACGCTTTGATAGTGAAGATAGTACGTCTCGAGTTAGATAATTAATTACAATTATCTAAAGAAATTTCAGTAACGACAAAATTACTGGCGGCTGCTCCACTGCACTTTAAACAATATGCACTAAGTTTTCTTCGAGCAACGCATTGTTCCTTTTTTACATCTTCGTGCATGATAGTTAATTGGGACATCCTGTACATATTGATGGCCTTTGCACGGAAGTGACGATGTTTCCATCCCTAATAAGTGTTGTAAATTAATAGAAATGCTTCTTTCATGAGTACTTAGCATTGTTTACTGGAAAAAGAAGCAATACGGAGACACAACATACACGTGCGTTTCACACGCCATTGATGAAAGACTCTGCCAAAGGGGCCGCTGAAGTCTGGGTTTCTTTAATGGTCAAAAAAGCACGAAAAGGAGTTTTAAGCGTGGTGAGCATACGGCAACATATTCATTCTCTAGGCATAGGCTATCCATAGCTTTAGAAATAATTTTTAATTGGCTACCTCCATCTCTTTCGAAAATATAATAATCTTTGCCCTGTGTGTATATTTACATATATTGTGGATGTGCATTTTGTTTATAGTGGAAATTTAAAACAATGTATAAGTGAGAAAACACGGGTGAGGCCGCCGCCGCTAGTGCTTCTAATGTGCGTGTCCTCCTATTGCCAGGATTTGCACAAATAAAGCGAAAGTATGAATTACCAGCCGTGTACATCCGCGCCAACAGATGCAGTAAGCTATTAACCCCAATAAAATTTCAAGTGAAAAGGTCAGATGTGGGTGATAAAGCTCTTGTAATGGCACTTTAGGTGTGTGTAGGAGTGCGGGGGGGGGAAGGCGGGGGGAGTCTCCGGCATAGCCCGGCAGGGGGGCTCAGCCCCCGCAAAACTCCGGAGGCGTTGTTTCTCTCCTTGGCGTTGTTTCTTGCTTGCGGTAAGCTGTTTTTCAGCCACTACGCAAACATATCTTCGCGGCCTCAAGTGAGGCTCGGAATTTAGTACACCGCCTTGCTCAAGTATAAGCCTTGCAGCCCAGGAGGAATGCGCTCAGGCCATGTGACATGAAGTGTACGCAATATACGTGTGCGCTAAAACGTCTTAAATAAAGAAAGCCTTCTCGCTTCTTGCCAGGCGCAAACTGCACTCAGAAAGTGTGCACGTGACAGACTCTTTGCAAAGGAATTACAATGTTTAAGAATAGTTTATTGCAGTTTTGAATCTTGCCGGAAGCCATTATAGGTGTTGGGAAATCCAAGCGCGCTTCAATAGTTGGATAAGGGCTTATATAACCCTCTGGCAATATTCTGCTGCTCAATACCAGCAGCAGCATACACATAAACATACAAGGTGTTGTCTGTTTTTGTGTTTGTGTCTACGTCATTATAGTTAGAAACCAGGACCTAACAGTCACTCCTTCTGCTTACCAATTTCCAGAATCTACCAGAAGTTACGAGAATTTGCACTCCTGGACTTGCGGTTGAACTTGCACTTGAAATCTTAAATTATTTCCACCAAACCTCGCCTTAGAAAGTCTAAAGGATAATGTTTCTCACCATGGTAACTATCATCACTTACCTACATTTTATAGGTGCACCGAAGTCGACTAAACGTAAACGTAAGAAGTAATGGCTAAAGCGTGAACGTTCCAGACACTTGATGTAACTATATTACTTTGTTCATTGGCGTTTTCTTTGTTATTTGTTACTTGACTTTGCTACTCTTGATATAGCCCCAGTAATCGCATTTAAGGATTTGAAGCGATTAACAGATCAATTGTAAATTTGCGCTACCTCCAGGAAATCTTTCATCCCACAGTTTGCAGAAGAACGATGTCCTTGTTACGCTGTAAGGAAGATAGATAAGCACCGAATGAACGCAGAAATCTCACCATTTCACAAAGGCATTATTACTTCAGTTATAAGTTTGCATAACCTCTTGAAGAAAGTGCATACCAGAGCTTGCGCAAGATGTGTTCTTGTCTTACGCTTTAAGCGAAAACCGCGGAATAGTAAGGGACCTAGTATGGAGTCTTGTGGTATACTTTAATTAATAACTTTAGTATAATAGTAAGCGCCTCCTAAAGAAACTGCTTGTTCTCTATCATGCAGGTAACATTGGAGGAGTTATAGTACTGGACAGGTAATTCTAAGGTAATTCCTCGCTTTGTAAAAAGTATGTTGTGATTAAGCGTATCAAAAGCTTTAGTAAAGTCTAAAAATACCGAACCAACGAAGTTACCAGTATCTATCGATTGACGAATGTAGACATTCATGGATATTAAAGCTAAGTAGGTCGAACTGCCCGCGCGAATAGCAAACTGGGAAGATCAGAACACATTAAAATTTTTTAAAGTAAATATTTAAGCGCCTACAGAATATCGTCTCAACAACTTCACTAATCGAAGAAACAATCGAAATGGGACGGTGGTTAGACACCTCTGTTTTATCACCCTTCTTATGTACAGGAAGAATCTTGGCCCTCTTAATAGAAGTTAGAAAAATACCCCACTTAAAAATGTGGTTAATGATAATACAAAGTGTGTCCGAAATAAGTGGCACAGCAAGTTTTAGATGAAATACATAAATATTATCTAAGCCAGGGCTTATATTATTCAGACATAATACCACGGAGCATACTTCACCTGCAGTTACGGGGAAGAGAAATCATTCTAGAGGCCTTAGAAAACACAATAGTATCTATCGACGTATTCGTAGATTATTCAAGTGCGCTCGACTGCATCACCCACGAAATACTTCTTCGAAAACTGGAATCATATAACGTTCACTGAATTTCAGAATTCCTTCTAAAATGTTTCCTACAATCCAGTGTCAACAGGAATCACGTTTCAGCATGTCACCATGGTAACTGGCATAATACAAGGAAATATTCTAGGGCTGATGCTGTTTGTATTATATGTTAATGAATGATATCATAAGTATTAGTGAGTAAATGAATAACATTTTGTATGCAATGACACAAGGCTCCTATTTAAAAGCAGTTCTTCATCTCATCCAGTGCACAGAGTGCAGCAAACTGTTTGTTGATTAACTCCTCCCGCAGCCTCCATAAAAAGAAAGAAAAAGAGAGGGTGGGGGGGGGGGGGGGGGCGGTGGCGTTGTATACCATGATCGCCAAAGCTCGTTTCCATTGGAAACCGTGATAAAGTTTGAAATTTTCCCTATGAAAGCAATAAAGACGGTCAAAATCCCAGAAATATTTTTTTACAAAAACGTCAGCTTTTGTGCTTATGCTTTTAGCTTTTGTGCTTATGCTTTTAGCTTTTTTAGTCACGTCAGTTTGGTTATATATTATTTAGCTAAGTGTTGCCTGCTAGTAAAATTTTTTCACATTTTCGTGTATGCGTAATATAATGATTTATAACACTTTGTTCTTATCACACCTAACAGTTGTTTCTTGGTATGGAGAAATAAGACACTCTCTGATAGCATCAAGCTACACCTGCTGCAAAAGAAAGAGGTACGCTATATTTCTAATGTAGGTTATCGGCCTTATAATGTAAATTTGTTACGATCAGCTTCTGTTCCATTTCTGCCACTTCATGATTGACCAAACATTTTCCGGGCGAACCGCACTTTACATGTCTGTCCCGTGACGTCGCGAAAACTGCGAAAACTCCCAATCTGATATGACGTGTACAGAATGATAGGGCCGGAAAAAAAATACGATTCCACGCCTATTTTGCCATGAGCCCCTCTCTATCGGTCAAAATTTTTCGCGCTGCGTCCACTTCCCTTTTCTGTCACGCGACGTCACAAAACCACGTAAACTCCTCATGTCAAAATGACGTGGTCGCACTAAAGATGCATTAACAGGCCGAACAAAATAGATTGTTCTTTTTGAAATAGCCGGAGACTGCCCCGTTCTGAAATGAATCTAAGATGGCTGCCCGAAGATCGCTCTGGCACTGGCTACTCGGAGTTGCCGGGGTGGATGGATTTATCTGCGCATAATAAGAATTCTTGCGTGAAAGTATAACGTTGCCGAGCTCTTTTGGCACGTATACAACATAGCTATGCGAAATCTCGTTCGCTGAGGATTCGTTTTAGCTGCATTTTTAACCTTCCGTTGCACTCAGCTGCGATTTTCGACCAGCCACCGTAAGCTATACAAGGAGAAGACCAATCGCAGACGGCGGCACCCGCCCTCATCATCCGGTTACTTTCACTGCGCAAGCTCGGACAGCTCGGAATAACGCCTCTTAAAACGAGGCCGGTTGAATTTCGATCCATGACGTCATGCTGCCTTGCCTGACTGCCATAGAATCTAATGGAGATGCTCATGAGTAAGTCGCGCTAATTTTGACGTCATGAAGCAGAGGTTAAAATAAATTATGGGGTTTTACGTGCCAAAAGCACGATCTGATTCTGGGGCACGCTGTTATAGGGGACTCCGGAAATTTGGACCACCTGGTGTTCTTTAACATCGTTACGATTTTGCACCAGTGCCACCACTATTACGACTTTGAGGTGGTCCCGTAGCGCTCGTCACCCGTTTCGTGACAGAGCGTTGGTAGCGAAGACTCCGAGTCAGGCGTCGGTGAGAATAACAAAAGGGACTTTATACACTATATACAGGTCATTATACAGGACATGATCGGATCGGCACTGGGGCCGAGAGCTCACAGCAAACGCGACTGTTCCCGCACGGCGACGTCCGGCGAAAACGCGTGACACCTCTCACTCCAGTCGAGAGCGGCACTGGCTCCCGGTGGGTCGGCGGATCCGGTTTTCACGGCGGTCGCGTCGCGGCTTATAATGGCCCGAGAAACCATTGTCACTCAAACGGCCCAATACAAAGCCAGCACTCGACGGTCGTCCGAGAGGTCCAACCAGCGACCGCGCTGGCCACCCCGTTCAAAGTTGGCGGGCGCGGTGACCTCCCGGCAAAGCGAGGTACGGCGCCGGGCTGTCTGGCACTTGGTTGCACGTTTGGACATGTCGCTCGCCGACACTTCTCCACAGGACACCGCTGCCTGACGGCTCCGCATCTTGACTTGTCAAGGGAGAATTAGGGCGCTAGCTGTGCCTTTCGGCGCAGCCCCGGGTTTGTCCAAAGGGCGCTCGCAGGATAAATTCTGCATCTTGTAGATTCGGAATCCGGGCTGGTGGTAATGGCACAACAACATGCACCTAAATCTAAGTACCCCCATGGGCGTTTTCGCATTTCGCCACTATCGAAATGCAGCCGCCGTGGCGGGGATTTGATCCCGTGACCTCATGCTTAGCAGCCCAACACCACATGAAGCAGAGGGCACAGGCCTGCTGACTACGAGGCGTTACTCGGACCCACCCAAACCCTCTCCAGTTCTGCTTGCTCCTTGCTCCTTATCGGCCAATCAGATAAGAAAAACCTGTCAAGGAGTCAACGCTATGTGTTTTCAAAGCCAATAAACTCTTATAAAAGAGGAGATCATTTGATTGGGCTGTTCAAACAATGCTGCGAGTCACCCACCGATGCTTGAGTAGCTTACGTCATGCTTATGTCAAGAAATTGGAGTGAAATCCGAATGGAATAGCTCTATTTTACGTGGCCCTGTAATACACACACTAAGGAGCTTTTCTGATAGCTTCAGAGTATACCAGTGACTGATGTATATGCATGCTTTTGATGCATTAGGTACAATGAATATGCATAGTATTGCCAGCAACCCACCATGCTTGCTCAGTGGCTATGGTGTTGGCTGCTGAGCACGAGGTCATGGGATCGAATCCCGGCCACAGCGGCCGTATTTCGATGGGGGCGAAATGCGAAAACACCCGTGTACTTAGATTTAGGTGCACGTTAAAGAACCCCAGGTGGTCGAAATTTCCGGAGTCCTCCACTACGGCGTGCCTCATAATCAGAAAGTGGTTTTGGCACGTAAAACCCCATAATTTAATTTAATTTAGAATTGCCAGCATGCTTTTTACAAGTATATCACCTATCAAAACGAGCACGACGATGCAACCATTTCTTAACGACGAACTCTGGTGCGTCTCGTTCTTTCGCAGTGAACATGAACAAGAATGTTACATGATGTAGTTGCTTTATTACTGCACAAACTATTATCACACAATATGAGGGTTGAAAAAAGCAACATACGCAATATTCGAGACCATTTCTTGATGTAACTTATTATTTTTTCCCTGCTATATGTATTTTTGCTACATCTTTTTTGTATTTAGTGTGATGTTCTTTCTTTTGCATTGCACTGTGCTAAAAAGTGAAGCTCATTTGTAATTTTAATCATATCCTTCTATTTTATCACAGTGTTGATGTTGTATCCCCTGTTGTCTGCCATGCACACCGTAAATACCTGGGAGTGTCGGGCGTCCTCTAGTGAAATGCTTTCACTCTTTGGCGGAGCATGCTTGGATAATAAACTGAACTTCAGCTTGGACTTAGAGCGAGTACTGGAGAAAAGGGGGCATGGAATGAAGCGTAGGAAAATGTTAAAGTTGAAAGAGTGAATACCTTTGCAGCGCTTAGAGATGCTCCGAGGTCAGTAAGCATTGGAAACGCTAACGACGCTGCAAAATGTTGCCTTAGCCGCCCAGTACGGCAGCAACGCGCTTCAGTCGCGCTGTGGTAGCTTCGGAACAGAAGCCGTGTGTCACACCAAAACTATGCACGTTTATCTCGAACGTTTCTGGCTCTCAGTTCCTTGAGCATCGAAAACGGCGTGTCATAGCCACAGGAGCTATGCGCTGGTGCTATGCTTCCCACTCGCTCGAAAAGCCCATCTTTTGCGAAACTGAAAGAGCTTTTACGGAAACCCCATGTTTATGGCACCTAATTTCTGGCGCGCACTACTTTTAGACTGTTTCTTCCGAGACAGCAAGCCTGCGCTTATCGCGAACAGGAATTTTAGCTCACAATGCTGGATGGCGCAATGAGAAAAGGCTCGAAAGTTGGTCGTCATAAACGTACCTTGGATAAACAAACGGTCTTAAGGGTTTCGCAAATCCTGCTACTATATTCCTACGATGTAGTATTCCTCGTATATTTGTTTACCACTCAGTTCAGGCTCCTGCAACCAATATATGAAAAAACATGAAGTTTGGACGTAGAGACAAGAAAACATTACTCACTAAGCTATCACGATCCTTTTTACGCTACACAAAGCATTGGTGAGAATGTTCCAGCTCTATAGATTTAACAGCATCCTAATGCGCATGTTGATTGCAACGTGTCATCTTTAGTAAGTGCTACTGTAAGGTGAACTCCGGACACTGAATTCTTCTGTCCCTCCCTCCCTGCCTCATTTCCTTTCACTCTCCGTCCATCCGTATATTACGGTATATTAAAGTCGCCCTGATTGCAATGTGGCAGGTCTGCTGCCCTTGTACAGGAACGTTGGTTTGGCAGCATCACAAGTCATGTACTGAAAAAGCACTAACAAGTCAAAGTGAAAGCGCGAACACAAGTAGATGCTGTTAAACATGCAGCAACTTTTTGCACACATTGTGCTGTCACTTTCGCATAAAATAATCGCCCCTAACGTGAGGCAGTATAGCCCCGGGGCTGTGGCGTAGCCCTGCTGGGCTCGAGGTCACGGGTTGGATCTCGGCTTTGGCGGTCGAATTTCGATGGGGCCGAAATCCAAAAAACGCTCGTGTACCTAAATTTTATCATAATCCTCATCAGGCTATCTTTATGTACACCGCAGGACGAAGGCCTCTCCCGGCAATCTATAATTACTCTGTTCTTGCGCTAGCTCATTCGAAGTTGGGCCTTCAATTTACCTAATTTGATCATCGTACCTAATTTTCGTCCGTTATCGTTTGTGCTTCAATATTCTTGGCACCCATTCTGGAACTCTTATGATTCGCTAGTTATATGTCCTACGGATTGCATGGCCTGCTCATCATCATCATCACCATCAGCCTGGTTACGCTCACTGCAAGGCAAATGCCTCTCCCATTCTTCTCCAACTACCCTGGTCATGTGCTAATTGGGGCCATGTTGACCCTGCAAACTTCTTAATCTCATCCGCCCACCTAACTTTCTGCCGCCCCCTGCTTCCCTTGGAATCCAGTCCGTTACCCTTAATGACCATCGGTTATCTTCCCTCCTCATTACATTTCCTGCCCATGCCGATTTATTTTTCTTGATTTCAACTAAGATGTCATTAACTCGCGTTTGTTCCTTCACCCAATCTGCTTTTTTTCTTATCCCTTAAGGTTACATTCATCGTTCTTCTTTCCATAGCTCGTTGCGTCGTCCTCAATTTAAGTAGAACCCTTTTCGTAAGCCTCCAGGTTTCTGCCTCGTACGTGAGTACTGGTAAGACACAGCTGTTATACCTTTTTCTCTTGAGGGATAATGGCAACCTGTTTTTTATGATCTGAGAATGCCTGCCAAACGCACCCCAGCCCATTCTTATTCTTCTGATTATTTCAGTCTCATGATACGGATCCGCGGTCACTACCGGTCACAACCTGCTCAGATCCAATTTTTTCTTTCGATGTCAACTAGAATATTGGCTACCCCCGTTTGCGCGAGCAGTGGGGATTGGATAATCCACACCGCTTTCCTTCTGTCTCTTAAAGTTACACCTAACATTTTAGAGCGCAGCTCTTGGGCGCCCATTCCTGTGGCGAGCGTCGGCGTCGGCGGCGTAACCGAGCGAATGAGCACAGAGAAAGATGAAAGAGCGAACGCGGACCGGGAGATGAAAGTGAGCCGCGAACGGGCGGATACCAATGAGAGCAGCCCCTTCAGTGACGCGCGCGCGGGAGACTGGTGTCATGCGGACCCGCCCAACCGTTCGATGTGTACTCTTTCTTCCTGGTCTCAGCGGACTGCTCGTTTTGTACTATCGTCTGCTCGCGTCAGCTCTCGCTCGCGTGTTTTTGGTTGGCTTGCTTTCGTCTCGTTCGCGCTTGTTTCGATTGTAATTGCCTGCGAGTGTTTAGTAATCTGATTGTATGCGCGACGAAAATTGTGTAGTACTTTCTGGAAGCCACGTGGCATCAGCGATTACACTGGCACCTTCGACGAGTCATGTATAAAAGCCGACACACTTGACCCGCAGATCAGATTTTCGATGATCGCTGACTCTGATACATGTCTCTCTCACATTGTTTGACTCAATATATCGCAAAATGAAAATACGTATAGAGGTGCGCTCAAATTTCGTATTAGGGAGTATCGCAACCGTCGTTGAATTTGTTCGTTCCACAGCTCTTTGCGCTGTGCTTGTTTTCAAGCTTTTTTGTTAACCTCCAAGTAGAATGCAATAATTGTATATGTTTGCTTTGAACGATTGCGGTAAGCTCGCGGTCATGATTTGGTAATTGCTGCCCTTTGCGCTCCAACCCACTTTCGTTCTTTTGTGAATTTCCTTCTCGTGATGAGGTTCTTCTGTGAGTAATTGACCTAGATGAACGTACTCCTGCACAGATCCTAGAGACTGACTGCCGATCACGAATTATTGCTGTCTTGCATAATTTATATGTACGTCAAAGAATCCTCGGTGGCAAATGTTAACCTGGAGTCTCTCCCTTATGGTATGCCTCATATTATGTCGTGGTTTTGGCACGTAAAGCTCCGGAATGTTTGAAAATTTGAGGCGCTATTGCATAAATCAAAATTAGTGAGTTCAAGGTAAGTGAAAAGAGAGAGCCACATTTAAACGAAATCATTCCTTTTTTGAATTTAGATGCATGCGAGCTTCCCATGTTTCTGCTTTCCTTGCGGCATTACGCCTCTGTTCATTTTATGTTCTTTTTTTGCTAAGAAGTAATTATGGGTAGGTATTGTAAATTTTATTTAATAAACATAAGATTGTATAGTTAGCCTATAGCAGTGTACCTAGCCGATAAAATAATTCGAGCATCATAAAAGTAATGGTCAGTAGCTCTACAATATAAGGAGCATTGTGAGTATGTCTAAGAAACCATTTTTGCATCATACACTGATTTGTCACAGTTACATAATTTTGTGGTGCCTAGCACTAGCTGACAAGTAATTTATATGCAATAGAAACAAATACGTCATTATTTTCCTCTGCATCGGAAGAGGGTACTCGACACTAGCAATTATTTCTGTGATACGGATAAGTTTCTTGCTCAGGTTATTCATATGAAATATGAGCGACAAGAATGCACTCAATTAAGGTGTGAGGTCACATTCTTGAGGCCACATAGCTCAAGAAGTGGGCCATGCCACATGTGGCCGCTAGGAGCAGTATACTGTAGACTCACTGCGCAGGCGTGGAGGGCGCGGCGCCGTCTTCATTCGGCGCAAAGTGTGCTATGCTTCTTGCTAAACGGCGCGAAACCAGACAAGTATGCAAATAAAGAAGAAAGGGAAACAGGCGTCCTTGGCATGGCTTCGCGCGGCTTAGCGAGTCCGAGCACCAACTATACCCCATCTCATATCTTTCTGCTATGCGCCCGTAGGCGTGTTTCCATTTACGTCCAAGCCCAGTGCTCGACGGCGGTGCCGCCATGCGCTGCTCGCCTGTACCACTTTCTGGGTATACTTTTTCCCCCGAAGCACAACGGCGCGCGCCCTAGATCCTTCTAGGTACTTGGCGGGACTAGGGAGATGTTATCCCTGGGCGCACAATCTGCTCAGCCAGCTGTCGCTAAGAGAAAATAGGTTCTTCAAAACACGCCGCCTAGGCTATTTCGAAATAAAAGTTGCGTGCGGAAGCCCAAGTAACACTGGACGAAAATTTTCAGTCTGGATAAAGGGATAAAGAGATGTGATAAGAAGTTGGCCGTGGTGTGCAGGGCGCTTCGATTCTACAAAAGCTGTGATAATTGTGGGCCATGGGGGGTTTCTCGCACCACGAGCCATTTCATCGCTGCAATCAAGCGTCCTTTCCTTCTTTACATCACTATCTGTCTTCCAGTCGAAACAATAGCAAGGCGCACGCGCCACGCACGACTCGTATTAAACAAACTATCGCACGAAGTCCAGGAACAATAACAAAAAGAAGATTGCGCAGGAACTTTTCCTGGAGTTAGACTGGTTAGACTAGAGCGTAAGCACTGCGCCACTTTTCTCATCTCCACGCAGCCCGGTGTCATTACCAATGTTATGTAACTTGATTAGGCCAGCAGTAATGATAGCGCAGTGGCGACACGAACTGGTGCCCACGGCGGCGCAAAGAGCGTAATGACGCAAGCAAAGTACTACAGGTGGAGGCGCCAGGTGCGCTGACGACGTTCCAGTCATTCTAAGCCGTTATCGCTCTTTAACGCCTTATCCATCCGCGTCGAACCATTACGAACCGTGAACGTACTCAGGCGGTGGCTGCACGGGCCGCACCTTGAAAGCGATCTGCGATACCCACAAAGAGTGCCGACTGCTCACAGCTTCGCGCACTGTGTTCTCGCCGCTTACTTGGTGATGAAGAGACGCGCACGCCCGTAACTTGAAAGCCATCTGCGAAAGTGGCAGAGTGAGGCGTTTACTGCGAGCACCGCTGTGTTCTCGCCGCTTCGTTGGCGTTCATGCGAGAGGCAGCGCAAACGCAAATTCGCTCGCTGCTGCGGGCGCTATCGCGAAAGCGGTTTTCTTGTTGGGTAAGCATACAAATGCTACGCTTCTAAAATTAAATCTTACCTGCACCGCCTAAACTATGCGAATGCGGGCTGGGCCGCGAAGACTGCACCCTCAGGCACAGCCCGGGACCCAAAACCAAATACATAGAAGGAGGCTATGGCGTGTGCCGTGTAGCTTCGGTGAAAAAACACCTAGAAACTTGGTACGTACTGGCGGCGCATGGCGGCGCAGCGGTCGAGCACTGGGCTTGGGAGTAAACCGCCGAGTGCTGCATTACTTCGTGGAAAGAGAAGTTCGGTCATCCACATCAAGAGGCGCACTATTGCGTCGGTCCGTTTTCAGAATTGAGAGAAAGAGAGAGAGAGAGATGTTTATTAATTGAAAAGAAAAATTGTACGTATATTAAACGACAATCACAGTGGTTTTTCCGGCGAGGTGCCTAGATTAGGTTGTTTCGCTCCTTAATAGGTAAATCAGCAAGCTCTTGTATATAGCGTTGCGGTGGGCAGTGGTAAAAAGCTTCTGTCATGTATCCTCCTCACTCGAACGATAACACAGCGGCACCGGCGAAATATAAAACAACAGGCATGCTTGGCCTCCTTTACATCTGCATGCGCTAGAATGCCGACGTACAAAAAAAAGAAAAGCGTTGGCAAAATAGTAGTTGTGATAAACTTAGTGATATCCTTCCTTTAATTATCGAATATAAATATTGCCTCAGAAAGACTCAGTACCTGAAGAGAGAGATGCCAAGAGAGATAGCAAAGAGGAAAGGCAGAGGGGTCAACCAGACGAGCGTCCGGTTTGCTACCCTACACTGGGGGAAGGGAAAAGGGGAATAGAAAGAGGAAAGCGGGATAGAGGGAACACTGTCTGTGCACGCAGCAAAGTGCTTGGAAATCAGTCAAGTCAAAGCAAGTGCTCCGTCGGTACGTTAGGCTGCTGTCAATCTTGGTGGTTCATAGCTGGTGATGCACGTTGAAGTTACCAGTGAAGACCAAGGATCCGGTGGGCGTCAGCAGTACGTTGCAGTGCGTGGCAGTATATATTTAAGCTAAACCCCAGCCGTTCTGACTTCAGTGCGAATATAAAGATGCGGGTGAGCCATGATGCTTACTCAAGAGTTGGAAGTACTGAATTGAGAGCATCCAGCACTCGCATTGCACTTCGCGCTGACGGAGTGTGCAGGTTATTTAAGAACATTCGAAAGGTATTCATCAGAGACCGGAGCCGGTCTTCTTCGGGCAATTTGTCAGGAACGCGCGCTGTTCGCTCTACGGCCGTGCGCAGCTGTATCTCTTGACGTGGCTCCGGCTCCGGCTGTGGCATCAGCTGCGGCATCGCCTCCGGTTGTGGCATCGGCTGCGGTATCGCCTCCGGCCGTGGCGTCTCCTCCGGCTGTGGCATCGGCTGTACCACCGACTGTGGCATCGGCTGCGGCATCAGCTGTGGCCTCGGTTGTGACTACCGCAGTTGTTCTGGCTTTGGCTGTTGCTTTAGTAGTGAGGACCAAGTTGTATTGTTCTCCGCCATGGCCTTGTCAGATTTAGATTGTATTGCCCCAGGCCTAGGGGGTAGAGGAGGAGGTGTTGTCGGATGGGGCGTACTTTTCATAGAGGTATCAGCGTTCTTTGAAGTCCGGCAGCGTCGGGAGCGCCGCTTTCTAACGGCCGCAACAGCTTCCCGACGAGACAAATGGTCTCTCGCCATCTTGCGGCTTGCGGCTCCGCACAAGCTCGAAGGCGTCATCGCAGAAGTCCTCACTGCTGAGCGAGTAGACGCTGGTGTCATCGCCGTCGGTGTCGCTCTGGAGGCCGGTCCGCTTCCTAGACGCAGCCGCCGTTGAAGTCGCCATTCCCGGCTGAGGCACGGGGACGTCAACTTGCATCCGCGCCACGAACCATGGCGGCTTTCCAAAGATGTACGCAGAAAAATGCTCAGTACCTGAAAGTAGCTCGAAAACATCATAGAGAAGTAAAATTGCTCTTTGTCGCGAAACAGCAGTGCGTGAAAGGTAGGCTCTGCGGACCGTTGTGAATAGCACGAAGAAAAACAGAAAAGACAAGCTAACGTACCTTGATAAAGCTTTCCCGGTCATAAATAAATACCAGCCCGTGGGGCTTCTGCCAGACATGTGACGTCTGCAGGCAAAGCCCTAGCACAGAAACAGACGATGCGCTGCAGGCCATCACGCCGCAACAAATAATACGCTTGGCGTTCATGACTTCTACCTTTCAATGAGGCACCGTATCGGCGTTTCTGAGGCGTTTATGTTGCGCATGATGTCACTTAGCGACAGTGATGGTGAAAAAGGTAGAGCCATCTTCAAGCGCCAAGCCAAATAATATGAGCTGACATGAAGGACGCACATGTGCTCAGGGGTTCCTATACGCCCTGTGGGCGCATATATACTGAGTTGCCTTGCGCGCTGTCTATAGGTGACGGAACTTGCGAATACTAGTACACTTCGTGGAGGAAACACATTCTCAAATGCCAGTCCACATCGCTGTCGTAAATTAACGTTGTCACGCACAAACGTATTGTGGATACATTCTCCTTAAGATCAAGGGAAAGCTGCCAATCAGAAATAAAAATTTGCCCCATCCACAGCAGTTACTTGTCGTTGACTCCTATGCAATAATCTAGGCGCAGCTTACGCGAAGCATTTCGACACCGAGTAAAGTTGGACGTGGCTGAAATACTCAGCGCTAATGACGATAAATTTCCACACAGGAAGCAGTCGAGAGACGTAGATAAAAAGTATGAACTAAATGTCGCACCAAGTGACACTCGTCAGATGTATACAGCAGCATGCGGTCACTTTCGCAAAGCTCTCTACGCGTAGGTAAATTTAAATACAACTAGCATCGTGCAAGCGGCTCCTAGCACATCGATGGCGCTAGTGTCTCAGGGAAAGATTAGGACAAAAGGCTACACCGTGCGACAGTGTAAAAATAGGACGAAACGCCGCAATGACTTATTGCCTAACCTCTGATGCAACGTGACCTGCGTACTTCGCAGCGCGAGGACTGATAAATAACGTCTTTCTTCTTACCGATAAGGCAAAACCTTCAGATTACATACACCCCGAACGTTTCCTTGAAAAAAACAAAAACAAAAAGAACACAAATAATTTTCCGATTTCTTGAATCTACGTACATAATGGTCTTGGATGCTAAACAAACGGCATCTTTCGAGAGTTTTGACTTTCGAAACGTTTTGAGTAGACTAGCGCTGTGCGGCGGAGCGAGAGCTTCAGACGCATATGCGCTGTCAGATAACGAATTTAGCGAGCAATATTTCAGAAGAAGCATTAAACTGGTCGCGGCGTGTCATGAGAGGGAGTAGCCTTACACGCACACGTCTTCACTGCCGCCCGCAGTGTTCACAATATTTCTTTTCCTGATATATGGCAGCTATTAACTTTGCACAGTTTCTGCACGGTTTTATCCAGGCTCCATCTTTTTCAACTTTCTGTATTCCGAACGTAGGCTTGAAAGCGCTTCCATATAGCTGTAAATAAAAGCAGTTTCCGAGGATGTTGCCTTCATTCGTAACGTTTCAACTCTTGCATATCACTTTTCACAAAGTTTTCGCATTGAATCATTTGTCACTGCGCAATATGTTTGTATCCATTACTGCTTTCTGCTTTGCTACGTCCTTCTCTGGATGTTTTTCACGCTACCAATTCTTGATGCAGTATCTTTTCTAGAGAAATGCGAGAACGACCCTATGCCAATGTCCTTCACGGTTTTCTCTCAAGAGCAACGACCCCGTTGGTTGAAATAAATGTTCTCTCTCTCTTTATTTGCTACACCATGACCGGCTTAGCTGTGTCTCAAAAAGAATGACATTCTTGGTGTTATTCTGTATTTCTCACTGTAGGTCATATTTCAAGGACAACGATTTTCAAGGTGGTTGTAAAAATAATGTGTTTGTTTTTTATTTGCAGCGAGAAAAAAACTGGTAAAATCCTGACCAATCATGTTTAATAAAAGATATTGGAAGCGTTGCAAATTGAAGCACCTACAGTCTCATCTCCAAACAGTTTTCTTTGCGTTCGAGCATTTCAGCCATTAAAAATAGGATATATCTACCATTACTAGTAACTAGAAGGAAAACTTTCAGGGTAGCACTCTTCCTGCAAACTTTTTCCCATTCCCCTTTTCCTTATCGTAATCCCACTTACTATACAACACTTTTATTTCAACCAGCGCACATTATATTTCCGCGCATTGATCATGACCTCAAGGTGATCATGGCCTCCCTTCACGTGCACGGATTTAATGCATTTTTAGTTTTTTAACCTGCCCTTTAAAGTGCGTAATTTTCTTCCAGTATCTGTCGTCTCTTTTACACAACGTGACGCGTTTATGAACAAACGTGGAGAATTCTTAGGAAGCTCAACCTAATGACAGCTGAAGAAGTATGTGTGTCGTTTGACGTTTTGGATTAATTCATACCCTGTGACACAAGGGCACGTACTTGTGGAGCGGCATTTACTTTTGTGTATTTTGATGCATAACAATTATTTGAGTACCTCTTACTTTTATTAGTGTATCAATACGTTGTATTTTTCTGTATTTGTTGTTCTATCCTATGTAATGCCCCTGGAGCCATTAGAGTAAATAATCTGAAATTGAAAATGAAATAAAGATAGAAAAACAGAGAAAAAAAGCGATGGAAGTTGTCAGGTGGAATACAAAAGTCGTGCTAACGAGAAAAATATTTGCTATTCCGTGTGTTAGTTCTTGTTTTTACGAAGCGTAAATCAAGCCCTGATTTGTTATTTTACGTTTCTGACTTAGACGTGGAAACTCTGTTTCTTATGAAAAACACGCAGCTTTAGAAATCTCACCGCGTTGAAGTGGCGTTCGCATTTACACGCGCCTTATATAGAAGCATCACATTTCTCTCTTTTCTTGTGCGCATGCCTGTCTTTCTGGTGGAGGACGTTTTCACCCGCCTGCCTGACGTATTGCTCTGGCTTGTGGAAATTCAATGCGGAACGCGAAATTGCTGACATGTCTGCAATTCGCGGACGGAACTCACTCCTTAAAAAATGGAAAAGAAAGGGAGATAGAAAATGAAAATTCCAGCTGCATTCTCCACTTCGCTTTCTAAGTCACCTGTGGCCGGGATTCATACCCTAGAAGAAATTCACTACAGGCTCCTCGTTTTCCTTCACTATTACAGTGAAGCTGATATAGCTACCCTCTGGCGGGGGTCGATGTCCGCGTCTACGCATCGCGTAGACACGAAAAAATGTTCGTCTCCAGTTTCTCGCGAATGCTCTGTATCTCCCACTCTAATGTAGATATCGTAGAAAAAATTATACTGAATTTGGCCGCTAAAACAACTCTATCATTACGTCAGGTTTCCTTTATTTATCATTATTAGTTAGTTCACAGTGAAGTTGTAAGCGTTGTAGAATTCCCGTCTGCTGTCAACACATGGCCGCCTACGGAGGGAGTATGGTTACAGAAAACGGCTGTGACTCTTGTTTTATCAAAAATATCCCGAAACAATTACGCCGACTATAGCTCTCCGAGACGTTACTCCACAATCTTTGAAGCTTGGCGAGCTCCCAGAGTGCTCTCCGAGTCAACATATTTGTTCCTCTCTGTTCTTTTTTTTTCTCTTCTAGCTCTTGGATGGCTGTGTCCTTGATTACTCCCTTTCGGCGACACTTTCACTTTTACGTCCGATAAGCGCCAGCGCGACGCTTCACTAATATATATATATATATATATATATATATATATATATATATATATATATATATATATATTGCCGCGACAACTTGGTCGCATTCAAGTTGCGCGCCCTTCGTATTGGATTGCGCACGCCGTACCGTGGTGTTGTTCAGCAACTGGCACCTTCGTGGCACGAGCAGCCGGTTGGACCCGGCTCGCATGCGCCACGCGTACGAGGTATCACGCGAGAAGGAAGAAGACGGTTCGACGCCAGTTTTAGAACGCGACTGCCGGGCATTCTTCACGACCGCAGTGACATTTAATTGTGGGCACAGGTTCGCCCTTAATAAATATGGTTGTTTTGTTAACCTGTGTTCCTCAGCATCGTTAAATTTCTGGTGGAGGTGCTGGATATGAGTCGAAGCCCCACCAACAAAAGTCAGCGTAGCCCCGATACCAAAGAATCCATCCCGTTGATCTGACACCTGTGCACCAGCGGACCAGCCGGCGTCTTTGAGGTGACTCGCCCGAATTCGGCCCTCTTCTCTTCACGCGAAGGGAAACTCAGACAACGGACGCGTCGACAATGACTAGCCAGGTAACACCGGCACAGCTGGTCGTAAGCCAGCCTCGCAAGCCGCCAACATTCAATGGCGACTCGTTCGAAGACGTGGAATACTGGTTGGAACTGTTCGAGAGAGTGGCGAGCTTTAATGAAAGGGATTAGAGAAAGAAGCTCCGTAACGAATATTTCGCCTTGGAGGACTTCGCAAAAACATGGTATGAAAACCACGAACCCTCTTTGTCCTCATGGAATTTCGACGACAACTACTAGGAACATACGCCAGCACGGATCGTAAAGAAAAGGCGGAATTTGCACTTCAAGCTAGGAACCAGCTCACAAGCGAGAACGTGGCGATGTACATCGAGGACATGCTCAGCCTGTTCAAGCGTGCTGATCCAAACATGAGTGAAGATAAGAAGCTGCGCCAGCACGCGTGGAGTAAAGCTTCTTCGCAGTTCTCGTCCGCAACCCACCGCGCAAGGTCGCCCAGTTCATATACGAAGCAACGACCATGGAAACGACGCTGGAACAGCGGGCTCGGCAATACAACCGTGAGGCAAGCTGTGCACCTGCCCATGTCTTCTCTGGAGGCGTGCCGAACGACCTTGAACCCCTACGGGAGTTCATCCGGTCAGTGCTCAGGGAAGAGCTCAAGCTCAGACTCCAACTTCACTATCTATCGTCGACGTTGTCCGGGATGAACTGAGGCAGGTCATACGGGATCGAGAGGGTAAGCCACAGCCGATTAGCGCACCCCAACGTACGCCGACGTACTCAGGCAACCCGCGGTACACAGTAGTGGAGCAGTTGCAACGACCGGTCGCTAACCGCCGACAGTACGCAGTGCACTTCATCTGCTGGAACCACCAGCTGCTTATCCACCTCGAGCACGTAGTGCACCTCATTTTGTGGAACAAAGGCCCCGGAAAAGGGACGTCTGACGTGACCACGAGCGCAGGCCTCTGTTTTCACTGTGGAGAAGCGGGTGACCTGTATAGGTTGTGCCCGTACTGTCGAGCTGGGTTAAGGGGTTTTCCCTTGAGTGCACAATACCCCCTACACGGTGAACGGCCAGCAGAGATCGAAGAATACTTGGCCACGCGCCAAAGCCCCATAACTCCTCGCCAACATCAACCACGGTCACCGTCGCCCATGCGCTAACGATCGCCTAGCCCACACGCATCTCCAAGATTGCCTAGGCGTCGTTCACCAAGCCCACACCAGGAAAACTGAAGCACGCTACCTGTGTAGGTCAGGCCGCTGATAACCTGAGTTACGAAGATCCTCCGACATGGTTCCAGTGCGATGACAATTCCTGCAAACAGGTGTAAGAACAAAATGATTACATCAGATTTGCGGTTGATAATAGACGGATGCGAGCTGAATGCCTTAGTCAACACCGGCGCTGATTATTCTGTAATAAGCTTCAAGATGGTGAAGCACCTGAAAAAAATTGTGACGCAGTGGACGGGGCCGCATATACGTACGGCAGGCGGTCATCTTATAACGCCCCCTGGCCGATGCACCGCAAGACTTACGGTAAAAGCCTTCACTTACGTTTCTGTCTTTATTGTACTGCCAGAATGTTCACTGGAACTTGTATTGGGATTGGATTTTCTACAAGCTGACGGCGCCATAATTAACCTACGTAGGTCCAGTGTGTCTTTCTCGATAAAACGAGCTATACCTGTATAACAATCCGAGGAGCGACATCTTGCCGCACTGCGCGTCGTTGATGATGATGTAACTGTGCCGCCACGCTGCAGTATAATTGTTTTTGTGGAGAATAAAACATTTTACAACCGCGAAGACATAGCGGATGGAAACATAGAACTCTTTTTGAACAAAGGTATCTGCGTGGTTCGGGGTCTTGTTCACCTAAGCAATGGCCATGCAAATGTCGCACGTACGAATTTCGGAAATGAATTCCAACACATCGCAAAAGGAACAGCTATTTCCTATTTCCACGAGTTCTGTGTAGCGACTGAATTATGCAGCCTAACGACAACGTCAACGGCTCAGCCAGGAACCTGCAGTGTCGAAAGATCAATTACCGTCAATCAGAGACTCCCGGAAGCCCAAAAGAAACAGATATGTGCCCTGATAAAAACAGATATATGCCCAGATAAAGGATTTTTCTGACTGCTTCTCCACTTCCTCGAAGGTACGGCGCACGTCTGTTGCAAAGCAGAGATTCATAACAGAGGACGCCACAAGACCGGTATGCCAGCAGCCATATTGAGTTTCACCAAAAGAAAGGGAGATAATCAAGGAGCAAGTAGAGGAGATGCTTTCAGATGACGTTATTCAGCCTTGGAGTAGTCCATGGGCGTCTACCGTAGTGCTCGTTAAGAAAAGAGATAACACACTTCAATTCTGCGTCGACTACCGTAATTTGAACAGCGTAACTAAGCGGGATGTATACCCCCTTCCGCGTATCGACGATACGTTAGGTCTGCTCCGATGTCCAAAGTTTTTCTCCTCCCTGGATCTCAAGAGTGGATATTAGCGTATAGAGGTGGATGAGCGGGACCGTGAAAAGATAGCATTCGTAACCCCTGATCGCCTTTACGAATTTAAAACGCTTCCATTCGGCCTCTGTTCCGTGCCTGCAACGTTCCAGCGAATGATGGACACTGTGGTCGCAGAATTGAAATGGCAGTCGTGCTTAGTGTATTTGGATGATGTGGTCGTATATTCCGCAATATTTGACCAACATCTAGAGCACCTGCGACTAGTATTAGAAGCTATTCGCGCAGCAGACTTGACAATTAAGCCGGAAAAATGTCAATTCGGCTTCGATGAACTTCGGTTTCTCAGACACGTCTTCAGTGCTGAAGGTGTCCGGCCAGATGCCGAAAAAAACAGCAGCTTTTGCGAGGTTCCCGACACCCACAGACAAAAAGTAAGTGCGACGTTTTTTGGCTTTATGCGCATACTACAGAAGATTTGGGGAAAACGTTTCAAATATTGCTGAGCCCCTTACAATACTAACAGAAGAAGATGAACCTTTCATGTGTAAAAGCTAACAAGACGCCTTTGACGAGTTATGGAAACGCCTGCAAGCTTCTCTAATCCTTGCCAATTTTGATGAGACAGCAGACACTGAAATTCATACCGATGCGAGTAATGTCGGCCTCGGTGACATACTAGTGCAGTGGAAGAACGGCCAGGAGAAAGTAATAGCTTATGCCAGCCGTAAGCTCTCGAAAGCAGAGGCAAACTACACAGCAATCGAGAAAGTGTGTCTTGCAGTCATTTGGGCAATATGTAAATTTCGACCCTACCTCTATAGTAGACCATTCAGAGCAGTCAGTGATCACCATTCGCTTTGCTGGCTGGCGAATCTCAAGGATCCATCCGCTTGACTAGCAACATGGAGCCTTAGGCTTCAAGAGTATGATATTACTGTCGTATACCGATCCGGGAGGAAGCGCAGCGATGTCGACTGCTTGTCACGCGCACGAGTCGAGACAACTGTGTCAGAAGAATAGGATTTCCGGTTCCTTGGCATTGTTGACGCGTCACAAATCACTCAACACAACAAGATGACCCTGAATTGCTTCCACTGATACAGAAACTGCAGGGACTCGACGTTCAACTCCCGCGTATTTTCTCTAGAGGGCTATCCTCTAGATAAACGTCGAGAACAGCGAGACAAAGTTTTTACTTCTCGAACCCACAGCTACGCGAGAAGAAATTTTGCATGCACACGATGAACCGACATCTGGACACGTGGACGTGAGCCGTACATTCGCCAGGATTTGTCTGAAATACTACTGACCTAAGGTATTAGCATCAGTGCAGCAGTATGTCAAGACTTGTCGCGAGTGTCAAAGGAGCAAGACTCCATCCGTAAAACCTGCAGGCCTCCTCCAGCCAATGAAGCCACCAAAAGCCTCATTCCAACAAGTCGGTATGGACCTCTTTGGACCATTCCCAACATCATCTTTAGGCAAAAAGTGCATAGTTGTGGCCACGGACTATCTGACCCGTTACGCAGAAACTGATTCCCTGTACAATGCAACGGCTGTCGAAGTTGCAAAATTCTTTGTCAACAATATCCTGCTCAGGCACGGCGCTCCCACAGTTGTTATTACCGATCGTGGAAAAGCGTTTACTGCGGGACTAATGAAATGCTTGTTGCAAATGACACATACTGATTACATATGGAGAAATACGGCACGCCACCCTCAAACAAACGGTTTAACTGAACGCCTCTACAGAACACTGGCTGACATGCTTTCGATGTATGTCGATGTTGAACACAGGCTGTGGGACGAAATTTTGCCGTACATCACCTTCGCATATAACTTGGTGACATTCAAGTTGCGCGCCCTTCGTATTGGATTGTGCACGCCGTACCGCAGCGTTGTTCAGCAATAGGCACTTTCGTGGCACGAGCAGCCGGTTGGACCCGGCTCGCATGCGCCACGCGCATGAGGTGCCACGCGAGAAGAAGGAAGAAGACAGTTCGACGCTTTTAGAATGTGACTGCCGGGGATTCTTCACGACCGCAGTGACATTTTGTTGTGGGCACAGGTTCACCTTTAATAAATATTGTTGTTTTCTTAACCTGTGTTCCTCAACGTCGTTAAAATATATAGCATGGGCACCATCTTGTGCGCTGACTTAGACAATCATCTGAAAGTTGCATCAAAGAAGTGATGGAACCAGAATGCTCCCTGCTGGCTGCTTCCACGACCTGTTACATTACTCGGCGGACAGAACTTTGATGCGCGAAGTGCAGGGTTCTTACATGGGCCAAACAAAGCTGTCACCTTGGCATTAAGCTGGATTCCGTAGTTGTGCCACAACTCTGCTCCGGCAAACTTACGCGACGGACAGTGCTGGAACAGGCGCAGTACATGATTTAGTTATTTGTTTTTTTCCTGCTAACAGGACCTGTGTTTGCGCCCTCTAAGCCGGATTATGCGGCAGTGCCGACATTGTTTAGGCGGCTCAGTAAAACATTAATGAAGCCTGCGAGCGTGTCGCAGGTTCGTGTTCTCTGAACAAAAATATCTTCCCCGAGAGATAGCGTGCTTTCCAAGGGATTTTAGTCTTGACCAATTAAGCTGGAACAGGCTGCGCAAGCAACAAAGCGCATTCACGCGCTTATTGCGAACATTTCTTTTTGTTTTTTTTCAAGCACCACGCTGAACTTGCATTTTTCCGAAGACCGACTCATGCACAACTGTACGCACTATTATTATCTCGCAGGCTCTAGCACTGAACACAGTTGGTTTTAAGCGGAGCGAATGACCTCACTTTATTCTTTTTTAATTCTGCACGGCCTGTTTGTCGTCGATCATCTTTTCAAAGGCCCCACTCTGCAATTCTTAGAGACTTTTGCTTCTGAAGCTGCCACTTAATAGGGTCTTAAGCCTTGAAATGCTTCTTTCTTTTTAATCAAGAAAGGGGCTGACGTACGAAATAGCACAGCAGGGTTTCCCGACGAATGCAGAATTGCCCGACGAATGTGTATCAGACACTTTTTCGCATACAACACACCAGACACCGGGACGGCACCACTTAGAGCCCAATCCACTTTGACTCCCGAACCAGAACAAGCTATAGAACTTGACCTATATCTTAAAACTGTCAGCAAAGAAATCATAAGCCAATCCAAGACATCTAAGCGACCTAAAAACATAACTGCGTCGGAGAGCCATATCATTTCAAATCTTAGTGCCGGAATGATATTGTTATTAAGGAAGCAGATAATGGTGGAAGTATAGTTATTTGTCCAGTAGAAAGATACAAACACGAGGCTTACAGACAACTAAGCAACCCAGAAAATTACAGTAAGCTAGATAATGATCCGATATTCTCCTACACGCTGACAATTACCAAGAGGCTCAAATAACTTTTGGCTAATGAATACAAATCGTCAGAATACAAATTTCTTAAACGAAGCAACAACACTTCCGGGCGCTTCTACCTCCTTTCAAAAATTCATAAGATTACATCCTCTGAACTATACACCGCTAATGTCCCAGGGCGCCCGATAGCATAAAAAAACAACACCCCGACAAAGAGCATCTCCACATTCCTTAACCACTTCATTGGTGACTTCTTAAAAGCACTTCCGTCATTTGTACAAGATACGCCCCACCTACTGAGAATTATGGAGGACATTAATACTAAAGGCACACTACCCCAAAACATAATTCTCGCAACACTAGACGTCACGGCACTACGCACCAACATTCCAATCCCCGATGGTTTATCTTCGCTAAAACAAACGCTGTCTAAACACAATGCACAACACTCTATTGAAGTCTACTTGTGTCTCTTTGAATTAGTTCTAAAACATAACTACTTTGAATTTGAGGAGAGTTCTACCCACAAATACACGGGATAAGTGTGGGCATGCTTTTTGCACCAACCTACGCGAGCATATTTATGAGGATTCTAGAAACATATATTCTATTGCGCTTCACTGACAAGCACCACACATACCTACGATACATAGACGACATATTCATAATATGGGGACATAGTCAAGACAGTCTAGATAGATATGTAGCATTTCAAAATTCTTTTCACTCAACAATAAAATTAACATCAGAATCTTCAACGGAACGCATAAACATTCTGGACACAACAAGGGTTAACAGTATGACCAAATAAATAAATAAATAAATAAATAAATAAATAAATAAATAAATAAATAAATAAATAAATAAATAAATAAATAAATATTAATTGACAATGGGACACTAAAGACAACGCTGTATAGGAAACCTTTCGACAAACAACAGTATCTAGAATATACGAGCCGCCATCCCAGACATTGCAAACAAGGCATCTTTAAAGGCCAAGTCACACGACTACGTCGCATTTGCGTTGAAAACCAAGACTTGATCACCTTAAAGAAACTCTATCAAACAGGAACCACCCAAACAGTGCCCTTCAAAAAACCTACAGTGACGCAACCAAGCTTGATCGAGCCGAGGTCCTGAAGCCCCGCGCTAGCACCACAAGAACGACTTCTCTTCTTACTACTAAATTCTCAAACGCACTCCCAAACGTGAACAACTTCCTCAGTAAATACAACGCAATTCTCACCAGCAACTAGAAAATAAGTATTTTCCCTACCAGCCCAGAGTAGCCTACGGACGCAACACTAATTTTAAGGATATTCTTGTACATGCCAAACTAAGGACAAAGTCTAAGTTATGAACCGGTCCCTGTGGCCGCCCGAGGTGCTCTACATGCAAACATATTCAACCTACTACTACAGTAAAAAGTACAGCGTCGAATTGCTCACACAAGGTAACTTCGAGTTTCACCTGCACATCAAGCAACGCAGCCTACTGTCTAGAATGTGCCGCTTGTAGCAAATACTAAATAGGCAAGACTGGACAGCAAATTTATGCAAGACTCAACGGTCACCGCGCAGATACAAAACACAATTTACCTAAAGCAGTAGCCAGCCGCTTCAATGAACATGGTCATATATTCGACAAAGCAAGGCTCTGTATACGACAAACAAATTTCCGTGCACCTCCCGAAACGAAATGTATGGAATAATACCTCATACACAAGTTTAATTGCCTACGCCCGGCGGGAATTAATTCGGCACGTGGCAGCTTAGAATCTTTAAAAGCTGTAACTTAAATCTGAAATTCTCACATGATCAGCCAAGGCACAAAACACATTTTGCCACCAGCTAACCTTAATTCTTAGCCTCACCTATTCCTGCATCTCTATTTTTTCCCTTCCTACTACTCAATTTAATATAGCCTTTCATGTTTTTACGTTTATATCAACTGTATGACACCTTTTCCCATATACACCTGCCCCCGCCCACTTTTAATGATGTCACCCTCCTATTTGTTATTGCGGTTTCAGTCCTCCACCCCCTTTTTGTTTCTTGTGTGTTTTTAATACATATTTTTTAAACACCCTCACCAACACATTCCAAAGACCCAGACGCCAGGATATCTTTTTCGGTGCCTCAGCCACTCTGTATACTGCCGTGACGACACCTACGTTGAGCTACTGGGGCTAACGTCCCTTGAAAGACTATACCGCTGCCTTCCAGTTACCCCATGCATGGCACCCCAGACTCCTTGTCGCCATTTTAACTTCTTCAAAATTACCCGACGCATTGATACTACGCTACTAAAGTCATTCTTTCAATGGACGTCTTTTTTGGGTCTTGTTACTCGCGCGCGCACTGACCGCCTGACCCGCTCTTCTAAAGCCACAAAAACATGCCGCCAACGACACCTCTGAATGCTGCCTGACGACGCCGCCTTTGACGAAGATAGGTCCTGCTATCGAAACGTTGGCCAGCCTTTCTGAGGCACCTTATCTCTGTTTATATCTTTTGTTGGGGTAATTCATGAGGGGAATCTGGCGATGGGGGGGTGGGTGTAAGTCATTGGCAGTGTTGAAGTTGGACAACACGACTGTAACGGAAGTCAGTGCGCATTGTTTCTGTCCTCAGGCACTAAAACGAAATTTCGCTTCCAACGGCCACTAGAATCGACCTGTCTCCCTAAAGCAACAAATTTCATCAGAATCGGCCAAGGGGTTGTCTCAGAAAAGATTTCAACGTTTTTTATGCATTTGAATAGGCGTCACGCTGTCACGCGTGCACTAGCAAACATGAACACATCTCACACTATGACCGCGAAAACGGGCTCTCAAAATGCTGGAGTTAGGAAGCGCGGTAGCAGCAGCGAGCGAATTGACTTTCGCGTTGCGTCTCGCATCAACGCGAACTACGCCGCGGAAATACAGCGCGAGGTGGACTCTGTCCACGTCGCAGATGGCCTTTAAGATAAAGCGGCCCGGGCGCACGCGCGCCCGGGTTGCTGTATCGGCTGATCGGGCCGCCACGAGTGGAACGCGCCCCCTTCCATACCCTCCGCCCGGAGCCTTGCGCGCGACGGAGGACGGCGCGCTTCCTCCCCGCTTCCCTCTCCTGCGCGAGTGAGATTGAGCATCGATAGCCGGCTCAGTCTCACACGCATTCGCACGCACATGCAGCATACGGCGTGCGGCAACGATTTAGTCGCCCTTCGACTTGATACAGAACCTTATGGCTACGGCGACGGCAGAACGGCGCCTGGAGGGTCCATATAACTGCTATCGCAATAAAGATACAAACAAGCAATAGTGCCCTAACGGTTAGAGTATCGGCCTGCTGGTCTTTGAGGCATATGTTCGATTTTACTGACGGACACTTTAATATTCCTTTTGTTGAAGAGCCTTGAAATGAAGCGCAATGGGAAACTCTCTACCTAGCTACCACAAAGTGTCTGAGATGAGTCTGAGATACTGCACAATTGTAGTGCCTCTTCTTAGCTCATACTCATTACCTCGACACCGAGCTTTCGTGACGCTGAATTCTGAATGACGTGAGCTCTATACACGTGAGTGACGTGAGCTGAATGACGCTGAGCCCTATGCGTTGCTTCTAATTTCGATTTGAAGTTCAAACTTTGCAGTTTTTGGTATAGCGCACATGCAAAAACGTATTATCAATAGTACATTACATTTACATAGAAGACAAGGGGGAGAGGTCGGAACCACGTGCTTTATACTACTTCAAATCGCTTATGTATGAAAATCACTTGGGATGAAAAATCAAGATCGAATAAATAAGTGCGAAAGATACGAATAGTGGAGGACGTATAATGTCAGACATAAACGCAAAATTGAAAAGAAGAAAAGTTCAAATGCATGTACCTTGAGACTGGGTTGCACGAAACCAACGAATTCCGCCCAGCGCATAATGCCCTCCTTGCAATGCATGGAGAAGGCCGCGCCCCGACAATACCCGCAATAGAAAACGCACGATTTCCCATTGCTATAAACTAGACGCGCGGTTTTCGCCCCCTGCTGGTATAATGCAGCCCCTCGAGTGAGATGTCTTCATCTCGCTCACCGTACACACGTGATGATGATTCTACGTGCTCTATAATATGTAAAGAGTGGTTGGTGAAGCCCTCGCCTATGCCGAAGTCGATGACGCGAGATTCCCGGTGAGTATACAGAAAATCTGTAAATTTTAGTTCAGGGTGCGGTGAATATATACAGAATAGATCGTTTCGCTGCACAACCGAAACATGCTGCGAAGTGTCAATGTAAGGAACATTTCTTCACCGTCGTGTCTTATGCCATGACTGAAGAGTGAAGCATAACGCGTGTGCCAACGCGTTCAAGGGCCTGTTTCGCGGTTTTGTCTGCCCGGTCGTTCCCAGATAATCGAATCTGACTGAGCACCCGCTGAACAAACTATAGATTGTCAGGGGAGGCTGGTGCAAATAGTGCTTGCGTGGTGCACTGAAGAGGACGAAGAGAAGGTAGGCTCGCGACCACAGAGATTAGGACTGTCGAGGTTAGGCTTGAAAAGTTGCAGTCGCCATTTTTAGCAGCTTAGCGCTCCGTGCCAATAAACCCTACAGAATTGTCTTACCCCACAAAAACCTCCTGTTATATAAAGTATTCACACAGGGTAATAGCATATGCGACCATGCGAAGCGCGCAACCATAAAAAAAGATTACACATAAACAAATATAAAAGGAACATTAAAGAGTTACCAACAAAAAGGTGCTCATAAACACCTTCTTTGTCGTTACCTTACATACAAACATAAGGCACAGCAGCAACTTATTAAAACTGAAGCAACTAATGTAGTAAAACAACGTGAATAGTTAGTACCACACAATATGACTTTTCTTTCATGAAATTTACATATACAGCTGGGGAAGTAGTAATTAGACATTGTGGAAGTCAAATATTAAATTAAATATTCATCGGTAAATTACTAAATGAAATTGCATCTGTGTTGCAAGAATGCAACACAAATGCTTACGCAATAAAGTAGAAAAAGTGTTAAAGGATACGTGCTTCTATGAAAAATGACTAAGCTTCTCAATCCCATCCGCAAATGCACTTCGACGCGTGTCTGCATTTGGGTGAAACTTTCTTTTCAACACGGTGCTTCTTGCGCACGGTTCATTCGCTCTCCGCTCGGCGCAAAACAAAGGCGCTAAAAGGCGCACCGCCGGTCGGCGCGAGATGCGCATCCTATTGCTTGTGTCGATCACTTAGCCCGTCGGCACCATATGTCTATGCTATTCGCGTCTATGCTATTCGCGAACCTGCTATGCTAGCAGGTTCGCGAACAACGGCTCAACCTATTACGAAAATCCAGTAAACGTTGTCGGGGCTCGTGTCACTGCTGCCGTTAGCACATTTCTCCAGAATTGGTTTCCAGAAGCAGCACAGCGGTGGCCTCTGTTTTAATGTCCTGGCGGTTCTGTAGTGTTTATGTGTTCAAAGCTAACCGTTCCCGGTATGCCAAAGTAAACGGCCAATATTGTTGCTGTCATTACCGTGGCCAGCGTATCGCTGTACTCGATGCCGAAACTCCTCCATAATTGTGCTCTTGCTTCACTCAACTGCGCTCTGAAGCAGATTCTGAGCGATGTAGTCTGTGGACGACGGGTACATGCTGTAATTTTATACGAACTATTTGCAATTTCAGCGTTGAATGCCAGTCTTTGGCGTTTGCATATACGGCTAGAGTTAGCATATTTTGCTTTTGCCACATAGTATTACGCAGTTTCTCTATAAACACGCCTGAAAGCCACATGCGGCTCATTATATTGCTTTTGAAGCGCAAGTCTCTCTTTCATTAAACACGTTCGTTATTAAGGAGAGATAATATGAGCAAACTAGATTAAAACAACAACAACAACAAAAAAAAAAAAACAAGGCGCGTGAATGCAAGAACGCTCGTGTACTTAGATTGAGGTTCATGTTAAAGAGTTCCAGGTGGTCAAAACTATTCTGAAGTCCCTCAGTACGTTGTGCCTCATAATCTGATCGTGGTTTTGGCAGGTAAGACACCAAAATTAAGTTGTTCAGTTGGTAAAGAAAATAAGACACCTTTAATTAAAGGACGGTGGCACAATGATACAACCTTATTTTGCTTTTTCATTTTTTATCTTGCTACGTGTGTTTTATACATCTGCGTTGTTTGTGCCACTATTCCAAACAAGGATTGTATTTCACTCTAACATAACCAAACACTCCAGCTGAAGTGATTCGGCTGAACTGTTTTGAATAAAAGTAACACAAACGTAGGCAAATATTTTGAAACCGGTAATGTCATATAGTAATGATTAGCGCCAGGGTGTGGACGGCGGATCCGGAAAGAGAAACCTTGCTGTTTATTTTCCGCATTAATTCACGTCATTTTCTCCCTAAGTATCTTGAAGCCGACTCATAAAGGAACAGTTCACCGGACTGTGCTTCCTCATTAACGCTCTTCATTAGTGTCTCTTTAAGCGTGCTGCCTAGTCTCTCAGCGTTTTGTAAGCCAAATGACGACTTACTTTTCTATCATCCTTGCATCTGAAGCACTTCTCTGTGCGATGAAGGTAAAGTGAAATACGAAAGCGCAGCCTTGGCCGAGTCATTCCCGCGTCATTTCGGACGTTGGTGCAAACGGCAGTGACAATGAAAGCCAAGTTGGTATATGAGGCGGTAAGAGACAAGCGGAAAGATTTATGGAACAGCACCGACGCACACCTGGGTTACCTTGGAACAAGCAGTTCGAATTTACTTCTGGCATCGCATAAAATTTCAGAGAGTTAAGGGGGAAAGAAAAGCGAAATGCGAGAGAAGCAGATGTTCTAAACGGGGCACGCTTCGCGGTTGAATCTACGGAGACACTCGTCCTGTGCACGGAAGTGCAGTGTTTGCAATTTCGTTAGACGCTACAAATTTCCTTTAGCCTTTTGTGTACATTCGGAAATTCGCGCAAGTTTCCAACGTTTATCAAAAGTAAAAGTAGAGAGGTGAACGAAAAGCCTCTTTCTTTCTCATCTTTTGCAAAATTTCTAATACAGCATGGCCGAATGACTGGTGGCAGCGACGTGACAGACACAACACGACAGCACATAGCTTCTACGAAGAGCCAATTACACTCGACTGCACTTTTTGAAGTTTAAAGATCATTAGGCAAGGCCCTTCAAAGGCAAAAGCGAAGACTGAGTAGGAGATCATGGAAGTCCTCTTTCAGCCGTGTGCTATGGGGCCCCCTTCTGAATAAGTACGCCAATGCCTGTGTTTGATTACGAATAAATAAATATCCGTTTGAAGTACTTATTGGTCCTTGCGCAAGTCCTCTTGGAATTAAAGGCAAAGAAATAATGCTCGTGTTGAAATTTGTGAGTGAGATTAGCAGTCCCTTAAAGTTTTACCTGACTTTTTTTGTGAAGCACAAAGCCCTTTTCAAGACATGCCCTCTCTTTGGGACGATATTTTTGGGTGCAGACCATGATTTTGCTACGTAGCTGCCAGCTTGACTCGCGTTTGTTCTTGCTCGATGTCATCTGGGCCCGTATTAACGCGACAGCGTTAAGGAGCCCCTGTCGCAGAAAATCCGGTGTCGTCGTCGGACGTCATTTTGGCAAAATATTTTCGAGCCACACATACCCAGGCCCTACATGTGACGCAAGGAACTTACTGAGCTGATTGAATTTGTCAAGCTCAAATACGTGGAAAAGTCGTAAACTATGACTTACACACGACCTACAGATGGGATAGCTATCGGATTGTAATTTGACTATACGAAAAAACATAATTCTGTTACGCAAAAACTCAAAGAAACCGCTTTTCCAGCGTTTCTACAATCACAGACCGGCCGCGGCTACCGCCATTTGCGCGCGCCGGCGCGCGGGTGAGGTCTCTTGGGGGCCACGGAGCGGCGCACCTGGTTCCTTGCCGTACCTCAAGCTGGCGCTCGCTTCCGTCTCATCGCGGCCCACGCAAGAAGCCGCGTTTCAACCACAGAGCCCGCCTTTTTATTTTTTATTTTATTTAATTATACATACTGCAGCCTCGGTGAGGCTATTGCAGGAGTAGGCAGTGAGGGAGTGAAGAAAAAGAAAAGGGGAAGCGAGAAAACAAATTACAGGCAACAAAAATATGAATATCAAGTATATGTAATTGTCTTCAAAAATTCTTGCGTATGTATAGAGCGGATGCTTCCAGGCAGTGAATTCCAGAGTTCAATGGCCAATGGAAAGAAGCTGTGCTTGAACATCTCCGTTCGGCAAAAGAAAGGGGTAAGGTTGAGATTATGAGAACTCCTAGTGATAGAAGGTGGACTAAAGTTCAAATAATTATTTAGTGTAACAAGGCGCTCAGAATGAATCAGCGTGTGTAAAAATTTCATGCATTCTAAGCGGCGGCGAGATGAAAGAACTGCAAGACCTGTAGCTGTATAATGGGAAGAAGGGGAAAAATCTCGGCTATAGTTGCGAAAAATGAAGCGCACTAATTTCTTTTGGACTGATTCTAATTTTTTAATATCGGATTTCTTATGAGGATTCCATATGATGCAGCCATAATCAAGAATGGGGCGGATAAGTGTTTTATACGTCATCAGTTTGGTATCCTTTGGAGCCTTACGCAATGAACGATGGAGGTAACCGAGACGTCTAAATGCTTTGTTACATATGATGTCAATGTGTTTCGACCATGACATGTCATGGGAGAAATGAAGACCATGCTATTTAAATTCGTTTACTCTTTTAAATCTTGACCATGGAAAGTGTACGTGAAAAGTGATGGAGATGGGCGTCTGGAGAAGCACATGGAAACAGTTTTAGAGAAATTAATGTTCATTTGCCATTCCTTGCACCACCTACAAAATTTTTCAAACGAGCCATTAAGTAAATCATGATCCATTGGTGTGTTAATACTATGATAGAGGACGCAGTCATCAGCGTAAAGACGAATATTAACGGACACGCAATGTGGCAAGTCATTAATATATAATAAGAAAAGAAGCGGGCCTAGAAAGGAACCTTGTGGGACACCGGATGAAACATTGACAGGAGAGGAAATAGAGCCGTTAAAGTGCACAGACTGAGAACGCTGGGTTAGGAAGCTATGTATCGAACCAACCAGAGCAGGGTTATTTAAAATGGAGTGAAGCTTGTAGGGGGATTTGGGTGCGGGACGGTGTCGAAAGCTTTGGATAAGTCAACAAAAATGCCGTCAATCTGTCCGCCTAAATCTAACGACTGACAAATATCGTGCGTAAATTTGATTAGCTGGGTAGTGGTGCGATATCCGCGACGGAAACCATGTTGGTAATTGGATAGGATATTGTGACTTTCAAGAAATTCCGTGATTATTTAAAAATTATATGTTCGAGTAACTTGCATCAATGGGCAGGTAATGAAATGGGTCTGTAGTTCTGCAGAAGTTCAGCGTTACCGTATTTGTATATCGGAATGACCGTAGCAAGCTTCCAGGATTTGGGAACAGTGGAGGTGGATAAGGATTTAGGGAAGATAACGTAGAGGTATCTGCTTGTCCAAAGGGAGTAGCGAACGAGGAAGGAATTGGGTATGTCATCTGGGCCGCAGCTCTTTTTAGTATCTAAATGTGTAGAGTGTAGCTGGTTGGTCTGCACTGCCGTCTGCTATGGCGGTCCGCCGTGGGGATGTGCTCTGCGCCGGACCGGACCGCGGCGAGCCGTGACGTCGCATCACGTGACTGATCGGCCCGCAATCTTGGTCCGTCGTGTGGATCGGCCTTTAAGCGCTACCAACTGAACTAACGCGTTTGTTAAACAAGATAATAATAAATTATGGGGTTATACGTGCCAAAACTACGATTTTGTTATGACGCACACCATAGTGGGGAACTCCGGAAATTAAAACCACCTGGGGTTCTTGAACGGGCACATAAATCTAACTACACGGGTATTTTCACATTTCGTCCCCATCGAAATGCATCCGCTTTGGCCAGAATTCGATCCCGCGACAACGCGTTTGTGTAATCGAGTAATTGTGTGTCATAGCAATTATATGGATACTACGAGATAGTTGTTGCTGTCGACGTCACCATCGGTCTCACCGTGAGGTATCTATATATATATATATATATATATATATATATATATATATACTTCCCTACTCGCCAAAACTATTGAAATTATTGTTCCTAATTTTGAAAAAGCAGATGATTCCGCTATTCTAACCTATTTAGCGCATGAATACCAAGAATTTTACGAAACTGCCAACGAAAGTTCTGTTCACGTTAATGATCTCTGGCTTCATTTCAAGCGTATAGTATCGCACTGCATGCGTCATTACATCCCGAAATAAAGTAAGAAATCAAACAAAAAAATCCTTGGATAACACGCGATATAATTCATGTCAAGCGCAAAATAAAACGTTTGCGGCGTAAGATGAAAAAGAACGGTGCAAGTACACAAACAAAATCGCAACTCTCCCGCGCTGCCGACGAACTCAAGTTAAAGACCAAGCTTGCGAAGCATATATATTTCAATGAAACATCGCCTAACCTTATCAATCACAACCCTAATCGCTTCTGGAACTTTTTTCGCGCACGCCCCGCAACGACACCAGATCGTCCACGCGAGGAAAAACTGGCACTAGCTGATAAATTTAACCAACGCTTTCAATCAGTCTTTACTAAAGATAACGACACAATTCCATATTTGCCACCATAATCACTTCACACTATTGACACATTAACAATAAACGACTCCGGAATATTTAAGCAGTTACTTGAGTTAGACGTGAAGAAATCAAACGGTCCCGATAACATTCCCAACGAGTTCTTGAAAAGATATGCTGAATGTAACAGTAAATATCTTGGTCTTATTTACCGCAAGTCACTTTCGGCGTCAGAGCTACCTGAAGATTGGAAAATTGCCACAATTGTACCGATTCATAGGTCAGGCGATACTAACCTGCCATCTAGCTACAGACCAATTTCGCTTACCAGCACATCATGTAAAATTTCGGAACACATTATTCTCAAACACTTAACCGCATATTTCGAAGAACATATTCTAGTAGATGTTCAACACGGTTTTAGAAGAGGCTTATCGACAGTCACTCAGCTAATAGAGGTCGTACAGGATCTTGCTTTAAGTATTAATAATCATAATCAAACTGACCTACTTTTACTAGATTTCAGTAAAGCGTTTGATTGTGTGTGCCATACTAAACTAACTGCCAAAATTACAGCTGCGATTGGCAATGGACCCTTTACTGCATGGATAAAAAACTTTTTATCTCACCGATCCCAATTTGTCGTCATCGAAAACATCCCATCTGCTCCGGTGCCTGTCACATCAGGGATCCCACAGGGCTCAGTAATAGGTCAGCTGTTATTTTTACTTTTTATCAATGACATTACAAATAATATTTATTGTAAAATCAAACTCTTTGCAGACGACTGCATAATATACAGAGAAATACGTAATCACCAAGATCAAGTTCTGCTCAATAATGCACTAGCAAAAATAACCGAATGGTGTGATAACTGGCAAATGACCATTAATACAAACAAAACGGTTTGCATGACAGTAACGGGAAAAAAACACCCATTGTTTTTCCACTATGCACTTAACGGCAGCCTCGTAACTAGAGTTCAACAGCATAAGTATCTTGGTTTAACAATAACGTCCAACCTTAACTGGACAGCACATATTAACAACATTACTTCTTGTGCATTACGAAAACACTTCTTTCTCAAAAGGTGCCGGCGATTGGCATCAACTAACGTCAAACATTTAACTTACATTACATTTGTGAGATCTGTCCTTGTGTATGCTAATGTCGTATGGTTCCCGTACACTAAAGCAAGCATATCTAAACTGGAAAGGATCCAGAGAAAGGCAATTAGGTTTATCCACCGAAAATACCGGCGCAGTGATTCCCCTACTCTTCTTCTAACACAGTCAGGGCTTGCAACTTTGGCTGTACGAGCAAAACGAGCTCGTCTAAAATTTCTGCATCAAATATTACACAGCCGACTAAAAATAAATGCCTCTGCATACGTTACCTTTTCTAAATGCCGCGTACTTTGTCATAATCATGCATATACACTAAACGAGTTCCTTTGTAATAACGATACTTTTCAGTCTTCCTTTTTCCCCCGTGTTGTTCGCGAGTGGAATAACCCAGATGCATCTGTAACTAACACAGTATCGCAGTCTGATTTTGTTAAGTTATTAGAAGATGAAATAATTAGTTAGAAAAGAATAGATCTTATGCATATATAATCGTCAGAACTCCCATTTTTTTAACTGTAGCTAAACATTTACCCCTTTTGTTTCTTTCTTTGTTTTTATAACACTGTAATAATCCTTACGTACATGTAACCTGAAGTGTACTATTTCTGCGAGTTTCTCTTGTTATTCATATTATTAGTGTTGTAAAATTGTGCATTGAACCTGTTTTATGTATTTCCATTTACATGTTTTCATGTTCTTACCATTCGGTATATAAAACATGAATTGTATGTATAATCATATGCCCACCTGCTATGGTCTCGATATGAGACTGTCAGTATTGTAAATAAATAAATAAATAAATAAATATATATATATATATATATATATATATATATATATATATATATATATATATATATATGTTTATATATCTCTTATATGCCACGCCCTTGCATGTTAAATGCGGTATATGCGGGTTATATTGCCACACCATTCAATCACTAAAGTTTCTCATACGAGGTCTTACATTCTTGACAAAATGGTTCCTCAGAATTTTGAGAATGGTAGCTCACAAGCAAACGTCACCAAACAAAACACCAACTGCGCATGCTTTCTATTTCAAATATTATCAGACTTAAATATTAAAAGTGCGAAACATTAACACAGCTCAGACCTCAAGATTATGTAAATTTCTTGGCGCTGCTGTGGAATACCTCTGGGATTGGCCCAGTAAAAAGGTTTCAAAATTAGCCGATACGGAAAAGAGGTGATAAGGTCGCTAAGAAAAACGTTGTCTTTAACTGTTCACGTAAATGAAATTTTCGGATGGCAAAATTCAAAAAGAGGACCCCTAGCACAGCCGTTCTTTTTTACTACGTCAGCTTATGTTTACTTCAGTTCATACTGCCGCTACAGCTGCGAGTCTTGCACTTGTAATATTCTAAGATGCTGATATAGCATTTATTGCTTCGCCCTTACCGCGAAACTGTGATATCTTATTTCCCATTCTTACTGCAGTTCTCTTTGTGGCTTTATTTGTCTCAGCTGAATGGCTGCTAGGAAATTGAAAACGTGGAGATCCTGCCCGTTATCACAAAATTGCAGCTCCATCCCGCTTGTTATGAAATATTTGCTCTTCGTGTTGTGACCACACAACCGAAAGTGCCTCGCCATCGAAGACCGTTATTAAATATTGAAGGACAAAACCTTGAACGGAAAGCTTAGTGGTGCATGAAAAATATTTGACCAGTTAACGCGGTCGCGGACACTTTGCTCACAAAACTTGCGCTTTCAAATCATAGACTCATAAATACAAAATATTTTTTATAGAAGGTAATAAGTAAATGCAAATTACCTAACATATTTAAATATATTTATTGTTTTCTGTCCTCTTCAAACATTACCCATTTCTTCCATTCAAGCTGACTTTTCTTGTGCGCCCTTGCGCTTAGATACCAAGACAGAAATTGCGCTTTCTGATTTTCCGGTTCTGGCAGTCGCACGGGACGGGATTTCTTGCTATCGAACCGGCAAGAAATTACATAGCTGCAGATTACCACCACCGGCGCGCTGTATTTATAATTACTTTTATTTTTTTACCCTGAAAGAAATAATAACATGGCACGAAGTCAAAGCGAATGGAATGTTGCATGATACGGTCCCCTCCCCTTCAGCTGAATCTATACCTTATGGGGTAATATAGCGTATATGTCCGTCCGTCCGTCCGTCCGTGGGATCTGCCGGTTTTTTTACATCATAAACAACCAGGGAGTACAAGATAACTCGCAACAAAGGCGAAGTAACTGTGACAATACGGCCGTAATAGCACCTGTGTGTAAATTCTAGAAGTGCTTGACACCCTAGCGTATTGAATAAAATAAAGCTAGAAAATTATCTCAATGAAAAGAAGAAAAAATTGCAAAAGACCGATAAATATATCTTGTGTAAGCAGAATTTATACAAATACAGTCAGGCGCGGAAGTTTCTGAGCCACATGCCCATCGACCAAACTTCCTTTCTTGGCTGCGCAAGTGAAGAAGCATGAAACAAAAGACGTGTAACAACAAAACGTTTTGTGTGCAACCAATGAGGCGTATGCAGCCCGAGTCAACTTTTGGTTATGCGGTGACGCCATATCAAGGTTCTGCCATTTCATGGCTCCTGTTATCCAGAATCTCCTTACTCGACACTGCGCTCCACTGCACAGAAGAGAGTGATTAAGCTGTAGTTTATCAGTTTCCCAGAATTTGACCAACCACTACAAGTGTTATATAAAGTACGACTCATTAAAATGTGGAATACATGTTTTGGTTAACAAAAGGCCAAATGTCACATGCATCCAAAACAAGAAAAGAACTTGTAAATATACGTGGATAGAAAATGCGTGAATACACTTATGCACTGTTAGAGGAAACAGCAGTCTCCTAACAGCAATTTATCAAGGGTGCTAACTCAATGAATATTTTTCTAAGTCAGTTCAAGTTAATGCGAAAAAAATGGCACCTATTTTGCGAAGTGCCGTTCATCAACCGCTTCCCTGAAGCAAAAAAGGATACTTAGTGCAGGGCATATAAAGTGACGCATACCTCCACTTACAACAGAGGTCTTACCGTTTCACTCAATCCCCGCGTTAGCCCGGTACATGGGATAGAAAGAGCCAAAATTTGCTCCTAATTGAGATTCACTGGTCCCGTGAATTAGTGCGGTAGCTGACTCAAAACAAGCCTCGTGATTGTATCCATCGTCAGGTGCCTTGCCAGGCGATGATTCTTGTATTTTGGGGGCGGTATTCGGAACCCACCACATATTTGCCCTCTGCTGCCTGAGGCAGATAATGCACGCGCCCATGAAGCCAATTTCGTGTTCCCGGCGCACGTTGCTGAAATTACCGCCATGCGCGATGACCTTGCCTCATTGCTGTCTTTTGCTCGAACCTTTCCATATGCCCAGATAATCACGCGCAAATATTCGACGCAAGGGATCCACCATATTCGCGGAGTAACTCGTTTTTCGTTACTCACTGATGCCATTCATCTGCTTCTCGCCATAGCGGTTGTCCTGATGGGCGTTCAATGGGACCTCGCGCGGCTCTACCGACCAACTTCGAGGCGGATTCGATCGGTCACCCACCTACCGTGCTCCACCCGTTTCTGCATTTTCCCGAAGACACACGCGCCAGAACAGCTACCTGCTTTGGGCGAGAAAGAAAACCACTGACCCACACAGGAGCACCTATGCCCAAGTGTGTTCTATATGTACAGTACATCTGGCGGGCTCACCTGGCGAGAAAGTCAAGTTGCGGAGGCTGCTCGTCGGGATTGCACTTACGCCGACTGTGACCGCCTGGCAGCCGCAACAATATACCATGGCCGATATATATAATCAGAAAACAAACACTACAGAAACAGAGCACTTCTCGCTAAACTGATCTAACACAAAGTGGCAGGTGTGGTTGTTTTGATCAGGGTGTATGATGCTGTGCCTTATATCCGATATGCCCCGGATTGAACATTCGATAATATCAAATTCTCAAACCGGATGCAAACCAACCTGAAAGAATTATTGATGACCAAATTCACGATTCTTGGGACGCCCCGTTTAATTACTTGTGGTCAGATAACGTATAACAAGGACTAACGAGAGAAATATCCGTTGTTGAGAACGCTACCCTTGACAAATCAGCGCTGTGCGAAACACGTGCAGTCTGTCGGGTCATTAAGGCCCGGACTGTGATTTATGTTTCTTCTCTGAGGGGCGAAGTTTCACGAGTCAGAGCAGAAAACGAAGGCTACCATTTTGCTTCGTTAACCGTCGGGATACGGTGAGCGTCACGTGTAGGTTATGGAATCACTGCAGCCGTTGTAAGCATACGTTCTACCTCGTGGGGAGGGGGTTGCGGGTTTTAGTGGCTGTACCACGTGCCGATGCGGCTACCTTTGAATAGTGGTCAAAACCAAGAGGACAATGCTAATGTAGAGCACTACAGTATACGGCGGTATGCTACAACCGCGACGTCGTGTTTCGAACCAAAATCGCAATAAATATTACTGGTAAATTGCACTCAGTGACCTTCATTAATCTAAATTAATAAAAGTAACGATCTAGGTTTATCTGGTAATCAAATTCATGCCCATCTTGGAGCACTCGCATATTTACCTTCTGAACTGAGTTGGAAGAATGCCGGCGCTCTGTCGTCCTGAGCAAATGAAGCGTCATTTTTTGTAAAGTGGCGTGCAATCACCACTGCCTTATTTTTCATGAGGACATTATTGTAAAGAATACGTCAAGCAAATTCAAGATTCACGTGGGAGAAACAGGCATAAATTTAACGTCGCCCGAAGTGCATAGCTATACTGACTGTCTCTGAAAGACATGATCTGTGACTGCCAGTGACCTCTTGCTAAACCATCTAATCCAGTGCTCGCATAACCTGAGCTGTTGCGTAGTGGCGCCTCTGGGTTTCATATGTGACAAGAAATGCTCCTAAAGGACTAAAGCTGTCGTGGTACTAAGCTGCATTTATCTTCCCGGTACATACACATTAGAAAGGTACACGCAGTGTTGTCATTTTAGCGATTTTGTCGCTACTGTTGGCGACTTTCTTCAGCGCAGTGATACATTTTTTCAATTAGTGACCTGCGACTTGACAGAACAATTTGCGACATTGTGCTAACATTAAAGTTAAAAACATTGCTTGAATAATGACTTTATGTAACAAGCTTGAGTATTCGAAAGATAAAAGAAACAGCCGAAATTACCCGTACTGCGCATGGGCTCTGTGAGCGTGACGAAGCAACGATGTCTACACTCACGGTGGTCGTAAGCTGTGGCGAATTGTGCCAAACAGGCTTCACATTGTACTAATAAAATTATCTTTTTTTATTCATTATTTATTTACTTATTTATTTACGTATACTGCAGCCCAATATAGGGCTATAGCAGGAATAGGAAGATTATGCATTACTATACGTTACACATTAAAAACACACACATACACAAAAAGATTAATGATCAAAAACAAGCGCTTTGCATGTTAGCGAAGTGCTTACCAGTGGTAGCGATAAAATACTTTAGTGATAGTGAACGAATGTTACCGGGCAGAGAATTCGAAAGCTCTATTGTACGTCCAAAAAAATGTATTTGAATGTGTTAGTAACGAGTATAAGTAGTGCTATGTTCAAGGCATGGGACGTATACGGGTACAACTTGTGTTAGTAAGTGTGATATAGCTACAATCAGAAAGACCAGAGGTGGAGTTATTGATTGCACATAAAAGCTTTAAGGCTTCAATGCGATAACGTGAAAGTAATGGCTCAAAGTTCAAAGATTTTTGAGCCTGTGTTGGTGAGAAACTGCGGCTGTAATGTTGGCAAATGAAACGGATAGATTTTCGTTGAAAGTTATTGAGCGAGCTTATTTCACTGTGTTTGTAGGGGAGCCAAACGCCAGGTGCAAATTCTAAAACAGGGCGAATTAACGTTTTATATAGTAGCAGTTGAGTATTGCGGAGAAGGGTTTTAGCTAAAGCGCGACCCAAATAACCTGATTCTTTTAGAGCTTTCCCATTTACATATTCGATGTGTTTAGACCAAGAAAGATGTTCTGTTAGAATGACACCTAAACATTTATATTGAGACATTCTTTTAAGTTGGATGCCATTCAGAGAATAATCAAACGAGAGGGGGTTATGTCTATTGGCAAATGACATCACGACTGTTTTACTACAGTTGATGTTCATTTGTCACGCTTTGCACCAAGTGCAGAAAGACATAAGGGATTGAGCAAGACGGTTATGGTCATCAATGAAGTTAATAGATTTGTATAATACACAGTTATCTGCATAAAGTTAGATTTTAGTCGATGTGCTACGAGGTAAATGATTAATATATATTAGAAACAATAAAGGCCTTAATACGGATCCTTGAGGAACGCCTGACCTATCGTCGATAAAAGTTGGGTCACTGAGTTAAGAGAAACAAATTGTGAGTGACAATGAAGAAAACTGGCTATCCAAGAAACAAGACAAGGCTTATTGAATATGTCGTTTAATTTTACCAGTAGTTTAGAATTAATCGCAGAGTGAAAACTTTAGAGAAGTCAAGAAACATAGCATCCACTTGATTACCTATGTTTAGACTAGAAGCGATATTATGTACAAAATCGACTAATTGCGTTACAGTGCTATAACCATGACGGAAACCATGCTGGGAAGATGTTAGAACGGCATTAGAGTTACGGAATTCTATTATATGTTCGTGGATAATGTGCTCCAACATATTGCCTGACTGCAGTGTCAGAGATTGTATCAGACAGAGGTTACTTATCACCCGGTTTATGCAAAGGCAGGACTTTGGCTGTTTTCCATTTAGTTGGTACTTCACCAGAGTGTAAGCACTATTGAAAGATGACAGTAAGGTACTGAGCTGTCCACAGGGAATATCTTACAAGAAAAAAATTCGGGATGCCATCTGAACCGGTACACTTTTCAGTGTCGAGATTCAAGATTAGATTTAAGACACCATCAGAACTTATTACGATATCGCTTGGTTTATTAGTTAGTGCATCATACCTGAACTTTGCAACTACATGGTTATCGATGGTGAAAACACATTGGAAGTACGAGTTAAAAGCACTCGAAACTACGATGGGGTCATTAGTAATAGCGTCGTTATTCTTGAAAGAGGTACTGCATGTTGCACTAGGTAAAATTGATGTCCAGAACCTGCGATTTAATTTCAGCGGTATAGGGAGTTGCAGTGAAAAATAGAAATTTTTAGCATTTTTAGTACAAGTACGAAGTTCCTCCTTGACTATTTCAAACGGAACGCGAAGCGAATGATTAGAATGCTTTGATTTACGTAGTCTACCGACACGGCGTGACAGGTGCAAGATATTCCGGGTAATATAAGGAAATGTATTATTTATCTTTTGTTTTGTTTTTAATGGAACGTAATTATTGATGCAAGATTTCACTAGCGACTCAATAGAATCAACAAGACTGCCAACATGACATTCGGTACTGACCGACAGAAGATGGTCAAAGTTATCTGTCAGAGTATTGGTGATAGACGTATCGTCAGCCTTGTTAAAATCACGAGATGTGGAATAGCTAAAGCGTTCATGTGGGATAGGACAGTTGATGTGTACGAGAACTGCGTTATGGTGCGATATTGCATCCAAGATATCATACTTAAAGCCTAAACGAACAAGACTGTAACTGATAAACACTAAGTCAAGTATGGAGTTCTGCCGCGCATTATTATCAACTAATTGTAACAGGTTATGTGACAAAGAAAACGTAATTAAGTCTCTACAAATAGAGGCATTAGTGGCGGGATACGTGAGGGAAGGCCAGTGAACGCCCGGGACGCTAAAGTCGCCAAGAACGATTAAGTTAAGACTGCCGAGGTCATACTCATGCATAAAATGCGAAATATTATCGATGGAGTCATTAGGGCTATCAGGGGAGCGACAAAGACCACAGATGGTTAAATTCTGATTTTGCGCTAGTAGCTTGCATGAAACCGATTTTACATTAGGAAGACCTGGTAGAGCCTTAAAGTTAAAATCTGAACGTAAAATCAAAGCAACACCACCGCCTTTCTTAAAAAAATTAAATTATGGGGTTTTACGTGCCAAAACCACTTTCTGATTATGAGGCACGCCGTAGTGGGGGACTCCGGAAATTTCGACCACCTGGGGTTCTTTAACGCGCACCTAAATCTAAGCACACGGGTGTTTTCGCATTTCGCCCCCATCGAAATGCGGCTGCCATGGCCGGGATTCGATCCCGCGGCCTCGTGCTCAGCAGCCCAACGCCATAGCCACTGAGCAACCACGGCGGGTCACCGCCTTTCTTATTCTGACGGTCATACCGGACAGCAGTGTAACCAGGATGCGTAAATTCTTAGTCGGGATTATCTTCACGAAGCCATGTTCCTGTGATGCATATACCGTGAGGAGAACGTGAAGAAACTAGCGAAAGAAGCTGTGGAAATTTGTTGGTTATGCTTCTGGCATTAACATTCAAAAGCGCAAGATCTGTAGCAGAGTGATGAGATTGTCAATCTAGTGATGATGATACGTTTGGAAATCTTGTGCTATAATCAAAACTAGGAGCTACTACTAAACTATATGAGGCACCGTTCCAGTTGTAAGGAACGTTATCGATAAATAAATGATCGAACCTCATTTTAATAACCACGCCGTTATTCCGCTGCTCAACCGAAGAGTTCCATGGCTTTTTTTACGTATACTACGCCCACTCTGGATGAAAAAAATGTTCGGAAAGTTTCATGTCGGAATTTTTTAGTTTATAAGCGTTTTTCAGCACCACTAGCTTATCACTGAAATTAAGCAATTTTAATATGATAAGGCGAGAATGCCCAGGGTGCATTCTGCCTAACCTATGGAAGCGTTCGATAGGCGGACAGTCAAGGGAAAGCCTATTGAACACGTTCGCATCTTTGGAGTGCAGCGTGTCGCGATTCTCGTTGGAATCTTCTGGTATATGCCATAAAGGATTATGTTGTTTCTTCGTGAAAGATATTCAAAATCGTCGTGTTTGGAAGTTAGTTAAGCAAGAGCCTCACAACTGCCTCACAACGAAGCTGATCAGAGTATTGATCAGACAGCGCCTTCGAACATGAGGTCTCGAGAGCAGCCACACGCAATTTCAAGGCATCCAAGCGTGAATCCACAGCACTTTTGATTTCAGATATGTCTTGTGAGATATTTTTCTGATAAGCAACTAAATTGGAAAGAAGCTTCACAAGAGAAGGGTTATCGCAACTAGGCATTGCCAACACGGCCGACGTCTCGAAGGCGTTAAGAACGATTTCAAGGGATTCGTCAGGTTTGCCAGTTTTAGACGCCGGTCTCCTGGGGCGGGGGTCAAGCACAACGTCACCGATCAGGATAAGACATCCACGACACAAGAAATATTGCACATGAGTCTAATACGCAAATAACTATGGGGGCAACACAGCAGCTGCAGGAATCGATTATCTGATCGGGTGCAGTACGAGTTGTCCAAATAACGTACCTGTGCAAGCAAGAAGAAGCGTTTAGGCAACATGCTGAAGCTGCTACTGCTGAATTACCCACTGCCGGTGCACTGGAATGGCGGTGCTTTTATACTGGCGAAGCTTGACGTAACCTAACTGATGGCGTCACCTGTCGGAGTTGCCACGCTTGGAGCATCCACGGGAGTGCGCAGAATCAAGGAAGAACGTGCGCAGAGTATTCACGCAGATCATACGCCTGGACGATATGGCTGAACCATGAAGAATTGCCAGCAATCACCACGTGTTCGACCGGTGCAGGGAGCGCCATGCCCGGGAGACGAACGGCATGACCAGCGAAGAAATCCAAGAGCAGTGCAAGCAAGAAGCGTTTAGGCAACATGCTCAAGCTGCTGCTGCTGCATTGACCACTTTCATTCTTTATAAAATCTAATAGAATGGGTTCCTAATGCTTAGTTTCACTAAGTATGTTTCATTACTCGACTTCGCAATCTTAGCAGTAAATAAACTAGCAAAGTTTTTTCCAATAACCTTTATGCTCAGGTTTAAAATGCGCAGGTGAATATTAGGACACATCAATTCAGTTTTCGTTTCACCAGTTTGCGGAAGCTAGAAAATTTGTGGGCATAACATGGACCAAGAGGGTCTTTGGACTAGGAAAGTAAGTGATCCGTATTCTTCTAAATCAGGTGCGATTACACGTTAAATTCTATAGATGGGCGCAGCATTACACCTGTCATCATTTATTATTATTTAAATGCATTAGTAAAGTAAAAATCCCGTACGACGTGCTGGTAAATTTTCAGTTTATTCTTCACTTGCAGGGACACTAGATGACGCGCAACGCCTTTGAGTATGTGTTACGCCATGTTGCATAATATTACAGCTTTCAAAAACGCCTACATAATGTAAAATTTACACGACTGTATTAGCGACAATTTGAGTGACATTGGAGCCAAATTTTGCGAAAATTTAGTGACTTCCTTGGGTCAGTTCAAGGTCACGGCTAAAAAGAAAAGTTAGCAACACTACATGCATCCGCATAATTACTTTTTATTTCAACGACACCTTTTAATTTTACGCATGAAAGAAGGAGGTGTTCACGCGCATCTATCACCTTGGCAATTCCTTGTCTTTTTAATGGATGGTACTGTTACATATACATATTTGTGTACTTTTGCACGTAACATTGTGGAAGAAACATCACAGGAATAGTTCATGCAATGCACAACGACGTTATCATATAGAAGTCAAAACAACGCAGCGACAAAGAAAAGAAACTCTCAAGGCGTCAGTGCGAACAGCAACAATTTAACATATGCACAACGACAGTGCAAATAAGTACATATTTATAAATAAAGTACCTTTCATGCGTTCATAATGCGTGACAATGCCTCTGACTTAAGAAAATTTATTGCTTCTAAAGCGCACTTTTGCGCACTCTTATTTTGCGCCGTCTTGTTAGACATCCGCCCTAATGATATGTATGAGGCAACGACCAAGGAACACAGCGCGTGGGCTTAAGATAACTGTATGACACAAGGTTTTGAATATTTCACGTTCAGCAGGCGGCATTTGCGAAATGTGAGCCAGACATGCCCTTGCGAAACCTGCAGAGATAAAGGACATGCCGCAAAGTCCAAGCTTTGTTCTGAGCGTACGTTGATCACCGCTTTTGCCATCACGAAAGTAATTATATGAGCACGACAGCGGAAGCACTTCGTATCAGCTATCATGAAGGCAATTTGTGGTGCGAAAGCGTCAAATCGCTCGTTGACCGAAAAAGCAGGCGAAAAGCCTCTGCAAAGCATGCCCATTTATTATACGCAGATATATTTCGAAACAGACGGGGCGGTGGTAATGATAACGCGACGACGTTATGTTTTCTTGCTCAGAGCCCCGCAGAACAAAATGATAATGGAGGTATGAAGCGCAATCCTTTAGTTGGAAAGCTTTATTTGTACTTAATTGTGAAACACCGAAGCGAAAGTTGCTTCGCTTACAGTTGACATCATATTCCCGCGCTTTTTTTTCTTGCTATATAAAAAAAAAGAAGGCCACACCTGACGGAGGCTTTAATAAGGCAAACGGCACAGGTGAAATGGAATGAAAAAAAAGAGCAACTCAAAATTAGGTGCAGCAAGAGAATTGAATAAACCGAGAGAAATTGAGAGATACCGGGAGATGCGACAGAAAGGGAGAGAAATTAAAAAAAAAGCGACACAGCGAAATCTGCATGAAAGCAGAACCAGAAAAAGAAAGAGTAAACTAAACAAAAGAATCTATTACAAGCAAACAAAGAATAATGTCAGCAGTGTCAGCAGAACAGTATGAGCAGTCCGAGGATTTCATTGTTGTCTCTTTACTAGACGTGAAACAGGAAACACACACACACACACGCACACCCACACGCACGCACGCACGCACGCACGCACGCACACACACACACACACACACACACACACACACACACACATATATATATATATATATATATATATATATATATATATATATATATTGCCACGAGGTGCTGTCAGCGGTGAAGATGAAGAGAGAAGACGATGGCGCTCGGTGATGTTCGAGTGGTTCGGTTGCCATCTTGCGTGACATTTTAAGCGTCCTTGTGTATATAACCTGTAAATATATTATACGTCTTTTCCTCCCCGTAACACTTTGATGGAGAGCGCGGCTTCTTCAACACTCAAGACGGATCTACTCAGCGGAGCCTCCATGGCTCCATCTGCCGTGCCTACTCAAGACGATGATGACAGTACTTCAGGCACTTCACCGACCGTGCCCGAACCGACTACCATCAACCGCGATCTTGAGCTGGTACAACCGCGTGACCCCGGTATATTTTCTGGCTACGACAACTCTGATGTAGCACACGAAGGAAATGCACGAACGCGTAAGCGGACTCAACAACTGAGACCATGCATTCATGCTAGCCAACGTAATATATATTTCACCTTGCAGGAACGGCACAAGTTTGGTTTACAAACTACAAACAAGAAATCACGACTTAGGATGCGTGTAAGCAAAAGCTCACCATTTTGTTTGGCAAGCCAATCGGATGCCGTCGTGACGCTCAGAAAACGCCTGCATGCTGGGTTCAGGCCTGCAGCGAGTCCTACTTAACATATATTCTCGACATTATAACGCTTTGCCGCAAAATCGATAAAAATATGCTGGAAGCTTAAAAGGTCGCCCACATCCTCAATGGTATAGTGGACGACGCATTTACCCTTCTCATTTTCAAAGACTCCTCCACAGTTCCGGTCGTAATGACTGAATGCCGGCGCCTTGAAGAAACGCAAAAGCGCCGTATTGCGCACCAGTTATCACGCCTCCCCAACACGTCTTCGACATCTACGTGCGAGGACCACCACCTACCACCCGTTCCTGTTGCACCAGAAAATATAGTGCTTATGGTCCGAAGCGAGCTTGAAGCTGCCTCACCTGTTTATCCCCATGTGCGTACTCCCGCCGATTCTGAAACGACAATTTCCCTCATCCAATCCGTTGTACGGCGAGAACTAGCCAATGTGGAACTGTAGTCGTTTGGCCCAGTCAACACACCAGACTACCAGCCACCTGTATTGCCTGATCCATACCGACCCTCGTACGCTCGTTCTCGTTACACCACGGCAGCACAGCATGGCGCACCTCAGATGACAGGCCTATCTGCTTATGCTGTGGATGAGTCGGACATATTTCCCGCCATTGCCGCACTCCGTGGAACTCACAACCTCGCCAGACGTACTCAACTTTTCGACGTCCGGCTGACAGTTCTCGCATGCCGACGCACGTTCAAGACGATCCTGCTCCGCCCTCATTACCTCCACGACAGAGCCACTCTCCTTCGCCCCAGCGCCGTCGCTTTTCTTCTCCCGCCTATCCCCTCAGCGCCTCGGATAACTAACGAGCGCAGCTCTGCAAGGTGAGCCTGCCGTGACGACCCGACCCGAAATTTCTCTGTGTACGCTAACTGGACATCCGAACGTCATCAACATAGACGTGGACGGTACACCTGTAATAGCTCTTATTGACACCGGGGCCCACATATCAGTTATGAACTCCATCCTCCGTACTAGTCTAAACAAAGTTCTTACCCCCGCTCCGATTACTGTAGTCCGCGTAGCTAACGGTGCAACTCCGATTGTTACTGGGATGTGTACCGCCTGTGTTACTGTTGCTGGATGCCATACTTCTGTTATGTGTTATGTTTTGGAACAGTGCCCACATGAAATCATCTTGGGAGTTGATTTTCTGTCTGCACATTCGGCCATTTCTGACTGCTCTGCCGGTATTGTTTAACTCGCCCTACCATGCGACGTTGAGCCTTCTGATCGGAAGCCTAGTCACTATGTCCTGTTTAATGCATTCGCAAGCCCCGTCTTCCTGTGACGTTCATAGACGTCATTCCCGATCCACCAGTCGCCGACGGTGAACACATCGTATCACCCAACTCTGATGGTCTCTGTTTGCACAACGTCACGTTCCCACACAGTCATCCGTATAAAAAAAGTACTGCGTGTCTCCCAATTATGAATTTCGGCCTATGTTCGCAAGCGCTGCTCAGGGTACCTCCCTTGCGACCATTTCACCAGCCTGCGACTACGATATTTCCGCGTCGACTTCTAACACGCCGTCGTCTACCAGTCCCACTTCGGATCATGCAAATTCGTTAGAAGCGTGACAAAAATGATCGCTTCTGACCTTCCAGCTCCCCACGTGAACTCGCTCCGTTGCCTTCTCACATCATACTGCGACATATTTGACCTCAATGAGCGACTACTGGGCCAGACATCGTTGTGAAGCATCGAACCAACACTGGCGATGCAAGTCCGACACACCGACGACCCTATCGTGTATCCTCCACTGAGCGCCAAGTCATACAGAAGGAATTCATCAAGATACTTGCCCGAGATATCATTGAACCTTCTTCAAGTCCTTGGGCTTCCCCTCTCGTGCTTGTTAGAAAGAAGGGTAACAGCTGGCGCTTCTGTGTAGACTACCGGAATCTTAACAAGGTAACGAAGAAAAACGTGTACCCCCCGCCACGGATAGGTGACGCCCTTGAATGCTTCCACGGTGCAAAATATTTTTCTTCGATAGACCTGCGTTCGGGGTACTAGCAGATTGCTGTTGACGGCATGGACCATGAAAAGACCGCCTTTATTACACCTGACAGCTTCTATCAGTTCAAAGTAATGCCATTTGGGTTATGCAATGCCCTAGCGACATTCGAACGTATGATGGACGCTCTCCTTCATGGTTTTAAGCGGTCAATCTGCTTGTGCTACCTCGACGACGTAGTTATCTTTTCGCCGACTTTGGAACACATCTGAAGCGTCTGTCAACAATTCTTTCCGTTTTCCGCAAAGCAGGTCTCGAACTGAACTTGTCAAAATGCAACTTCGGTCGTCGGCAGCTTACTGTTCTCCGACACCTTGTCGATTCTTCTGGTGTTCGCCCTGAATCCGATAAAGTTCGTGCCGTCAAAGATTTACCTGTGCCGACCTGTACCAACGACATTCGAAGCTTTGTAGGCCTCTGCTGCTACTTTCGCAGATTCGTACGCAATTTTGCTGACGTTGCACATCCTCTCACAGAACTTCTGAAAAAAAGACGCTCCCTTTGCTTGGGGTCATTAACAAGCTAGTGCATTCACTGAGTTGACCAAGCAGCTCACGTTGCCACCAATTCTAGGCAATTTTGACATATCTGCACACACAAAAGTGCACACAGACGCCTGCGGGCACGGTATCGGCGCTGTCCTGGCTCAACGACAGCACGGTTGCGACCGTGTCATTTCGTACGCTAGGTGTCTTCTGTTCCCAGCCGAACACAACTACTCGATCAACGAACGCGAATGCTTCGCCCTTGTTTGGGCAGTGGGCAAATTTCGCCCCTACCTGTGCGGAGGGGAGTTTACAGTTGTGACCGATCACTATGTTTTATGCTGGCTTTCGTTCCTAAAAGATCCTGCTGGTCGTCTTGGCCGATGGGCTCTACTACTCTAGGAGTACTATTACAGACTTGTGCACAAGACAGGCCGACTACATGAGGACCCTGATTGCTTTTCGCGTCATCCAGTCGGTTCACCGAAACTTCCCCACAGTGACGAGTCTGCTTTTGTACTGTCACTTACCGCATTTAGCAACCTCGGAGACGAGCAAGGGCGTCATCCTTACGTGAGAGAAATCATACATAAGCTGGAAACTTCCGTCTCGACAACTAACCGATCTCTACGCATTTTCGTGCACCTAGAAGGTATCTTATATCGTTACAACATGCACCCTGATGGACCTGAACTGCTTCTCGTCCATCCTAGGGGCATGCATAAGATCATCCTCGCCCAGTTTCGCGATATTCCTACTGCTGGTCATCTAGGAGTTTCGAAGACCTGTGACCATGTTCAACGTCGCTTTTTCTGGCCCGGAATTTACCGTTCTGTTTTCCGCTACGTTGCTTCCTGCAAATCTTGTCAGCACCGCAAGAAACCAGCCGCGCTTCCAGCTGGGCACATTCAGTCCATTGAAATACCAGCAGAACCATTCTTCAGAGTCGGTTATAGCCTCCTTGGCCCTTTTCCTCTCTCGGTTGGTGGAAAGAAATAGATAGCAGTTGCAACGGACTACACCACTCGTTATGCAATTGCACGCGCTCTCTCTAGCAGCTGTGCTACAGACGTGGCTGACTTCCTCCTCGAAGAAGTAATACTTCACGACGATGATCCTCGACAACTGCTTACCAACCGAGGAAGGTACTTTCTGTCAGAAGTTGTTGAGGACATCTTGCACTCCTGTGCTACACAGCACAAGTTTAATGACAAGAGTGACTTAATAGAACCATCACAGACATGCTCTCCACGTACGTGTCCGCTGGCCGTAAGGATTGGGACGCCACCCTTCCTTTTGGAACATTTGCCTACAACACGTCCCGGTATGATTTCGCAGGCTTCTATCCATTTTTTCTTTTATATGGTCGAGACCCCGCACTTCCCTTCTACACGCTCCTTCCCACTGCTCTTCACACGACGTCAGAATACGCCCGTGATGTTATTTCGAGAGCTGGAGATGCGCGTGAAATTGCCCGCTGGCGTCTCAACGCTTCGCCGGAAAAGCAGCGATATCTCCATGACGCGCGCCATCGCGTCATGGAGCGCGTCGTCCTCAACAGGCTTAACGGGTACCTCGAAGACAACGAGGTTTACACGTACAACATGATCGGCTTCCGCGCCGGACTCTCAACGCAGGATGCCATGAAACTAATCAAGCATCAGATTGTGGATGGCGTTCCAGAGACGTCAAGGCTCTGCTGGGTCTGGACCTCGAGAAGGCTTTCGACAACGTGCTCCACACCTTCATTGTCAAGATCATTTCAGACCTCGGTCTCGGTTCCAGATTCCACAACTACGTCAGCTCTTTTCTGACTGACAGGAAGGCCAAGCTTCGCATTGGAGACTTCCGCTCCGAAGATGTGCCCCTCGGAGGGCGGGGCACTCCTCAGGGCGCCGTCATCTCCCCAACATTGTTTAACATCTGTATGATTGGTCTTTCCGAGAGGTTGGCGCGCGTCGAGAACGTCAAGCACACCATTTACGCCGATGACATCACCATATGGTGCTCCCGCGGCTGCGAGGGCAGAGTCGAAGAAGCCATGCAGGAGGCGATTGACGTGATCGAGGAGTATCTCCGCCCCACCGGACTTCGATGCTCCCCCGCCAAGTCGGAGCTGCTACTTTACAGAAAAGAGAAGGGAGGCAGACCCAAAGATTGGAAGCCAGTCTCTGAAAGCAGCATCAGACTTCGCACTCGTGACGGGGGGGTGATACCCAGGGTCGACGTTATTCGGGTCCTGGGCATGTTTGTCGAATACGACGGCGGAAACGGAACTGCTCTCCGCAAGATTATCGCAAAGACGGACAACGCTTTCCGCCTCGTTCGCAGAATCGCAAACCGGCATCGAGGCATGAAGGAAAGCAATCTTCTCAGGCTGATCAATGCCTTCGTACTCTGCCACCTCACGTACACGATTTCTATGCACAACTGGCTCAAAGCGGAGCGAGACAAGCTCAACGTTCTTATCCGCAAAATAGTCAAGAGGGCTCTCGGGCTACCCATCAGGACCCATACCGAGGATCTCTTGAAGCTGGGGGTACATAACACCGCCGAGGAGATTGCCGAAGCCCAAGAACGCGCGCAACTCACTCGCCTGGGCACCACAGCAGCAGGTAAACGCATCCTCGAAGAGCTGGGTTACCACCCTGCGGGGTTCCCGATGGTCAGTACCCCGATCCCTAGGTGCATTCGAGACAAGTTCGAAGTCGCCCCTGTGCCCCGAAACGTTCATCCCGTCCACAACGAGGGCAGACGCAAGGCCAGAGCAGCCGCCATCCTCAAACAGATCAAGCGACACGACATTAGCGCAAGCTTCGTCGACGCTGCGGAGTACAGTGACGGGAAGACCTTTGCCGTCGTTGTGGTCGACTCGGGCGGCAACATTTCTAATAGCGCCTCAATTCGCACTTCAGACCCAGGAGTCGCCGAGCAAGTCGCCATCGCCCTCGCCCTGCTAGACGGTCGTGGGTCCGAAATTTATAGTGATTCCAAAACGGCAGTTAGGGCTTTTCAAGAGGGTTGCATCGCCAAGGAAGCTGTTCGTCTTCTTAGCGGCTCGAGTCCACATGCTCTCACAAACCATTCAATTCACTGGTTTCCCGCTCACGTAGGATCGGTCGAGGGTGCTCCCCCGAACCTCAATGAGTCTGCCCACGAGGCTGCGCGTGACCTCACCGACCGCGCTTCCTCTATAAGGAGCACTGACTCCCCTCCTCTCTACGGTCACAGGGACGCTCCCGCTACTCACAATGAGATTATTAAATATTTCTACACGTCCAGAAGGGTCTTTCCACCCCCTCACCCCAAGTTGAATAGGGCGCAAGCCGTTTCACTTAGGCTCCTACAGACCAGCACATATCCGTGTCTGTCCGCTCTCCACGAGGCTTACCCCGACGTGTATCGCGACGACGCCTGCCCGTCCTGCGGCCAGACCTCCACTACCTCACATGCTCTGGGAGTGCGGGTCAACATACCCCAAGTTCATCAAGGAGGAGTGGGACTCGCTTTTGCGTAGCCCCGCTCTAGAAAAGCAAATCCTGGCCGTCCGGCGTGCCCGCGACTGGGCCGGTGGGCTATACCTGCCGGTCGCGACGTGGGACTAGCCGGGTGCGCGACGAGTTCGCGTCCTCGCCGGACCTACAATAAAGTTTATTCACTCACTGACTCACTCAACACTGGTGACATGGTCCTCCTCTGGGCACCATCACGACGTGTTGGTCTTTGTGAGAAGTTGATTTCGTCATATACTGGCCCGCATCGTGTCTTGCGCAATGTAACCGACCTGACATATGAAATCGAACCTCTCGATGTCACCATGGCTCGGTCTGCCTCTGACATCGTCCACGTGACAAGACTAAAGTCATATCACTTGGACCCACCAAGCACCGGGACGGCGCTTTCGCCGCCGGGGGTCATACTTCGAGGCACTGCCAGCGATCAATATATATATATATATATATATTTATATATATATATAGCGAAGCAGAAACTGCTAAGCGGACAGCTGATGTTATATTTCTACATTTTATTTTATTTTGCTAACGCAAACAGAAACGCCACACGTGACGGAGGCTTTCGAAGGATGCAGACGACACAGGTGAAATGAAGTAAAAAAAAACGATGAGGTACGGAAAGAGAATTCAATAAGCTGACAGAGTTTCAGACATACCCCGGAGATGCGACAGAAAGGTATAGAATTGAAATACACACGCGCATTTGAAAAAGCGGCAGTGCAGAAAAGACACGGACGGAGACAAGACGATAAGGACGAGAGCTGAATTTCCAAAACATGATTGCGAATAATATGTAAGTGCCTTTTTTATACACGTCCGCGTCTTCTTTTTTTGCGCTAGCGCCTTTTCAGATATGTGCTGTTATGTGACGAATTAAGTTTCTTTCATTTATTCAGACCAATAGCGCAACCTTCCCAAGCATAACAAGCACCTAAAGAATGGAGCGAATTCGTGTATTTCAAGCAGAGACCACATCTCTTTTTTACGGTTTCTTTTTGTTAGTTTCTTCTTGTGCTTTAATGCCTAGCGTTTAAGATCAAGCTAGAACCCGATTCTCGAGCTCATAAACATCCTCGCATTTAGGGCACGAGCGCCCGGTGTGTCGCTATTGCCAACTGGGCGTGTACTACTCTGACAGATTTTCACCTTTGGCTTCATTCTCTAGTCACCGAAATAGCGCAGTGAAGAAACGCAACTATTCGGAAGAACAAGCTGCACTTGCATTAAAAGTGAAACATTATGGAAGCGCTTGTATTGTAAAGGGCTTTTACTCGGCCGGAAACGGCAAGCAAATAGTTAGAGAAGAGCTTACAAAGAAAAACATGTAAAGCAACATGCACGTCTTTTCTGTGCCGTGGGAGCTTTAAGATGGGTAATGTTATTAAACGGACCTTGTAACACTTTTTGGAAAATAGTAAGAAAATGGTGCTGATCTGTAGAGGAGGCTGTGAGCCAAATATTATTCCATTACATGCCGCAAACACGAGTTAATGATATCTTAGTTGAAATCAAGAAAAAGAAATGGGCATGGGCAGGACACGTAATGAGGAGGGAAGATAACCGATGGTGATTAAGAGTTACGGAATGGATTCCAAGGGAAGGAAAGCGTAGTAGAGGGCGGCAGAAAGTTAGGTGGGCGGATGAGATTAAGAAGTTTGCAGGGACAACATGGCCACAATTAGTACATGACCGGGGTAGTTGGAGAAGTATGGGAGAGGCCTTTGCCCTGCAGTGGGCATAACCAGGCTGATGATCTAGAAATCTAGAAAGAACATCTTAAATATTTCATACTCGCTGTATTTAAGGAACGTCAAACGTATTTCGTGAAACACCCGCTATAAAAAACCGTGTGTTTTCATTTAAACCCAAATGACCATATTGGATAGTGAACGAAACATATGGCTTTTCTTTCTTGTTCAGTTTTTTTAATGTGAATGCATTATGAATTTTCTTTACGCGTATTTCTACTGATGTCCTATAAAAAATTCGTCTCTTTGGTAAAAAAGCATGACAATGTCCGGAAAACTGACCAGAGAGCAGCATATGTGCAGAAGCTTCGCATTTACTAAAGGTCCATGAAAAAAGAACTGAGCCTGTGGACACCTGATGCTCGCTTCATAAGCAATGAACGAATGGGTGGGAATCAAAGAACTAAAAGAAAAGAAAGAAAACAAAGCGCTCTAATAGGAGGCCCTAAAATATATGGTACTCTTAGTGAACTAAATTCCACTGACACGAGAGCCAGTTTGAAAAGCGAGTTGCCATCAACATTAGCCTTCTCAAAAGGGTTTACGGGAAACGGATAATACTGGCTTATGGTAGGCTAAAGTATAATTTAAGTAAAGGACAAACAGGCAAGAAGCTGGGAAAGAAACGGGAAATATTGTGTGAAAAATCTAAGAATCTCAGGACAGGTTTTCAGCGTACTTATTGCGGAAAAGCCTTAGCACTTAGCGGCGTTATGGTTTTGGAAGTCGGCCTCTACGAACATCAGATAGAGCGCCATAAGAACATCAAGAGCTTGGAGCAGAGAACCCTGGAGGTATTAGGAAACAATCTTGGGCTATTGTGGACAGGGCTAGTGTTCTCGCTGCGCCGTAGTGCTCCTGAGAGTTCCAACTCAGACGAGAGGATAAAACCTTAGATTAGTGAGATAGCTTGCGAAATCATTAAAAGGTAGCGCTGCTTTCGAATTTCGGGGGGAACTTTCTGAAGCAGAAAAGCTTTTGAAGTGCTGATTCCACTTCAGTGTTTCAGCTTAATCAAATAGAAGTGAAATTAACGAAAAGCGAAAATAATTTAAGAAAGAACATGTCAAAAGCTTATATTTCATTTGTTAGTTGCGTGAGTTGTTAGCGCAAGCTTCGCGTTCTATAGGTAGTAGATAAGCCGTGAATGCAAAAACAGCAGTTCGGATACCTTTATTCTGTTTCTGTGACGTTGCCAGCGCATGTGTCACCGCAGGAGAAACCAGCGCACGGAAAACGATTGGGGCACGCCTTTCTGCGGACTGTGTAGACAATATCCGCCTATTATCATCATTAATAGAGTCTGGGGTAAGCTTGCGGATTCTTACTAAGCTATTGTGGCATCTTCATTTACAGCAAGTCGGCTGGCACAGTAGTTAGCACATAGTTACGCATTAATGTGAAGGCACCAGTTCGAGTATACACTATCGGAGCTTATTTACAAGTACATGAGTGACCATCGCACCGTTTTAGGGTGAACCCTTGCATCTCCTTTCTTTTTTCTGTACTAAGCATTTGATTCAGCCGCACAAGTTTTTGTTATAATTGCGGAGGCGTCGGACGTGGACTTTTTAATTTTCTGCAAAGCTTGATGCTCACTGTTTTCTCGGAGATTTCATAAACAGCGCCACCAGGATAGCGTTGACTGAATGAGTGAGGTACGGTATGGGCCTAGAATTACGGTCACTTGCGTGATCTGTGCACGTAACAGAAAAGACAAATGTCACATATGAAATCAAAGAAGATTTTGTGACACGTAAGCAGAGCTTTTTTGATGATTCAATGATGTTGAGTTATCCTTTCTTGCGTATTTTTGTTTGTACTCCCGACAATTGTATTGCGAGCGCCGAGGTAGCAGGTCAGTCAATTGCTTACAAGTGCGAAATGTCCGAACAATGTCTGACTGATCGAAGAAGGCACCACTGTAGGTCAAATGAGACATAGCATTCCCGACTTCCTCGCGTACAAGCCCACAGCGTTTACGGAAAAAGTACTGGGCCAGTTAACCGCCCCCCCCCCCCCCCTTTGTTCCTTCTCATTAGCTCTAGCAGAGCCACTGTCCAAAGCTGTAGAAAGGCCGAAGGCACTTATGGGAACTGCCAAGGTCGCGTCCCTTGCGCGAGGCTCAGAGCTGTATTGTTACGGCGGCACGTCCCATCACTCTGAATATTTACCGGGGGTGCTAGTTTTGGCTGGCAAGAGGCAGGCAGACGCAACGAGCGGGCGATACGTGGCTCGTGGCTTCTCGGTAAGCGCTGAAAATTTCTGCCTTTTTGCTTTTACACACAAGTGTTAAGTGCTGTTCAATTTCACCGAAAATATATCGCGTACCTAGGCGCGTTCAAGGCCGCGTGCGTGCGTGAAATTCGGAAAACAAGAGGTTAGGACCACAGAGAATTGACACTATATCACACTATAGAGGGCGGACAAATCAGCGGATATCTTAGGCATGTAGGGCCCTCTGGGCTGTATTTTTTCGGCGGGATTATATGACTGAGCTATGTTGAACGTTCGGTTGCTATGGTCTCAAATTCAAATCCCTCCCCCCCCCCCCCCCCCTTCCCTTGTTTTTTTTTTTAATCTGACGATGGTCTGTCTGAATTTGACATAGTCCAGTGCACTACATCTGCAGGCTTGGAGTGACACCTAACACCGGCAAAAGATGCCGAGAGCGAGTGGGGCTATATTAATCCAGGTACAACCAAATTACGAAGGCCCACTAAGCTTGAACAAAAACACTCCCTCACCAGAACAGGAATTGACCTCCCTGGTGCAGTATTCTGTCACTACCTCCCTAATAATTCCTACAAGTAACTCATGGCCCACAGTCCCCAGCAGCTGCGGAGCACCCCATAAAAGCGGCGGTCACACCTGTAACGCAGCAGAGGGTGCTAAGAATCTATGGGTCCGGACAGGCCGCCAATGGAAAGTGATCCTGTCAACCTTCAACAGCCGAACTCTGTCGAGTGAGGCTAGCTTAGCAGGACTCTTTGAGGAACTATTAGACATTGTTTGGGATATCATTGGCCTTAGTGAGATTAAAACTGGTGGCGCTTATACATTGCTGAATAACGGCCATGTCCTCTGCTTTAGAGGTCTCCCAGATAAGAAGCAATACGGGGTAGGATTCCTAATCCATAACGACATAGCGCGCAACATTGACGAATTCTACTGCATTAATGAGAGGGTAGCTGTAGTCGTAATCAAACTTAGTAAGAGGTATATATTAAAGGTAGTACAAGCCTACGCTCCAACATCCAGTCACGATGATGAGGAAGTAGATCAGGAAGTAGATCAGTAGATCGTCATATTGACCACAATATTATCCGCGAACTCACTGATGCCTAAATTTGAACATCCTGTTCATGGATGGCCGATTTTAGATATCCCGTATGTACAGCTTGATTTATGCAGTTGTCAAATCAAGTATGTTTAACGGAGGAGCGGGGCTCTTGCAAGTTCCTTTACGTGAACAGTTATCTTAGGTTTTACTTCTTTCGAATGGAAATAAACGTATCACAGAAATCTTGACTAATATGGTAGAAGCTGCATCATGAATATAACGACAGGAGGCGGAGTGAGCTTTTCGCAGCAAGGTGGCGAAGGAAATAACGAACTTAAATCACGCGATGTGTGCGTCACAGTGCGTTTTGATCAACATTACAGGTGCTGATTGACGAGTCCAACTTTATTACAAGCAGAATACTTGGCACGCCAGAAGAAAGAAGCGTGGCAAGCGAAGGAAGAACATCGCTTTTCACTTGCGTCACGCCAAGACGCCAGTCAGGTTCGCTTCTCTGAGGAACGCCGGAAATAGGGCATGGGCTTTGCCGCTCTTTTGTCCCTTTGCCGAAAGCCGTCGTAGCGCGGCTACCTCTCTCAGAGCGCCGAACATCGTAAATTGCTCGGACAGGGGCTGACACTTGAAATGTAACCCAGTCGGGACGAATCATCGTCTGCGAGAAACCTGCCGCATTTCCTGCTTCCATTCATGGCTGTGCTCTACTGGCGTTCGCTAGAAGGAACGGCTGTCATATTTTGCACTATATGCCAACGAACGTCTGCGCACAAGGTAGCGCTGGTGTAATGAACTTCGACAGACAGCACAATTGGGCCTGTTGGTAGCCAGATATCAAGATAGCCTTTTTGCACTCACTGTATTAAAATGTGTGGTGCTTTTCACCGAGGTTTTCGTAAAAGAGTAATAAATATAATATTATTTGAAATGAAATTAATATTCCAGCTTTATAACGCCCCACAACGCGTAAACGGTCGTGTGAAAATGCAAATATTTCGCGGGTTTTATTTATCAGTCGGAAAAATGAGTACGCAATTAGTGCGTCGCTGAAGGTATCGCAATTAGATGTCCCTTGGCTATGCCAACAAATGCCTCATTGTCACTTTGATAATTAGAATAGTACGTCGCGAGTTAGATAATTATTTACACTTACCTAATCAAATCTCAGTATTGAAAAAAATTACTGGTAGCTACTCCACTGTACCGGAGAGAAAATGCACCAGGTTTCTTTCGAGTAATGCAATTACTATTTTTAAAATCTGGGTTCATCAGAGTTAATTGAGATGCCCTGTATATATTTATAACCTCTTCGTGCAAGTGAGGATGGTTCCATCCCTAAAAAGTGTTTTAAGTTATTAGAAGAGTTTTTTATGAGTCGCTAGCATTGCTCACTGGAAAGAGAAGGAATACTGGGACACATATCATTCACCTGCATTTCGCACTTCGTTGATAAGAAACTGCCGAAGGGGTCACTGAAATTTGCAGGTTTTCTTTCAGGGTCAAAAAAGTATGCAAAGCAATTTGGAGCGAGGTGAACATACAGTAACATATTCATTCTCCAGGCACAAGCTATCCATGCCTCCAGAAATATCTTTTAATTGGCTACCTCCTTCTCTACCAAAAATTTAATAAACTTTGTGATGTGTGTATATTTAAATATGTTGTATATGTGCATGACGTCTACTGTGGAAATTTAAAACAATGTTGATGTCAGAAAATACGGATGAGGCAGCCACTGCTAGTGCTTCTAATGCGTTTGTCCTCCTATTGTCAGGATTTGCAGAAATAAAGCGAAAGTATGAATTAAAAGCCGTGCACGTCCGCGTCAGCAATGATGCAGTAAGCGATTAGCCACAATTAAATTTTAAGTGAGAAGGTCGAGGTAGGTCAAAAGAAACCTCAAATGATGTGGGTGACAAAACTCTAGTAATAACATTTTAGGTGTGTGCAGGGGGGAGGGAGGGGAGGCTTTGACACCGCCGGGGGGGGGGACCTGGGCTCCAGAGCCCCCCCCCCCCCCCCCCGTAGGCAGCGCCTATAAAAACAGGGAAGTCGAGGATTACATTCTTTGTAGGCGCTTCCGCATGCCACTGAAACTTCCTGTCCTTCCTCCCTTTCTTTGTGCGGCAGTAATGTGCGTTAAATGTAGGCGCTTTGCCTTTCTTTCTTAACGTTAATCAACTTGGAGGACGTTTAAGCTTCGCCTTTAAGAATGAAACCCGATAGCACTTAAAGGTCCCTGACGTCTCACGCTTACCGGCAAGTGCAGCTTATGTAACCGTAATATTTTCGCGGAAACTCTGGCAGCGAACGCTACGCACGAAGGCGAGCTTTCTGGTAGAAACGTGGCCTCTTGCGTGGGCCGATCTGCTGTTACTGTTTCGCATTTTTAGTGTTTCAGTCTGACAACATCCAACATAAAAAGTATGTGTTGTCGGTGTTTTTCTTACATGACATTTGGTTTTGGGCTGTCATTCTCAGAATTCTGAAGAATAGCTTAGTAACGAATGAAAGACAAGGCCTGAGCAGCTTTGGTGTTGAAAGAGTTGTGCGGTATGCGGGCTTCGAAATCATTTGTTGCTGATAAGACGGTGCATGCTGGACGCCGGACGCGGGACGTCCGATGCCGTATTTTCTACGACACTTTAACGTTATCGCGTTAAAATATACATATGCTAGGGGCTGTACTCTGTACAACTTTGCAGCTGTCTTGTGACATAAGATCAAGCAAAATAAAATCACATGGCGCGCACTTTCACGCACTAAACGAGTAATTTTTTGGTGAATAATCATACGGACGTAAGATCTAGGCGAAGAGCAATAACAATGAAAAGAAGAAAACCGAAGAAAAAAGGTAAGGTTCGCAGTAAGTTTGCAAGTCAGTAAGTCTCGTAGTTTTAACACACACGCACACGCACGCACACGCACGCGCACGCACACGCACACGCACGCGCACGCACACGCACACGCACACGCACGCGCACGCGCACACGCACGCGCACGCGCACACGCACACGCACACACACACACACACACACACGCGCGCACACAAACACACACACACACACGCACACACACACACACACACACACACACACACACACACACACACACACACACACACACACACACACACACACACACACACACACACACACACACACACACGCGCACACACACACACACACACACACATATAGTCGTCCTCGCAAATGTATAGAAATTAATTTGTGTGCGTACCTTTCGTCATGATGACCACCTTTCAAGACAATAAGTGCGTTCGCACCTTTGTTCAAAATTCTGTGTCATTTCTGTGCCGTGTGCTAAACAACTTCGCTGTCGTCCACCTTCACAGAGTGGAATGGCTCATGTCTTGTTTGCTTGCTTAAATTTTCGGCACTAGCGTAATCGTGTTGCTGCCAAAAATTTACACCCGTAGCAAAGTAAAATACACTTGGTTGGTGCAATATTAGCTGCTTCTGTCTCTTTGAGCTCTGCGCCACCAGGTGGCTACACCAAGCAGGCCGCTCCCGTTTACACTTCCGCCTGCGTTTACTAGAATACCGGACCAGCTAAACCTCTCTAATGTTGATGCCTTAGACATTCTCGAGCATTAATCTATTACTTTATTTCAACTTTGCATTTTTCTTTTAGTGTACCTTTAAAGGGACACTAAAGGCTACTATGAAGTCAAGTTAAAGGGATAAAACAATGTTCTAAAACGTCTAAGGCGTCAATAAAATCGCGAACAGAGCTTTAGTAACCGAGAAATTGAGGTAAATGCATGACACGATTTGAGGCCTCCCAGCGACATTCCGGTACTAGCCCGATGACGAAGGCGCTCCTCATCATAATTTATGTCCCTGGTACTCAAGTACTCGTATAAAAAGATAATTTCATTAGGTTATAAGACGTAAGAAAATGCTACTTGTCTACTTCTGTTCGATTCTAAGAAAAAATAACATTTTGACGTTACTCTTCAGTAGTATGGGTGGTCGAAATGTTTTGTTTTCGCTCGACTCTGCGCGCTCGACTCTACGCCGCGCGCGCTTTGGAATTTCAATTGTTTCGTTATCGCATCGTGCTGCGCTGGTTCTGCTGGCTGGCGAAACTTGCACTTGGAACAAGCAGCGAGAATGCCACGTCCATATTATGTCGTGGGATGCGCGAACCGCCCGCGGAACTTGGCCAAGGGCAGTTGCAGCGGCGAATCCAACGTTACTTATCACTGTGTGCCAACGAGTGAACCTCTCCGTTCGAAGTGGTTAAGTGCCGTACCTCTGCCGCAGCGCGTTGGCAAAGAGCCGAAAAATTGCATAGTGTGCTCACTGCACTTTCGTCCAGAAGATTACGAGTTCAACGCCAACTTACTGAAGTCGTGTGGAGTGCCTTTCAAAGCAATGCTTTCCCGTAGCGCTGTTCCGTCGGTCTTGCCTGCATTCTCCGAAGCGCAAGAACAACTGCAGGTCGAAGATGGGGCGGTGAGTGCGGCATTTGGTTTCCACGAAGGAAAACCTACAAATGTGCGAATATGCACAGCCATGACATGCAGTTGCCGTAGGAGTAGTACGCAACCACGCCGGCAGCGCGAGCCCTCAGCTGCAGGTCACGTTAATCAGTGCTTAAATCGCTGAAGTCGAGCCCAGCATCGCGAGCCAATGTGTCGTTGTCAGGGTCGTCTATTGCAACGAGCGTCGAAGTTGGCGTCATGAAGTAAAGAACCGGCTTATCGTCGTGCGCTTTCCCTTCCTCTAGCCACCATAGTTCCACTTTCGCGCCGCTGTCGGCTCTGTCTTGGCTCTGTTTCTGGCCGCGCGTTTGCGTTTTGCGCAGAAAAGCCGTAGCGCCATCTGCGGGCGCTGTTATACTCACCAACGGCGCAACGTCACTATGAGACCATCACGTCACCACTCCTCGATCGGAGGGTGGGCGATTTGAAGTGCGTTAGAGGTACGCGGACGCTTCAGAACGCATTTTCTCTTAAAATAAGTCTCTTCCTCGCATGAAACAAGCCTTTCGAGGTATCTCGGGATGGTATTTAATATTAACCTTTAATATTAACCTTTAGTGCCCCTTTAACATATGTGTTAATGCACACTTCGTTTAATAGAAATTACTGGCGTAAAATGTATGGATCATTCTACTGCATGGAATTAAGTCACATGTAAATAAGCAAGCTTGAAGCACTCTTACGAGGAAACTACGAGGCGCCACAGCAACAGACAGTGCAGTGCTGAGAAATATATATAAGGAAAAGCTTTGCGACGATTTCTGAGTTCAATTCGGTCCTAAAGCATCGTCTCCATTTCGAGTACACATGAGTAATGCTAGCTTTGCAAAAAGAAAAAAACTTTTTTGTAAATTCAAAGCACACGTTAGACTCAATGTGAAATGATGCTTTTGTGAATCATTCCATTAAACGCTATTGTCACATGGTAATGACAGTGAAGAAAGCAGCAAAACTGGGATTGAGGACACTAGCGTTTTATTGTGCGAACGTGTGCCCTCAAAAGCAGGCAACACTCAAAGAACGGTGACAACGGCTAACACCTTCGGTGATCGTCGAAAATCTGATTCGCCGTTCAAGCGCGTCGGCTTTTATACACGAGTTTCCAGAGTAGTCGGTGGTGCGCGCGTGTCTTTCCGAAAGTTCTACACAATTCACGTCGCACATGCAATCAGATTGCAAAAGCTTCGGTGACAACAGAACCATCGAAAGCATTCGAGAAACTTCGGATGCATGCGGGAGCGTCCCGCGTTGAGCGATAACATTCGTTAGACGGTGAAAAGCGCTCACCCGTAAACAAGCCCCCGTGTCACGTGCCCACGTGCAACGAACGGCAATGTGTACAATTGTATTAAGATTGTTAGGAAAAGCTCCCTTCGCTCTTTTCCTATACAGTGAATACGCACCAACTCGCCCAGTTCACCATTTTGATGAAGTTGTGTTTACGTTCATCTTATGCAGCATCCTACGCGGCAAAGTATGTCCGTCTCACCTAGGAACTCATCTGCAAAAAGCCATGTTCGCTGCGTTTATAGCCTTTCTATATATAAAAAAATCCGGATGCTAAAAAAAAACACCCTGCATACAGATATAAGTTATTTTCACCAGACAAGCATTCACATGCACATCTTATGTGTCTAAAACGTCGTGGCGATGGCATGGTTTGGTTCCGTAGTCACTTTCGTCGCATGTACTCTTCGGGATGAGTTTCCGCTACTCACAGGAAACGGGCGTCCATGCATGGATATGGACACTGCATGGACGGGTGACCTCCAAAGACTATTTAAGCGCAGCGAACACACTTTTCTGAAGAGCTGCCGTTGCCCACAGTCCAAGCCGCTTCTTTAGACTAAATGGTCTTCGGTCAAGCCGTTCCTCAGTTTAGACACCGGTCGGTTTCTTGTTGCTTTTTTTCTCTTAATCTTTCCCTCACCTTTTTTATTCTGACAGTGCCGGGTAGCCAACCGGGTTCAGTCCTGGTTAAGCTCCCTGCCTTTCATTTATCATTTTTTCTCTCTCCCACTTTCTATCTTTCTGCCAAAATGAGCATTGCCAAACAACTCTTATCTTGTTCGGATTCCGTGTCACACATCGCATGTTAATCTTCACAAGATGTTTTCTTTGAAGAATTCGAAGAAGTGATCCTTTCTTTACACTGAATAATCGGGCAACCATGCACTAATTCGAGCATGCTTCAATCTAGTCTCGAAGAACGCCTTTCTCAATAGCTATGTCCAAAGACGCCTAGCTCTTCTCGACTGCAAGATGCAATTCGACATTTAATATTCATTGGCCATCATAGCAGAAAGTCTGATATCCCACGACGGGATCATGCTTTTACTGTAGGCATACAATACTCTAATTGCATATTTATTTTACGCTACTACTTTGGAGGTAAAGATGAGAGATCTAATTATTTACAGGATTTTGAAATGCATCAAAATAAATAATAAATCCATGGCTCCGCCTTATCACTGGCCAACAGGCCTGTAATTGCCTCTTGCAGATAGCATCATTCTAGTCCTTGAGCTGGATTATTCAGAGAGACGGACATTACTTGCACGAGAAATCTAAACGCATCTTGAACTCATTAACTCAAATTCACAAATTAACGTCTTAATTAATTACCTTAAGGTATATATTGGAATTTATGAATTGAAGCCGGTGAGTTTGCAAGGTGCATCCACATGGTATGAATTTTCAGAATGACGCCAGTTACGTTTCGATTTCTTGTAATAGTAATGTCCGCTACTTCGAATAATCCTGTTCAAGGACAGCAATTAGGCTATTTGCCGCAGGCGATGTTTAAAAATTTCGGAAAACTTAAAAGTTATCACTTCGTATATTGAGTACTGAAGGCACGTTATTTGAATCACTATCAGATTAGAATTGAATATCATCACCTTTTTCGGAAGCCTAATTAATGTGCGCTCTGTAATGAAATATTGTATGTCGAGTTCTTATGGTAGTAGTAAAGAGATGCTACATATGGGTATCGAATGTAGCTTCAGTTTTAAACGTGCATACAGGAGAGGTTGAGTAAAATTATTAATTTTATTATAATAGCATCTTTTGTACATAAACCTTAAATAATCAATATTTAATATGAAATATGTGTTTGTGAGCCTGTTAAGAAGACGGGGAAACGTGAGAAGGTTTGGGAGCATAAATTTGAGGCTCGCTATGGCGTTTTCTTTTATACATGTAAGAAACAGTAGCCCATTCGCTGATTAAAAATAATCAAGTAAAGTACCGACAAAATTTAGAAATCATTCAAGCACAGCTCATAAGCAGTTCAGAAGTGCACAGAACATAACACGACAGGCAGAAGTTAAACAGCGAATGACCATACGATCATATAGAATTTTGACGGATGCCAGAAATAATCTTTGGGACAGATTTACACACAATTCAAACACAGTATTTTACGCTGCATTAAGTACACTTAACTGTGTACGGCGCACACAGGTGCACCGTACACGGTGTACTAAGCGCGAAATTGGCTCAGCTATCGCAGGCTAGAGTTAGAAGTGCAATGCAGGCACCGGGCTCAACTTAAACGCAAACCTTATTTGCAGGCTAGAAGCTTAAACCCGCTAGTTATTTGGGCTCTTTTTGAATGAGTGAGTGTGTTTGCTGTCTAACAGCACAATGGTAGCGCATGCTATTGCGCCAAGGGGCTTTTTATAGTGTCCGCATTCCAAATACTGGGTATACGTGAACCTGATATACTGTTAGCTGAAACATGTTATCGAGCTCGGACAAAAAAAAGGTAATGCTAATAATGTACAAAGCGTTTGCAAGTGGCCGTTATAATCTCAACATTCATAAGCATCATGACGATATCTTGTTTTCGTCCTGATGCCGGAAGTGTAAAAATTTCACTATGAACGATAGCTTCTGCAGTCATATCAAAAAAACGCCGACGTGCATTACTCTGTTGTATGTATTTGTTACTGTGTCTGCCAACGCTACTGCATCCACATCATTTGTAGCTGCCTGATGTGACTTGCCATATTATCTAGGTTGAACCACATGTGTACCCGTGCGCTTCCTCCATTAATCGCGAACTAACGTGCGTTAGTTTTAGTGTTTCTATACTGACTGCCAAAGATCGTTAAATACGTACTCGAGGCGATCTGATCACCGCAATAACCTTCATGGCAGAAAGAATCATATAAATATTATTACAAACAGAACGGCGGAGTACCACGTCGCATACACAAATGTTTTTGCTCTCGTTTATGTGGTGGATTTTCATTCATATCGGGTGGTCTTGGCATCCAGCTCCGTATATCCTTTCTTACCTCAGGGTGCTGCCTCGCTCTCTTCCTGATCCTCATAAGGCCACACCATTGATGTCTGTGCAAAAAGTTCTGGTCACGTAGAGAATATATGTTCCGTTCGGTGCGGCCGCTCATTTTACTTCTCTTTCCGCCACCTATAGTGGATTGCAGGGTGCTTCTCACCATCGCGGGGACCAACTTGCTCGGCAGAAAACCACGTTGCCTCTGAAACATCTTCAATCGTCCTGAGCAGGCCCAATCGAATGCGACCAGGCGAAAAATCGTAACGATGTCACGTATATGCTGCTTATTGTCCGTACAGTGTTCGGCTACTGAAACGCAATACTCTGAGCGCATACTTGGGGCGTGGCAGGGCTGTTCTTCACGCATAGTGACGGTACGCTGCCGCACTACCTGCCGCTCGAGGCACTTTGCGTGTATTCGCAGGCTTCCTTCGCACTCAGAAAAAAAAACTCATATGTAACACGTATTCAGCAACAGAAAGCTGTAGAGGCGTTGATTAGTTAATGAAGACTAATTGTGTAATTAGGCCGAGCGTAAAAGTAATCTCAGTATTTGCAAGCGACGGCAAACAACATTACCTTGGTTCTGTCCAGCTACGTGGCATTTCCATACTTGTAAATCTCGGTTCATGAGAGTCGGGGCGCCCTGTATATAGCGATATTTCTGCAAAGAAAATAAATTGCTAGATGTTCAGCTCTCCGTTCATTCCTCTGTTTCTTGTGATTTTGCTGCGCTGTCTATGAAAATTAAAAACCATAAGCTACGGTGCAGAAATCGACTTTTTGCGCTCGCTACGTAAAAAGCGGTTTCCTCGCCTGAAACTATAGTCAGATACGAGGGCCATAATGACTTATTGTGTATGGTAAAGCCGCGTGCTTTGATATGGTGCAATACGAATGCCCTATCTGTATAAAGTTGCGTTCTGTCTATAATTCATACAGTACAGTGCGGCTACAATATTGCTAGAAATGGTGAGCTGTAATTCTACCCCGTGAAAGCCATAGCTGTTGGCGGCGTCCAATACGTGAACAGTTGAGCTCGTGTTTACGAAGGCAATTCAGCGGCATCGTGCCTGCAGTTGAGAGTCCTAAGCAACTAAGGAATTCCCTCGCTACGCTCTCTTCGAAAACATTAACCCTGTGCACGATGAACTAGTCTCTCGTCGAATGCTTTCTCTTAAGCAACACAGCCCCAACCAAGTTATTCAAAAATCAATGAGGTACTCTTCTACGCTGCGAAAGCCACACCTATAGTGACACCCAGCCAGATAATGCGGCTAATCCATTAGCCGCCCATTAGGCTGTATGTTGATTCTCACGAAAATTTATGAACATCTAAGAAATTTCCTTCGTTGCACTTCCCTTAGAAACATCCACCTCCAGGTGTGCTCACGAAACCATGATAAAATTTACGAGGGCAATTTTTTTTCTTTTGTTGCTAATTAGCATAATAACATGGATGGATGGATGTTATGAGCGTCCCCTTTAGAACGGGGCGGTGGGTTGCACCACCAGCTCTTGCTTTTATACTGCCTAATGCCCTACCTAGGTTGAACAATAAAAAAAAAGAAAAAGAACACGATGAACTCCCCCAACCAAATTTTGTGATCCCCTATTGCGAACTGTGCTTTTCTCTCTCTGTTATCTTTGTTTCCCCTTTCACATTCACCCGGTGTAGGGTAGCCAACCGGACGTTATTCTGGTTAACCTCCCTGCCTTCTACTTATCTCTTTCCCTCCCCCCTGTACGTCTCCGTTTTTTGTCGTTTCTCTACTTTTAATCCACCAATCCTCGAATTGCCTCTTACTAATCCGTATTGCGGACATGTTTACTTTTCCACTGCTCTCGCTGAACCCAAGGGCTTCAAGGAGGCCAGTGGTGCCAAAATTGACCGCTGGCTAGACGTCTTTAGATTCTAATAAAACATGCTCCATATTATTTCTAGCTTTACCGTAGCAAGCACGTGCTCCTTCTTCCTTCTTATATCTCGCTTTATAGGTGCGTGTTCTAAGGCATCCCGATCTCGCTTCGAAAAGTAATAAGCTTCCCTTTGAGTTGTCATAAATTGTTTCTTTTCTTATTTCGTTTTTCCTTCTTAAGTAGTTACTCATGGCAGGTTTCTTTTCCATTGCCGCCGCCCATGAGATTATTTCAGCCTCTCTTACTTTTCGCTTGACGTTCTTTATTGCTGTGTTGCCCACCCTACAGGCCCCATACTTGCAAGGTAAGCTTCCTAGTCCTTTTCCTCCACTGTGAAGCAATGTTTTTTCCTGTACAGATACCTCAAGACTCTCCCAGCCCATTTGCTTTCTTTCATATTCCTCAGTCGTTCTTCATACTCAATTTTACTGCGAGCTTCCCTCACTTCAAAACTAGTCCAGCCCATATCACCCTGCACAGCTTCATTTGTAGTCTTCCGTGAGCGCCCAATGCGAGGCGACCCACTGACCTTAGATTCCCATCGAGTCCTGATTGTACCCCTGATTTAAAGCAAACCGCATTTCCAAAAGTAAGTCCTGTAACCATTACACCTTTCCACATACCTCGGAGCACCTCGTACCTATTTCATGCCCATAGCGCTCTGTGCTTCATTATGGCTGCATTTCTCTTCCCCTTCACTGTTATTGTTGTTTCCTGTTTTTCCATATATATATTGCCTTCGTTTATTCATATACCAAGCTATTTATATTCTGTTCCCCAGGGTGTTTCCTGGCCCTGTATCGTCACTGTCTGTTCACTGTTTTTATTGAATACCAAAGCATCTGATTTTCTAACACTAAATTTCAGACCTAAATTGTTGCTTTCCTGTCCACAGATATTAGCCAGACGTTGCAAATCACTTTGCTTGTTAGCTAGCAACACAATGTCGTCCGCATAATATAATCCTGGAAGCTGCTGCTCTAATACTGCACCCGCTTGTTTGTATAAGAGATTAAAGCCGATATTACTTCCTTCTATCGCCATCTCCATCCTCACCATGTACATCATAAACAGCAGTGGGGATAAAGGGCGTCCCTGCCTCAGTCCTTTGTTGATATGAATTCAACGCAAACGGTATTTTCTAGGTAAATCTCTCTCAAAAGCTGTACACAATCGTCACCTAAGCCTTCCGCTTCCAGCATATCCCACAAAATGTTGTGGTCTACGTTGTCATAGGCTCCGGTAATGTCTAAACAGGCCACATATAATGGTCTGCTTTCTACTTTTGATATTTCAATACGCTGAGTAAGAACAAATAAGTTATCATCTAAATGCATACCTATTCTGAAGCCATTCTGAAGTTCTCCCAAAATGCCATTATTCTCTTCCCATGCTTGAAGCTTTAATTTGATTGCCTGCATTGCTAGCCTGTATATTACCGATGTAATGGTTAACGGTCTATACGAGTGAATTCTATCTTTCTCCCCCTGACCTTTATAAATAGAATTATTTCTACTTTGTCGCCAACTGTCTGGTATTCGTCTATCTTTTAAAGTTTCTTCCACTGCTTTCACCGAATCTTCTTTACTTTTTGATCCTAGTTCATTAATCAGCCCAACGGGAACCTCGTCTAGCCCTGTGGCTGTGCGCTTAGGAATTTTCTCTTCGGCTTTCTTCGAGTTGAAATTTTTCATTAGCAGCTCCTTTTCCACCTGGGTCTCTTTCATACTCTTTTTCTTCAAACACAACCTCGTCATTGCCTTGGAAAGATTCGGCTGTTACTTTTCGTATGTTATTTATTGCCGCTTCTCCTTCCAGTATGTTTTCATCTTCCTCTAGGATATGTTGTTCTATTGTTGTTGACTTCCAGCCTAATAATTTTATGTGGTTCCAAAATATTCTAGGTGCGGCCATCTTTTTCTCACGTATTTCTGACAACTAACGTTCACTTTCACCTTTCTATTTTGCTTGCACCAGCATTTGAACCACAGAATTTTTCTCCTGGTATATTTCCCCTTTACTGGTTACTTCATCCTGCGGCAACTGCGCCTTCTTTGCCTGCCTGTGCTCTGGGAATGCTTTCTGTCGTTCGGCGATCGCTTCTCGTATCTCCTTGTTCCAACAGCTTTTCGGTTTCTTTTTTCCTTTCCAATGAATATGTTGTTTTTCTTTCCGTATTTCTGTTGTTATTACACTTAGAAGCTCACTATATTCCCATTCCTTATTTGGCCATTTGCCAAGTTCTTCCTCGACTCTTGTGACTATATTTGTTATTTGTTGAGCGTTCAAATTTTGACTGGCCATTTTGCACTCCTTACTCTCTTTTCCAACTACATATCCTATTTTCGAAATGATGCGTTTATGGTCAATCCCTAGATAGCTAGAGCCAGCGCAGCGTCAACTACTGAGGTATATAACGGCTAGGAGCATAACAGCAGTCTACACGTGCCTGGATAATAAAACGCTCGCCATCCTACACCATACATATAAGTGTACTCACAGAACCTTCGATTTCCTTGCTCTTTTCTCTTCTGTTTCATTCTCTCAGCCATGAACAAAGATGGAGTACTAACCCCGGCGTACAGCGGCGTGGACTTCTCATCTTTCATTAAAATATGTTTCTATTTCCTACATCTGTGAATGCGCGTGCGGGGTAGTACAAGGCTTTAAATCAACATATATATATTTTCCTCGACATTAGACATCAGTTGCCACATACACGTTTGCTTGCACTGTCTGTTAAATTTCCCCCGTTCCGTTTTTCCTTTCTCTCTTCGTTGCAGTAAAATCATACGGGCTCCACACATAACGAGCACATTTATAGGGGGATGGTGATACTGGCGAATTGATGAAAAAAAGTATAACAAATAAACTGCCGTTGGTGTCGGCGCTGGATAAGAGTAGGTTATTGCATAGTCTGCAAAAAGCACAAGAGCATATATTTAAGTAACTTTAAGTACATACATACATGCATACATACATACATACATAGAGCGAGAGAGAAAGAGAGACCTTTAATTAAGTCCTGAGGTACTCTACCGCTCAAGGCGGTAGAGATGCGGGCCGCTCTCACGTCGGGACGGGTTGGCCGAGCTTCACCGCCGCGTCGCGGGCCGTCTGGATGGCCCTGATTTGATGTAGAAGGTCTGACTCCTGAGTATGGAGCTCCACTCGTCTTCGGTCGTGCGTTTAGGACCCTGTAATGAGACGCACTGCCAGAGCATGTGATCTAAGGTACAAGCGGCGCCACAATCTGGGCATGTTGAATCAAGGCCTTCGATGAAATGGCTGTGGCATTAAAGACTAGGGTATGACTTGGTATGAAGCATGCGAAGGATAGATGCCTGTGCTCTAGAGAGCTTCTCATGGGGAAGACCATCCTACCTGTAACGAATTTGTTTCGTGTCTTACTTAACAGGCCGAGGTGTTGCCTCGGTTCCAGAAATGAACAAAGCCAGCTGCAACTTAAGACACGCAAAAATCACACTTTATCAAACAGAAATCAAAGCAGTGGCAAACAGCGTTATGGCGTTGAGTCTACAAAATCTCAGCATCGATTGACAAGAACGGAATCATTGCATGGAAGTGCAACCAGAGGGCATGCAAGAAATCGCACAAGTTCAATACATAAACTTGTGGCTTAACGTAGCCCTGGCAAACGTACAGAGTTAACAGAAGAGTCCGAGGTCATCTCATCGAAACTGTGGCAGCACAGTGACGCTCGCAGACGCTTGAGAACGGCGGAACCGTGCAGCTGTCGGAACGCCGCCCCGTCTCAGCAACACCGGTAGAGACGCCACAGGTCGGGAGGAAAGCACAACGGGACTGGGTGGAGGCCTCTACGAGCCCGGGCCCAGAAGCCCGTCAAACCCGCGCCTCCGCACCCCAGCAGCCTTCCTCGAACGGTCCCTGCTTACGTCGTGCCCGGTAGACACCAGGCAATCAGCGGAAGCCAAGATTGTGGGATTCAGAAGACGGTGTTAGCATGGATATTGCAGAATTTTGAAATATAGCGAAATTTCTGTACCTAGCTGCGGTGACATACGCTGATGTCGGCAAAACAGATATGATAGGGCCGTTGAGGAATGCTCGTGCGAGTGAATCAGCCATTTCATTCAAGTGCAACCCACGATGTCCCGGTACCGAAAGCAAACATACTCTCCCATTATTCTTGAATTTGAAGATGCAGTTAGTGCGGTATATACAGATAGCGAGTCGGTCACAATAACAGCTAATGGGTGATTTTTGGGAAGTTTTCGTAATGCTAATATAATCGCTAATAATTCTGTCTGAAATATGGTGTGAAATCGGGAAGGTGAAGGGAGTAAGACCATAGAAGAGATTCAGAGAAGATACCCACTCCTGTCTTCTCATTGCACACTGAAGCGTCAGTAGGTATTACATTATCAGTGGTTAGCTGGTGTAGGTAGCCGTGTAAGATATTAGTTAAATCTCGCCTTGGTAATAGTTTAGCCTGCTCTTGAAATATGTCCTCGAACTGAATTTTGCGGTCTGTTAAGGCATCATTTGAATGGCAAACTTGGCGTATGGACACACCCAATTTTTGTAACTGTTCTTGCAAAAATATTATCTGAGGACTGTGGAATCTCGACAATGATACTTGAAAAAACTCAGACGGTTCAGTGATAAATGCATATTGCGTACGTCTTTTTAAAATGTCATAAATTTTTAAAAATGTCTGAACCGTAAGCATGCGGAATCTGCAATCTAGGGTGGGTATATGAGCTTCCTGATATAAGACAGCGTTGGCAACAAATGTAGGTAGCCCGAGGCATGACCGTAGAGCTTCTGTTTCTAAAAGTATGAGAGGTTTAGTTTTGTAGGCGGGGCCACCGGAAAATATTACGCAGCCGAATTCTAATATGGGCCCATGACATGACATGACAAGAACTTTATTTGAGTCCTGAGGGACTGAGACCTCGGGGAGCCAAACCGAAGGCTCCCGAAGATCAAGTCGGTGGCTCCGCCCACGATGGAACCGGGAGATCAAGTCCCGCGGCAATGTCGTGGGCCCTCTGGACAGCCTGGAGTTGAATGTTGAGATTGCTGCTCTTGAGAGAGTCCTGCCATTGTTCTTTCGTGATGGGTGGAGAGGCGTTAAGGGCTGGGCACAGCCAGAGCATGTGGTCAAAGGAGCATGAGTCATGACCACAATTGGGGCACGACTGTGAGGGTTCAGGATCTATCCTGTGAAGAGACCGAGGAGTGGGATATGTACGGGTTTGCAGGAGTCTTAGTGTGGTAGCCTGGGGTTTGTTCAATTTGGGGTGAGGGGGTGGAAATGTCCTCCTGCCTAGTCGATAATGGGAAACAATTTCGTGGAATGTACTTAATGGATCTTTGTGGATGTTGACCTCGTTCCAAGCCTGGCTACCCGCGACAGCGCGGTATGGGCCCAACATACATTTTATAAATCATCATGACAGTATCCCTGCGTAGTCCAGAGCGACGGTGGCTGAGCCGGCGGAGCATAGCTAGGGTTTGTTCTGCCTTTGTTTTAATATTATGTTCAATGTGACTGCGCCAGGCGAGTTTGCCATCGTAAATAAAACCAAGGTACTTGACGTCGTCAATTTTAGGCATGATTTCCTTCGGTATTGTAAAGATAAGTGCACCTGGGCAGTTAATGGGAATACTAATACCGCACTTTTGCTAATATTTAACGACACACATAACCCCTCTAGCCATGTCTCCAGCATTGTTAAGTAATTCTGCAACGAGTGTTGTAGTGAATGTATATTAATTGCGGATGTAAAAAAATGCGATATTGCCCGCATCAACATAAACATGCACTTCCGGAGACAAAGGAATTGTGCTCAGCAAAACGTTAAATAATATAGGGGAACGAATGGAACCCGGTGGTACACCTCTTGTCTGCTTGTGTTTGAACGTCGAAAAACCGTCTTGATAATAATAAAACTCTCTATCCTTTATAAGTTCGTAGATCCAAGCAGTTATATATCTTGGGAAATTCGTACACTGAAGCTTATTGAATAGAATACAATGTTCTACAGAGTCGTATGCTTTCGATACATCTAGCGTCCTCAAAGCTGCGTATACTCTCGTTTGCGGCTAGCAAGTTTAATGCGGCCCTCTAAATCTACATGGGCACACCATATGGAGCGGCCAGGACGAAATCCAATCTGACAAGGACTGAGAAGGGTATCACCCTGCATAAAATTTGTTATACGTTATCCCATCTCCCTACGTGTCTCTCTCGTTGTCCTCCTCATCTTCTTTTTCTCTCTAGTCACCCGTGGACTTCTGTTATGGGATGTCTATCTGCTATTTTGTTTTTGTTTTTCTGGCAGCTGCCTGCGCAGTCGTGCCAAAGCCGCATGGCACGTCGTCTCCGTCGTCTTCCTTGCGCACAAAGCTCGCGCAGTGCCGTGAGCTTGCAAGTCCTTGATGATGTGTACATGGCAACTTAGCGCACATCATGACACTACCTAACTATGTTTGATGATCTCATTAAAAGTCAGGAGAACTTTAACTAAGCACCGGATTTTATTAGGTTGGTTGCGTGGGCATAGACTTTGCTTTTGAAAGGCCAGCACTGCAGCGCGGGGAACGCAATAAGGAGAAACACTGAAAGGCGTTGCACTTGTCAAGAATTGCCATGGAGAATCAATCTTTACTGTGTCGCTCACGGATGGGTGTCGCTTTTATAAACGCTTGCTGTTGTCGCATCGGCATGATGAACAGTGTATCGTGCAACTTCTGTAATTTCAACGAGACCACAACAATTTTTTTCTCTTCTTTTATTGATCCAGTGAGTGAAGAAACTTTGTTATGGATGCCTGCAGACTGGTTAACCTTCCCCTGTTAGGGAGGCGTCACCGTGACGCGGCCATGACGTCTTCGCGGCTTGTGGCGCTTCTACTTCGGCCGCGGCCGCACTACTTCCTTTGGTCGACCGCGCCTGCCCCTCTTTTGGGGTGGCAGCCTCCCTCCGGTTTCGCTCGGTCGTTGCCTTTCGAGGGCCGCCGAGATCTACTGGACGGCCTAGGCTTGGACATGCTGATCATAGCACCTTGTTGCGGCCTCGAGCCGCCGCAGGATCGTTGCTATCGTTGCAGCTTCGTGCGGGTTTTTAGCACAGTCCCAAATGATGTGAACTGCAGTGGCTCTTTCCTTTTGGCACACACAACACAGGTCACTTATATAAACACTTGGACACACGTACCTCATGAGCACCGGGGTGAATAACGACCCCGTTTGAAGTTGTCGATATAGAACCCCTTCCTGACGGGTCAAGCCCGGATGAGGTGGCGGCATAGTCCTTCGCTCTAGTCTGTACCACTTCACAATCTCGTTGTAGAAAGTCATTTTGTCTTTGGTTTTCCACCACCACGACGGGTCGACTGCAGTAGCAGCGGCACGGTTGGTTAGGCCTCGCGCCGCCGCGTTCGCCGTCTCGTTGTGGTTTGCGTTGCCGCGATCTGACACATCACTGCCCATGTGGGCCGGAAACCACTTTATCACTACACACCGATTTTCACTCGCGAGATCGACCACACGCAACACACGCGCGGCTTCACTACACACCCTTGCTCTGGCGTAATTTCGCACTGCCGTCCTAGAATCACAGAGCACAGTCGTGCACTCGGGGTCGGCGATGGCCAGGGCAATGGCCACCTCCTCGGCTGGATAAGCCCCTCGAGTCCGCACACTCGCCGCTGTTCTCGTTGCGCCGGTCGATGCCCCAACGACTGCAGCGGCGAATGCCTTTCTGTCATGTGGATGCTCTGCCGCGTCCACAAACACAGCACCTCTGTCTTTGGCATGGAGATCGATGAGCGCCTTGGCCCTCGCCGCCCGCCGCTCTTTGTGGAACTCAGGGTTAATGTTTCTTGGCACCGGAAATATCCGTAGCCGTCTGCTAATTGCGCGCGGTACAGGCACTTCTGTATTTTCGAGTCCCCTTTCCTTTGGCCCCAGGCCTAGGTCACGCAGCACTTGTTTGCCCGTTCTTGTTTCCGATAGCCGCGCGAGCTGAGCGGTCCTCTGCGCCTCGGCGATTTCCTCCAGGGTGTTGTGCACTCCCAGGGCCAGGAACTTGTCCGTGCTTGTGCAGTTTAGAAGTCCGAGTGCAGCCTTGTACGTTTTGCGTATGAGCGCATTGATCTTATTTCGCTCGCACTCCCTCCAGTTGTGGAAAGCAGCAACGTATGTAATGTGGCTTATAGCGAAGGATTCCACTAGCCGAGTAAGGCTTTCTTCCTTCATGCCTGCTGTTCTGTGTGACACCCTCTTGATGAGGCGGATGGCCGTGGTGACTTTGGCCGTGAGACGGTTGACCGTCTCGCCATTGACTCGTTTGCGCTCAATCAGCATCTCCAGCACTCGGATCTTCTTGACAACCAGGATCGTGTGACCGCCGCTCGTGTTGATCTTTATTGTCTCTTGCTCTCTCCCAGGTTTGTTGCCTTTCTTCTTCCTAGCTGCTCTTTTCGGAGGAATCACCAACAGCTCAGACTTGCTTGGGGAGCAGACGAGCCCAGACCCGTCCAGCTGCTGCTCGATAGCGTCAACCGCCTCTTGCAATGTACTCTCGATGTGTCCGTCGCTTCCTCCTGGGACCCAGAGCGTTATGTCGTCGGCATAGATGGTGTGTCGGACCCGCGCGACTTGCGAGAGGCGCTCGGCCACCCCTATCATTACAAGGTTGAAAAGTAATGGCGAGATGACCGAGCCCTGGGGGGTCCCGACACTGCCGAGCCTCTTCTTTTGGAGCCGCAGGTCACTGGTGATGATTTCAGTAGTCCACTCCGTCAAAAAATCCTTGATGTACGCATATGTTCTCTTGCCCATGTTTAGCCGTGACAGCTGGGCCAGGATCGCAGAGTGTCTCACTTTGTCAAAAGCGTTCTGCAGGTCCAAACTCAAGATGGCTCGCTTGCCTTTCTTGTTGGTAGTGTCATCGAGCATTTCATTTTTCAGTTGTATGATGGCGTCCTGAGTTCTGAGCTTGTTTCGGAACCCGATGATCCAGTGAAAACACGGGGAATGCGAGAGATGGAAATTTAAGACGATGATCATAACGAGAACAAGGTAAAAACGTGAGCCAACGTTTCGACAGGTGGACTTCTCTTTTTCAAGGCGACATGTGCTTTCCTCGGCACTGTATATATAGGTAGGGTTCTTCTAAAGAGGAGACGGAGTAATACGGGTGAGCAATTAGGCAACGACCGGGGGTGCGTTAGCGGCGAGAGTGTAGAATTGAAAAGAAAGGTGTGGTATTCAATGTCGGTGGAGGTTTGTGAGGTAGCGCCGTGTTTCAGCCGTTTAACGTGTCAATGCAGGTTCTTTATTTTTTGGATGGAAGGGGCCTGAACGAGGGGGGGGGGGGGGAGGGGAGGGGATTATCTGCTCCACCGGAGGTCAGTGAAATATCGGCTCTCTGCAAGAGAGAGTAAGAGAAGCGACAGGAAATTGTGCTCGTAGGGAAAAAATAAATGGCATAAATATGTAAATAGAAGAACAAAAGAAAGGGAAGAAAGAAAAAACAAACAAACAGAAACACTAAGCAGCCCAATGAAAAGGAAAAAAAGCACTGTTGCCTACAGCTTCAAATTTAGCATAGCGAATAGATTTTAAAGCTCCCTTTGAAACGTTTTTGCCTAGTGGTTGCAGTGTGTCTTGAACTTATGGATGAGCTATGATTCTCTGTATTTTCTGTCTCACGCAGAACGGAAATATGACTGTAAGATGTAGTGTTTAAATTTATCAAATTTATGACCGGGTTGGTTGGAATGTTCGGCGACGGCTTTGGGAAGCTTTTTAGCTGCGTCCGCGCGACGTCCGTTTAACCTGACGTTCAGTGACTGTCCCGTTTCATTGATATATGGATTCTTGCAAAAGGAAAATTCAAGCATATAAATCACATCGAAACTAGTGCAAGTAAAGCTGGGTTTCACTTGATGTGTGTAAAAATTTCCGATGCCTATAATTTTAATGCCATTTTGAAGGTGCCTGCAGGTTTTGCACCTGGGCTACAGCATGCTTTTATTACGGGGGAATGACGTTGGCTGACTTTTGGTGTGCACTGACATATCTTTAACGTTAGTATATAGAACAGAAAACTGTTACCACGTCGGCGATATCCACAGTAGACTTTCTCTTCTTCTCTTAATCTTTCGCTCCCATTTCCTCTTCCCCTAGTGTAGGGTAGCCAACCGGGCTCAGTCCAGGTTAACCTCCTTGCCTTTCATTTATCATTTTATATCTCTCTTTCTTTCTGTCAGAAGCCGCATTTTTTCATTCAAATCAAAGAAGCGCGTTACCACTGGGCGCGTTTTCTTTGTTCGCTTTCTGCCCAAACGCTGTGTGCGCTCAAGGCTGCTTTCTTTTACTCCCAATTTGTTTTCCAATATTTCGCTCAAAAAAGCACCCTGGGCGAATCCACCGTATTAGTTTAACATCCATCAACTCCAAGAATAATCAAGTTATTTCGTCGATTTCTATTTTCAAGGTCATCCATTTTTAAGGAGAAATTCAGTCTTGCAATTCAACTTTGAAACAAGACGCTCACACTCTTCTGGGAATGACAGCAGTTTCTGCTCAATTGAAGCCAGCCTGCTGTTAGTTTCAACAATGTGACATTCTAAGCTTTCACGCATAGGCTTGTAAACTTAGTTGAGGACACCTTCTGATTAACTATAATAGCTGTCAGTTGCTATGTAACCATAAGGCCAGGGTTCATTTCTGTATCCCCACTTAAGAAAAGAACAATAAAGCACCAATGAATCAAAAGAACTCGCTACACATTCACATAACACCCCTGGGCAAGGGACCACTACTAGAAACAAGGAATCGCTCTTAAAGTCGTCACTATTCGTCTTCCTACTAACCTGCGCAAAAAATACAAGCCAGTTTAGCCACGTCTGCATTCTTTGGTGGGTCCCTTGCCCAGTGAAGAAGTTTGAGGGGCGGTGCTGGTGGGCTCGGGCGATGATGATGTTGCTCCGATGTTCCTTTGCAGCTGAAGAAAAGAAAATGCCCGAAATTCGTGGTATTTCAGTCCGCAAGATATCATTGTCGTCAAGCGACGCAACTTTCACTTGCGAGTAATGTCTGTAGATGGAGCTTGTTTTGCCGATGTTGAATTCTTGGAAGTTTACCGGTTGATTGCATGCAGCAAAACCTGCTCAAAAAAGACGAGCCAAGTTAGCCGCGTTACATCTCCTGCCATTGCACTTCATGTTTTTTCGATCCATTTGTTAAAGCTTTCTTCTTGCCTCATCATTACAAAAGGAAACAGTGTTTCATTTCATTTCATTTTATTTTATTACTTTAAAGACCCCATTCGGGGTATTACATAAGGGGTGATTAACATGTGAACACAAGAAAAGGCAGGTGTTACATTGAAATACAAGTTTCAACAGTTTCTAGAAATTGTGAATGGCATGTGATGGCAGCGACATTAAAGGGTTCCAGTCCTTGGGTTCGTAAAGGGTTCGTTCCAGTCCTTGGCAGCTCGAGGAAAAAATGATGACTGAAAAATGACAGTTCGTGTTCGAGGACGAGAAATTTGGAGTTGATGGCTGATGCGCTGTGACATGCGTGAAGATGATTGCGTGACGTAAGGCGGGCGGCTTAGTGAGCTGTAAAAAATTTGTGATAAAGAGAGAGTGTGGCGATGCGACGACGAAATGCAAGAGATGCCAAGCTAAATTGTGCCTTTAAGTGTGAGATGTTGTTATATGAATATGAAGAATGAGTGAATCTAGTCACACGATTCTGAACTGACTCGAGTGCATTGATGATACATGTTTGATGAGGGTTCCAGATGGCGGCGGCATATTCCGATTGTGGTCTGACAAATGATTTGTATGCGAGTAGTTTGACGTGCTGTGGAGCATGACGAAGATGACGCCTCATGAACCCAAGGGACTTGTTCGCTGACGAGATTACGTTAGTCGCATGCGCATTCCAAGAAATGTAGTGGGACAGGGTTACGCCTAAGTACTTATAGGCTAGAACTGATTCTACTGGGACGTTTGCAATTGTGTAAGTAGACAGATAAGGATTACGACGGCGGGAAATCGAAATAAATGTGCACTTCTTAGGGTTCAGGGCCATTTGCCAATGGTTGCACCAGTCCTGCACGTTATTAAGGTCATTCTGGAGAGATGCTTGGTCAGAGATGTTAATGAGAGCAGCATTCCGGGCAAGTTGGTAATCCATTACTTAAATGATATTGCGCGACACAAAAAAAACGACGCGGACGTGAGAGAAGACGACACACCAAGCGCAAAGTGCAAAGAAGTTTGCGCTTGGTGTGTCGTCTTCTCTCACGTCCGTGTCGTTTTTTTGTGTCGCGCAATATCATTTAAGTAAGTCAGAGATGTTAGTCACAGTACGATAAATCACGCAGTCATCAGCGAACATACGAATAGGACAAGATACATGCAGCAGAAGATCGTTAATGTATATTAGGAAATGAAGCGGTCCTAAGACTGAGCCTTGAGGGACACCTGAAGTGACAGGATGGGGTTTGGAGGAGACGTTATTGAAAAGGACGAACTGGGAACGATTAGTAAGGAATTCTTTGATCCATTGTACTACAAGAGGATCCAAGTTCAATCTGGATAATTTTATTAGCAAGCGGCTATGAGGCACTGTGTGAAAAGCTTTAGAGTAGTCTAGAAAGATGGCATCGGTTTGAACGTTGTTATCAAGATTAACGTGGAGATCATTAAGGAAGATAGCTAGTTGTGTTTCACATGAAAGCCCTTTACGAAAACCATGTTGAGAAGGATGAAAGAAGTTTGCCGAGTCTAAAAAGTTCATGATATGCGAGTACACGACATGTTCCATGATTTTACAAGGAACACTAGTTAACGAAATGAGGCGGTAGTTTAAGGGGGAGTCTTTGTTACCCGCTTTGAATACTGAAATGACCTTTCCCACTTTCCAATCATCCGGTAAAGTACCTGTAGACAATGATTGCGTGAACAACAGAGTGAAACATGCCGCGGATATATGCTTAGTATTCATTAGGATGTTTCAGTTAATTTCGTCTACACCAGAAGAAGTACATAATTTGTTTTTTTCAAGGATTGATAGTATACCATATATCGAAAATACAATGGGTGGCATATGTGATGTTATGTTAGTAGGTAGTGGAAAGTCTGGAGTGGTAGTTTCTTTTGTAAACACGGAAAAAAAGGCTCTGTTGAATATATCAGCGCACTCGGCGTCCATGGCGGTGTCGCCTGCTGCATTCGCCACGCTGATGGTACGAGCTTCTTGGGGACTTAAAATGCGCCAGAACTGCCGAGGATATTGAGTAAGTAGCTGGGGCAGGTCGACGTTATAAAAAGATTTTTTAGCAGTGCGAAGGGTACTCAGGTAGACGTTCTCTGCCGTGTAGTATTTTGACCAAGCCTCGGTGCTTCCAAGACGCGTGGCTAGCCGGAAGCGACGTTTCTTTTGGTTTTCAAGCTTCTTTAAAGCTCTGGTGAACCATGGCTTATTTAGATTAGTGTGCATAGTTATTCTTGGTATACGTTTGTGTACGAGTTCACTAATTTTATTTTTAAATAGTGTCCAGTTTTCTTGAGGCGAGTGCATATGGAATAATGTCTCAAAAGTTGAAAAGAAGTCGCCTAACTCGTAATAATAGCTTCGTAGTTCCCTTTATCATATAAGCATATGATTTTGTTGGATTTTCGTTGTCGCATGGATTGAAAGGTGAAGGTGGCATGGATTACTTTATGATCACTTACCTCACGGAGGTAAGTTATGGATGATAGACTGTCGGGATGGCTGCTTAGTATAAGGTCGACTACATTAGATGTGTCTTTTGTAACCCGCGTAGGCTCTAGCACAAGTTGAGATAGACTGAAATTAAAACACACATTAACAAATTCTTTAGCAACTTCATTGCCTATGATTAAAGCACTATTGTTAGTCCAGTTGATTTGCGGAAAATTAAAGTCGCCGAAAAGCAGCATTTCTGCGTTAGGGTGTTTTTCACTAAGTTTGCTCAAGATGTTATTAAGTGTATGCGAAAAATCAGCAGTGTTATGTAGTGGTCTGTAACAAACGCCCAAGAGAACAGTCTGTGGTGAAGCGCGGCAGATTAGCCATGTTATTTCCAAGTCAGTCTCAGTGGTTGCAAGCGTGCACGATAAATGGTGATGCGCGGCGATTAGCACACCACCATCTCGTGAGATTTCGCGGTCTTTCCGGTAAAGGCAGAAATTCGGCAAGTCAGCAAGAACCTCAGTATCGGTAATATCGTCAGTCAGCCAGGTTTCAGTTATTATCAGCAAATTACTGTTAGACGACAACACGAGGTCAGACAGAATATCGCGTTTAGGGAGGAAGCTGCGTGCGTTGGCGAAGATTACGGAAAAGTAGAGGTTAGCTCGTGTCGATACCGTAGGGCAAGGGGCTTTCCCGCGTCGAGTTGGCTGCTATTGCAATTCTTTCACACTCTGTGTGCGTTCATCGAAAACATAGCGCTTATTACCCATAAACAGAGTTTTAAAGCGCAGGGAGTAAGGTGCCGATTTGCTTTGTGCGAACGAAACAAGGTGTCTGCGGGCCAATTGAAGAGGACGTGTAAAATCCTCGCCAACGCTGAAGTTTGTTCCTTTAAATTTACGGCTGTTAGAAAGAACAAGATCTTTTGTTTTATGAAAGGGGAACTTCACTATTATGGGGCGGTTACGATTAGCTGCATGATTGCCCAAGCGGTGCGCGCGCTCGATTTCTTTTGGGTCAAGCGTGATGCTCATATGTTTGCGACAGTGGTCTATGATTATATCCTCCGATTGCGCGAACGACTGTGACCCTGAAGACTCATCAATGCCATAAAAAATTAGATTGTTGCGCCGAGAATGATTCTCGGCATCATCAAGACGCGCGAGTGGTTGAGATACACACCGAAGCGTGGCCTAGGATCCCCACTTACTTCAAAGGAGTAGAGGAACAGCTGCACGTTGATTTTCCCCAACAGGCTGCCAACTCTCGCAAGGTTTCTCCGTTCTCTGCTTTGTTTACTTTCTTGCATCCAAGCCTGCCTCCATAGTTATCTTTATTTGTGTGTGTCTTTGATCGGCATTTACGTCCTTGTTGGAAGGCCGTATATATGATGACGTGAGTTGCGACGAATAACATTGGGAAACAGATCACTCTCTTTTTCTTTTCTACAGATGCTCAAAGGAAAGTATGTTTGCGTGGAGAACACTCTTCCGGCAGCGAGCTACGCTCATTGCCCCCAAGGATGGCCTGGTGCACTCAATCGGAACAAATAAGGCTGATTGCAGAAGTGTGCATTTTTTTCTATAACCATCAATGTTTTGTGCAACCTTGCGTTACCTGCCACTGTTTATCATACTTATCGTTGCAGCAAACGTCGACGTACTTACGGCATATTGCACCTACGATGTGTTACGAGAAAAAAAGAACTGTAAATGTTTGCTCGGAGTCCGTATGTAGCTTTCTTACTCCGCGAATCTCAGTGGCAATTTGCACTTGCCCTTGTCACTGATGTCTGAGCGCTCAATAATCATAGCCTCCTCTTATATTAGACATCACAACATAAATACACCTAAAAAATTAGAGGGCAACTGTGGGTTTTCACTTCACTTTAGCAGTCAAATGTTTGCCCATCCTTCTTGAACTTTTCTAAACCGATTGAGGTGGTTGTGTTCACTCTGTGACAGACTCGGCCTGCCACTAAGGGTAGGCTGGAGGCATGGCTCGAGGCTCAAGTAAGCCAGGCAATCCATGAAACAGCGTCGTTTTGATTCTCCCAATCGCTAAGATTAACGTCTGCGAAATAAAGCTGCAACCCTCGTTGCACTGTCCCCCCCCCCCAAAAAAAAATGGTCAAACGCCGCAGCAGTGCGTTCATCAGAAGCCCATCGCCTTTGCAGTACGCGTTCATCAAGCCTGGCTTGATACAATACATATTTAAACGTCAGTTCAGGCTAAGGCCTATATAGCTATGCATGTGCCAAACGCTTTAGTTCCTGAAATGCGTGGTTCCAGCGTCGACGCCAACGTATCCCATAAAGATCTTAATCATAATTTATTGTAATACCACCACGCTGCTGAAATGTGTTCGTTAAGATGCCACCTGCTCCTTTTATTTATTTATTACTTATTTATTTACAAATACGGGGGGGGAGGCTATTCGTGCCCAAGCAGGAGTAGTTACATCAATGGTAATAAACAAGCCTAGAAATAAAAAAAATGGAAAATACAGAATAAAAAATATATTAAAAATATACAGGGACATTAGCCTTTGCAATTTAGAATTATCAACAATAAATACGAAGTAGGAACAATAGCTGTAGTTCGCAACTCAACAACAAAGTAGTGATAAACCATGAACAGACAACAGATCACTCAATTCAGCATTATTACCTAATTTTAGTACAACACAAAGACGATAATTAATTAATTTCCTTCCCTGTGTGTAGGATGCTATTAATCAAAAGAAAAACCATTCACAAGATGAACGAACGATTGTGTTCTAGTAGCGTTAACTACTTGTTGTGGTAATTTATTCTATAATGAAATAGCATAAAGAAATAGGGAATATTGATGCATGCTAAGGTAACTGAATGGTTGCCTAACTAGTTTGTTGTGTTGTGTACGGTCAAAGCGCATTGGCGGCTCGGTTATGTGACGTTCGCGTCGTATATATAAATAACATAAATAAAATAAAAGAAAATGAGGTAAAATTTTCTTTGCTGAAGTTTATACCCCCTATATTCAAACATGCGATGACCTATGGGTCGTACAAGTTTCTTCTCATTTTTTATCCAACCGGCGACAAGGATGTCAGGTACAAACTTCCACAACAGCTATCGCTGCACCACGCGGGAGCAGAAAAGGTTGCTCTTCTTGGCCACTCCGCTAATCGAAGCTATACATACTTGGGCCGATAGGTGTGGAATAGTTCAGATTATGTACAGCCAGCACTTAGACGAAGCACACAGAAATGCGCGTGCCCGAGCAATGTTTGTCTCTCTTTTGTGTATGCCGCTCCTCCATTATCTAAATACGTGACCCTCATCCTCACTTCAGCTTCATGCGCATGACGACAAATTAAGCTCGCCTTCATTCCTCAGAGACATGCGCTCGCATAGTCTTACCTCGAGACAGGTTCGCGTCTCCCTTATACCGTGGCGTAAGCTTTACAAAGGAGAAATCGCTAAGACAGCCGTTGCACGTTAGGTGCCTTTTGCCCTTTGATTATTTCATATTGTCCAGGCGCACTTAGGCACGAGAATGACAACGCATTGTTTTTCAACCCAATGCACGTAGCAACTCCTACGAAGTCACAGGCGTCAGTAACAAAAACCAAATGATAGTGACAAGATACCATATGATCTTTATATCCTAAGAAGCGTCGCTACATCAAGGGCAATGATGCTTGTATAAATGGCCACAAAGCGGCTGCTGACATGTGTGCCCCACCTTCTTTACTTCTTTTCATTTCATTTTCTTTATCTTGATAAACCCGCCTTGCAGTAACATCGGATAGCCAGAAGGGAAATAATTAGCTCAGGGATACTTTCCTTTATACACCCACAACGTAGGAAAATACATTCACCGTTGAGTCTAGAGAGCCGAATCGGTGTTCTCACAGCAACAGTTGTATTACAGCAGCGTATGGTCTATAGGTAGCTTGCAGAAAACTGCAGCTTGCGTATCCACGAAACTGCACCTGAGCTCAAGAACTAGCACTCTGCAAAGGAAACAACGCTAAAGACGAGACAGACGAGTGGCAAACCCAAACATTGAGCACTGAACATACATGCATAGCCCTCTTTGCGAGTGTTTGCTACTCGCCTGTGTATTCTTTTGCGCTGTTTTCTTCAAAGATGCCTCACCAAATAGCGCTGATCCTGGAGCAGCTCTCAAAGGATCATCTGCACCTATATATGGTTTTCACTCAACAACACACTTTTTTTGTCGACATACGGAGAATAGGAGGCATCACTGCATATCTGCAGCAGCATCGACATAAAAGGAGCCAGAGTATAAAGCGAATGCGTTTTCATCAAGCCAATGACTATTGTTTGACAGTACAGCACGTCAAAGACGGGATGAAAGAAAGAAAAGACGAAACATCGCGCTTTTGTTCGAAGTCATAGAGAGTTCTTTATTTGTACCACATTTTTTTAACATGTAGGCGATATTCCGATTCTCTAACGGTGCGACTCTCACTTTATTGTGAAGAGATTTATTGCGCGCTACGAAGCACATTTCTTTCTTCAATGGAATTTCCGCCTGGAAGCAGCGCAGCACACCGCGCCAACCGAATAAACTGCAGATACGGTGAATTCTAGGCGATTTTGAGAACGACACGCAAAGGCAGTCCAAATTTTATTCTAAGGCCATTTATTTTAAGTCATACATTCTACACACCCAAGTAGAACATAAAGATAAGAGCTCACATCTAATTGCACGTTTGTTAGAGAAGAAGAAGGTTGTAGTAGTCGTTCGACTGGATAACATACTCATAGTGGCAAAGCCTTTAGCACAATTCAAGAAGACAGGGACGTGACAAAGACACAGGACAGCGCTCAGTGCAAAGTACGCACCAAATAGACGACGAACGCGGAAACTCGCCTGATGAACTCGAACGTCAAGGTCGATACTTGTGGAGTTCGTCATTGAACATGCAAATTGAAGACCAGCCACCACTTTGATCGAGAGACACGAAAGAATGCGTCATAGGTATGCGACGCATTGCGCTGCCATTACCAGTCAATTACTTCGCAGCAGTGTCAATCCTCTCGACCGGACTCAAAGTTTCCACTTCGGCATTTGATCGTGCCCTCTGTGGCTCTGACAGTTCGCAACATTGATAAAACAATTGCACTGACCGAGATAGCAAGGTTTAGCGTTGGGATTGAACCTTTCGAATGGTGCTCTAATTACACACCGGGCCGAATAACATGGTCGTGACGTAAGCGGGTGCGCCAAAATTTCTGGCACCCTTAAGGGAATATCCTCCGTCATGTCCCTGTCTTCTTGAATTGCACTAAAGACTTTGCCATTATGAGCAAACCGTACCAACGAGCCCAAGAATCAGCCTTAGATAACATAGTTTATTAACAAATAAATCACACTGCAAAAAAAAGATATAAAACAAAATAAAATCATTTAAACAGTGCAGGCGCGTGCTAAGTCTATTATAAAAGTGTTTAAGTGTTTGGAGTTTTATCTTTTGGACTTTTCTCTAAGGTTGCTGGAACACGTCGCAAGCAGGAGTACATTAGCAGAGCATGTCTTTGCCCATCTTATTTCTATTTCTCACAGTGTCCACGAATATGAAATCTGCGACCCTAAGAACAGCGACCCTAAGAATTGAGAACTACTTCTCAATGTGTCAACAAGTTTCCCGAAACTACGTGTACGATTGGCAGGCATCGTTACCCATACAAAGATTGTGGGGAATATTTTTCACTAATACTCCCTCTCACGCTGTGCCTCCTACCTATAGAAAATGTCACAACACTCACTAGCTGCTAACGAGCTTATTGATAGCGACAGTACGTCGCTTTGAACCTGCCATTTAGTTGCTCCTGGGAACTCTTTACTACTTGCGATGATCGCCTTTGTCTGTCTATCCCACTGTTTACAAAGCGCCGGGGAATGGGGAGGGGATGTCCACTGTCCTGATGTGCTCTGACGCCTACGACCTGCCGTCAGACAATCAGCGTCCCAGAGTAATATATAGAAGAACGGAAATGAGTGCAAAGTACGCACTCAGTAAACGACGAACACAGACACTCGCCTGATCAACTCGAACATCAACGCCGATACTTGTGGAGTTCGTCATTGAATATCCAAATTGAAGACCAGTCAGTACCTTGATCGAAGGATACGAAACAATGCGTCATAAATATGCGACGCATTGCGCTCTCATTACCAGTCAATTACTTCGCAGCAGTGTCAATCATCTCGACCGGACTCAAAGTTTCCGCTTCGGCATTTGATCATGCCATCTGTTGCTCTGACAGTTCAAAAGATTGATAAAACAATTGCACTGACTGCGATAGCAAGGTTTAGCGTTGGGATTGAACTTTTCGGATGGTGATCTAATTACACACAGGGCCGAATAACGCGGAGGTGACGTAAGCTGGTGCGCCACAATTTCTGGCACCCTTAAACGCGATATTACATCGCTTTCAGGTTTGGAAACGGATATTGTTTCGTACTCTCAATATTGAATAGTCTCAGAATGTATTAAGATGGAATGCATGCGCTGTGAATATTATGTTTCATGACATTTGTTTGAGGGCTCCCACTCTCGAAACACGGAGAATTAATTTAGTCAAGAACGTAAGACCTGCTATGAGCAACATTAGTGATTGCATAGTGCAGCAATATCACCTCCACATTTGGCATGGGTAGGCATATAGCATACCTGTACCTAAACATATTCGGAGCCTCACGGCAACACCAACGGCGAAAATTCGCCTGGAGGGCTGGAGTTTCCATGTAATTGTTAGCACAATAAAATCGCCAATGCATCCGTTAGAAGCTTTCTGACGCTCCTGCGCATTTCTCGATTGCAAGACGGCAGCAGGTTCTTGTTTACTGTTGGATCTAGAGCAGCCCTCAATGTATGATTAAGTGGCCGGGTAACGACGAGAAGAGTCGTGAAAGTTCGGTATACGAACTTTGGGAGTAACGAGGAGGATGTGTGTTGCTGTCTGACGCTCTAAAATCAACGCTCTTGGCAAACTTGTCATCAGTCACTGTTTGAACAGACGACACCACCACCCGGTGTTCTGCTGCCCAGAGCTTCTTACGCGAGCGCAGATGTCATGTGAGAATCAGAGGCGACAGTCTGATTACGAAGCTATATCATGATTAAACCTTCATTCTAATGCGGACAATACGCTACTGAAATGTCAATCAGATGTCAGTATTCTTTGATTCAGAGCCGCACTTGCCTTTTATGATGTGGGTGTCCTCGTGCATTCATAACGCCGTAAATGACACTTCGCCGTTCGAATATATGCTTTATATGTATGTTTCTAAAACAGCAATGCATACTGCAGCTTCGAATGACAAATCTTTGTTTAAATGAGCAGAGGAGCACCCGATGCAGTTCTTCGCGTCAGCCATTTCACTGAAGTCGGTGCAAACGGCAGAACTACCCAGCCAGTATTTAAAAGAACACACTGCAGGGAGAGCCAAGCCTTTCGCGATAGTATACAACAGTCTCACTGAATTGCTGCTAATGCCAATAATAACACATGGCCCGTGCGGCGGAATATGCAGACGGACGAGAAGTTTAAGGTCGGAGAGATTATTCAATGAATTCGATGGAAGAGTATTTCCTATTTGAGTGCGTATGAGAATGGTTTGTACTAGAAGAGGTGTTGCGTCACGTTTTCGCGTTTTTTACGCGACTGTGAACCGGTTAACCAGTGTTAGCACGCATTTTGGTCAAGCCATCGGCGCTGAGACGCAACGATTGCCGGCAAGGCCGACCGTATCGACAACACAACCACCACTACCACCCCGAACGGCAAAATAGAGTTACATATTTTGTATGACTTCATTATAGCCACGCTCCTTGTCACTGTTACATTAAAACGCTACAAGCTGATATCCTTCTTCGCTTAAAATAGTGGTACCAAAATTCAAGTATCTACAGGCATACTCTGTTTCAGAAATCAGGTGCAAATGCCCCTCCGCGTTACGGGTATGACAACTCGCCGCACGCCGTTTGTCACTCGCAGACCGCCGTTCGATGGTGGTTTTGCTCGCGAACGGCGAGGTTTCTTTACCGCCTAGAGTATGGGACCGGGAGCAATTTTTGCCGTAGCCGTACAGCGAAGTGACCAATAAGCGACCGAGGAGAAGTCACTGTGACACCGACGGCAGCCTCACCGCCGCTGACCGCTCGACGGCGCCGATATCGTCGCTAGGACTCCTCCGATGCACTTCAAAACTAAAGCTGACGGCGCTTCGGAATGAATCAAGGACTCTTACCAGCGCAATATTTTCTTACCGTTATTGTCCCTCATCGCAATGATTATATACGAAGAAAAAAATACGCCCATATTAGCGGCGCCGTCAGCTGCGATGCGAACACAGGCGAGCCGGTCGTCTGCCGTCGGTAGCCGTGCACTGCAGCGGAACTCCACAAGTATCGGAGCTCTCGCTGGTGTTTAAAAGTTTGGCAGTGGATATAGTTTGGCAGTGGATATCTGTCCACGCTCGCCTGCGCGAGCGTGCACGTGAGGCTACCGAAACGGGCTGCCAATAAAAAACTCGAAAAGAAACGCAATGAAAAAAGAATTGGTCTAAAACAGCGCATTAGATAGCCGTATACCACATTTTGTTTGTTTGTAAGGATTAAAACTATTTTCCTTTAATACTGAGCCTGTGTAAACAACAGTTTCACACATAATTGCGATCAAGAACATTGAACTATTTCTAAATACGGACGCAGCCACTGTCTAGCCTCCACAGCGTTATACTTGATGTTGGAAACAAAGTACACATAGTTCTGGGCGCCAGGTGCGCGGGTCCGCTCTAATGTTTGCTTGAGCATGTCGAGGAATATTTATGAGCATTCAGTCTACAATTTATTCTATCAGCGGTTGCGGCAATAGGAACACGCGCTGACCAACGTTCTTTGAATCTGCAGGCTAGTGTTGCTGTGTTCCGCTCCCCGTGACCAGCGCACCGCTATCAGCTTTCACGTGCGTTCCAGTCTTCAGCAGCTGCGCGGATCAGGAATCTTCGGTGCTGTAGGAGCCAGCGCTGCGCTTGCGCCACCAGCCCGCGGTGCGAAGAGGATAAAAGGAGGCGCAGCCACACCGGCGCCTTATTCTAGCAGCGGTTGGGGCAATAGGAACACGCACTGACTAACGTTTCTTGCATCTGCAGGTTAGTCATATACGTATGTATCCCTGTCATTTGTAATTCCAATATTGCTGCAGCCGCTGCTAAATATTGCTGCTGAACTTGTGTTAACTTGTACCGCCAAGCTTGGCGTCGTCTCGCGCGGCCTTACTGGGCTGACCGGTGAACAATGTCTACAAATGCGGAGCTCGCCGAAAGAATTGATGACATTGAATCCAAGCTTGGAAAGGTGAGCGAAATACTTTTTTGTGACATTTTAGGAAATTACTGCTGAGGGCGAGCAGCTCAGGCACAGACGTCGTAGAACTTAAGAAAAGAACTGATAGTTTGGGAACTAGCGTGGAATTTCTAAACAAACTCGTCGAAAAGCTGAGCGCCGAAAACAATGTGCTAAAAGCCGAAAACAAAGCTTTACAAGCAAGCACCAACACTCTCATAAAGAAAGTTTGCGAACTCGAGCAATACTCTCGACCACACAGCGTCGAGATTGAGGGAATTCCTTGCACGCAAGGAGAGGACTGTGCAATGGTCATACAAACTATTGGCAACAAAATTAAAACGTAGCGGCCACCAACCTCGGCGTTGTTCATCGTGTTCCTACTAAAATATAACATAAAAATATCATCGCTCGCTTCTGCTCGAGAACGAAGAAAGCTGAGTTCGTCGCGAAAGCACGGAAAGCTAGACTGTGCTTCAGTGATATCGGCCTCACAACAGCAAAACAGAACCCTGCCTTCGTTAATGAACACTTAACACTTGAAAATAAAGCTCTCTTTTCCAAAGCTTTGGGTTTGAAAAAAGCTAAAAAAAAACTGTAGGTTTCTGGGGACAGAAAACTGTCAAATCAAGGCTCGGAAAACAACCGAAAGACGCGTCTTTCCCATCGCAACTGAATCTGACCTTTTAGTGATAACCTAACTTTAATCCCAACTTTGCGCCACGCTTGTCACCTAGGCAAGTCTCACAATTTTGACCTATCTCACAGCTAGCCAGTTAAACATTCTTCTTTCAAATCATCAGCGATCTGTCTTGCATTTGAATGCGCGCAGTCTGCGCAAACACTTCGACGAATTCTGTGATCTCCTTTCTTCATTCACCTTCCCATTTTCAGTCATCGGAGTATCTGAAACTTGGTTGAGCGACTACGATAAACACTTTTTCTGTTTTCCCAGTTTTGTTCCTCAATACTCCGATCGTCCGTTCAGCAACCATGGCGGCGCAGCGCTGTATATCTCTTCAGATATTACATGCAACCGAAGGAACGATCTTATGCTTAATGTAACTAATTGTGGAGCCGTTTGGATTGAACTTAGGAATGACTCCCTCAACATAGACTACAAAGACCTAATACTTGGTTGCATATATCGTTCAACCTGGTCATCAGCAATAGATTTCTGTGCTGCTCTCCATAACGTCATGGGACTGCTAGCAATTGAAAACAAAACTGTAATAATTATGGGCGACATCAGCATTAACCTCGCTGATAGTACGTCTACTAATGCCTTACATTATTTTGATTGTTTTAACAGCTTCGGTGATGAATGTTTAATTAAGATACCGACACGATGTGCTAACCACTCCATAGGTACAATAAGTGACCATGCATTATCAAATTTGGCATATCCACCAGACGCAGGTGTTCTAATGACCGACATAACTGATAACTATCCTATATTTTTAAGCTTTCTCTATACTATATATATATATTTTTAATCTTTAATCTATATTTTTAAGCTTCCTCTCTCTCTCTCTATATATATATATATATGTATATGTATATATGCATGTATATATATATATATATGTATATGTATATATGTATGTATATATATATATATATGTATATATATATATATATATATATATATATATATATATATATATATATATATATATATATATATATATATATATATATATATATATATATATATATATATATATATATATATATATATACCCCGCAGGGGCGTCTGCGTCAGCAGGCGTTTGGTGTGTTGCGCCACCTCGTAACCGAGCACACGAGGGTTGGCCCCTCCCGCGTGTAACCGTGCGCGGCTTAGCCGTGTCCGGGGAAAGGGGGATCCTGGGGGTTGAGCCGATGCCGGGTGTTCGGACCTTTAAGGCCCCCCGGCGGAGGCAACACACCTCTTTGGCCTCTGCTTCACGTAGACGGCACCTCCGGACTGACCCACCAGGGGGAAATCGGCAGTCGCCTTTTCCTGTCCTCCTCTCCAATCTTCGTCTTTCTCTCTCGTCTTTTTCATCTTTCCTGTCTTCTCATCACTTCTCCTCACTTCCTAGTTTCCCGGCGGCAAGGGTTAACCTTGTGTAGCTAGCCAGCCTTGGTTATGCTGTATTTGGTTATAGCAGCGATGTACGGCTGGCGTTGGCAGCGTTTCTCTAGCAGGAACTTCTGTCACGTCCCCCTGTTAGGCTCCATGGTGGGTGGTCGGCATCGCGGCCGAAAACCCACCTGTACTTATGGAAAACGCTTTTCCTAAACTCCCTGATCGCCCTCAGAAACGAGGGCGCACCGAAGAGGTCTTTCAGTTTTTCGGACGCCAAGTCCACAATTTTCCTCGTTTTCACGTGATCCACGCAGAAAAACCAGCTAAACAAGTGCGAACAATCTCCCCGTTCCTTGTATCTAAGACCCTTACCGAAGTTTTTGGCCCAGGTTATAAGGCATCGAGGATGGCTAGCGGTGACCTCCTCTTGGAGCTCCGCGATCAGAAACAATTTGAGAAACTGCCTAAACTAGTATCATTTGGGGAGACCCAAGTAGTAGTAACCCTGCACCGCACGATGAATACCACCCGCGGCATTGTCTCGGACGATGATTTGCTGGAGCTCACTGAGGCTGAACTCTTGGAGGGCTTCAGTGAACAAAATGTCATAAATGTCAAAAGAATCAAGATGAGGCGAAACGCTAAAGAAATTGCAACCAAGCACCTAATACTCACCTTCAATTCAAGTGTCCTGCCCGAGTCAATCGAGGCCGGGTACATCAAGCTTCGTGTAAGACCGTATGTGCCAAATCCCTTGAGATGTTTCAAATGCCAACGTTTTGGCCACAGCTCGCAGAGCTGCCGAGGCCGCCAAACATGTGCGAAATGCAGTGCCCTTGAACACGCCACTGAAGCATGTAAGAACTCTCTACACTGTGTAAACTGTGATGGGGATCACGCCGCGTACTCGCGGTCGTGCCCCTCCTGGAAGAAGGAAAAAGAAATTGTAACCATAAAAGTAAAAGAGAATATATCGTTTAAAGAGGCACGAAGGCGGGTAGCATACCTGCCAAAGAAAAGCTTTGCCGAAGTGGCGCGTCAGGGGGCAGTGTCACAACGGCCTCCGGCGGCTGTCCGGCCCACAAGCAGTGAGCCGGCAGTCACGCCATCTGCCCCCGCGGCGGTTGCAGCTAGCGCTGCTCCGTCAACCGAGCAGAAGGGACCATCGACCCCCAAGGTGGGCGCAGCCGAGGCTGCCTCAACCTCCCAGGTCCCTCCCAGCGCTGGCAACGGCCGGTGTAGCCAAATCCCTCAGGGAGCTCCATCGACCTCCGGGCTGGTGGGCTCAGGGGTCTTGCCCTTCAAGGCGGGACTCCCCCTGAAAACTTCTCGCTCGCAAGAGCACGTGTCCGGCGCCTCACAAGAGGCAATGGACACAACACCTTTCCTCAAGGCGCACCAAGCGCCTAAAGAGCGGCGAAGCTCCCTCGAACGCTCCAGAAAGGGCAAAACTCCCGTTACAGGGCCTCGAAAGGGCTCTGTAATTTAATCACTGTAATTTCCATAATCACTACTTCTGTTTCTGTACACACAGCACCTATTAACTCCCAATATGGATACACAAATAATTCAATGGAACGTCAGAGGTCTTCTGAGAAACCTTGATGATGTGCAGGAACTTATACAAAAACACAATCCAAAAGTGCTGTGTTTACAGGAAACGCACTTAAAAAACAAACACACAAACTTTCTTCGACAGTATCTAACTTTTCGCAAAGATCGCGATGATGCCGTCGCATCATCGGGCGGTGTTGCCATAGTCACTCATAGAAGTATAGCGTGTCAACCTTTACAGCTACAAATGCCCCTTGAAGCAGTGGCGGTTCGAGCTGTCCTGCTAAACAAACTCATCACCATTTGCTCGCCTTGCATACCCCCGCATTACCAACTAAACAAACATGAATTTCAGTCCTTGATAGATCAATTGCCAGAACCTTATGTTGTTCTTGGCGATCTCAATGCGCACAGCAGCCTGTGGGGAGACTCTCGTATCGATGCGCGAGGTCGTCTCATTGAACAGTACCTTTTTTCGTCTGGGGCGTGTCTGCTGAATAAGAAGACACCCACATATTATTCTCTCGCAAACAGAACATTTTCTTCAATTGACCTCAGCCTAGTTTCCCCTTGTATACTGCCTGAACTCGAATGGGAAGTTACCAACAATCCTTACGGGAGCGACCACTTCCCCATACTGCTAAAAACACATAAAGAAAAAGAATGTCTACCACAGGCTCCTAGGTGGAAGACCGATACAGCCGACTGGGAGAAGTTCCGAAACTTAACTAGTATCTCATGGAATGACATGTCTTCTTTAGGAATTGATGCTGCTGTGCAGTATCTCACAGCCTTCATTATAGATATTGCATCTAAATTCATATCAGAAGTAAATGGCTTGGCATGTAAACGGCGGGTCCCGTGGTGGAACGAAGATTGTAGGATCGCTCGTAAGAAACAAAACAAAGCGTGGGGGTTGCTACGCGCTTCTCCCACTGCAGAGAATCTAGTCAACTTTAAGCAAGTAAAATCCCAAGGCAGGAGAACCCGCCGACAGGCCAGAAGAAAAGCTGGCAGAAGTATCTATCGAGTATTAACTCGTTTAGGGATGAGGCCAAAGCCTGGAACAGAGTTAATAGGATTAGAGGGCGGCAAACATATTCGGTCCCCCTGGTAAACAAACAGGGCGATACACTGCAAGACCAGGCAGACTCACTTGGGGAATATTTTGAGAGCGTGTCAAGTCCAACAAATTATACACAATCCTTTCTCAAATACAAACAAACAGAAGAACGTAAGCCATCAATAAGAAAAGGTCGAGAGAACGAGCCTTACAACCGTCCTTTCAGTATTGCCGAATTGAGAGCTGCCTTGAGCGCATGCACGAGCTCCGCACCAGGATCTGATAGAATCATGTACGAAATGCTGAAAAACTCACACAATGACACGCAAGTGACACTACTTACACTTTTCAACACTATCTGGGACGCAGGGTACCTTCCGACCGCATGGAAAGAAGCCATTGTGGTCCCTGTTTTAAAACAAGGCAAGGATCCTTCCTCAGTGGCAAGCTACCGCCCGATAGCCCTCACAAGTTGCATGTGTAAGGTATTTGAAAAAATGATACATCGGCGACTGATCCATTTCCTTGAACAGAACAAAATGCTTGATCCCTATTAGTGTGGCTTCCGAGAAGGGCGCTCCACAACCGACCATCTTGTACGTATTGAAGGAAATATCCGGGACGCATTTATACATGAACAGTTCTTCCTCTCGATATTTCTCGATATGGAAAAGGCGTATGACACAACGTGGCGATACGGGATCTTGCGAGACTTATCGGAAATGGGCATTCATGGTAATATGCTCAACGTAATAAAAAGCTACTTGTCCAATCGTACCTTCCGGGTGAAAGTCGGCAATGTGATGTCACGTCCTTTTACACAAGAAACTGGTGTACCCCAGGGAGGCGTGCTCAGTTGCACACTCTTTATTGTTAAGATGACAACGCTTCGTGCTTCCTTACCACCGGCCATTTTGTATTCGGTCTATGTGGACGACATTCAAATAGGATTCAAATCCTGTAACCTCGCAGTATGCGAGAGACAGGTACAGCATGGTTTGAACAAGGTGTCAGGGTGGGCAGAGAAAAATGGTTTCAAAGTCAATCCTCAAAAGAGTTCTTGTGTGCTGTTTACAAGGAAGAGAGGCCTGGTTCCGGATCCTTGCTTAGAAATGTGTGGACAACAGATACCTGTAAACAAAGAGCACAAATTTCTAGGTGTTATACTCGACAATAGACTCACTTTCGTCCCACACATTAAACATCTTAAAGAAAAATGTCTGAAAACAATGAGCCTAATGAAACTTCTATCCCAGACTACGTGGGGTAGTGACAGGAAGTGTTTAATAAATCTCTATAAGAGTCTGATTCGGTCACGATTAGATTACGGTGCCGTGGTATACAACTCTGCCGTCCCGAGCGCGCTAAAGATGTTAGACCCTGTTCACCACCTAGGTATCCGCTTGGCCACGGGCGCTTTCAGAACAAGCCCAATTGCAAGCCTATATGCCGAATCGAATGAGTGGTCACTCCGCCTGCAGAGATCGTACATTAGCTTTACATATTTCCTTAAAGTACGTTCTAATCTTGAACATCCATGTTTTGGCATCGTTACCGATATGACGTGCGCTACACTTTTCAGCAATCGCCCCTCTATAAGACAGCCTTTCCCGCTGCGTGTGAAAGAGCTTAGCGATGAAATGCATGTCCCACTCCTCGAGCATCGCTTAATCCACCTAACCGAGCTCTTACCTCCTTGGGAGTGGCAGGTGATACAATGTGACATATCCTTTATAAATGTTACAAAGCACGCTCCGGAGGCAGAAATCCGGATGCATTTCCTAGAACTACAGTACAAGCACTCCTGCGCAGAGTTCTACACAGACGCTTCGAAATCAAATGCCGGGGTATCCTATGCAGCCGTCGGCCCATCGTTTTCAGAATCCGATGTACTGCATCCGGAAACAAGTATCTTTACGGCCGAGGCCTACGCATTACTCTCTGCTGTGAAGCATATAAGAAAATCAAAACTTCCAAAAGCAGCGATCTATACTGACTCTCTAAGCGTCGTGAAAGCCTTAATGTTACTCAGCAAACATAAAAATATCGTGTTTAATGAGCTATATTCGGTCTTGTGCAAAGCGTACTCATCTAACCAGAATATCATAATATGCTGGGTCTCTGGCCATAGGGGAATCGAAGGTAACGTTCTGGCGGACGAGATGGCCACGTCAATCACATTGCAAGCTGTTAACCCTACCGCTGCGGTGCCTGTCACAGATCTGAGGTCTTTCTTGCGAAGGAGATTGCGAGACCACTGGCAACGCATGTGGGACGCGGAAACGGATAATAAGCTCCACCTGATAAAACCACAGTTAGGAGTGTGGCCCTCTACTACAAAATCGCGCCGAACAGATGTCCTATTCTGTCGTCTCAGAATAGGACACACGTTTGGCACCCATAATTTTCTACTCACCGGAAGTGAGCCTCCAACCTGTGGTTGATGCGGGGAGAGGCTGACCGTAATCCACGTCCTCCTGGAGTGTCGGGAAGCCGAATCTGAGAGAAAGAGACATTCTTCATTAGCATACCGACAGCACATTCCTCTTCATCCTGCAATGCTTCTTGGTCCAGAACCGCTTTTTAATACAGACACAGTGCTAGGTTTTCTTAGAGATGTCTTACATGTTATTAGTCCCATGAATTCGTAGCGCCTCCTCTCTCGAGAGGATGCCACTGCGATAATTGTTTTGCATAGCACGTGCCTCCAGGCCCTTGTGTTTCAAGGGCTCTAAGGAGGCAGTAGTGCTCTAGCATCTCTTATAATCTGATATATTTTACCTATCGTATCATTCTTTTTAAATGCATCTAAATATTCATAGTACAAGTCATACGTCATCGCCATAATCTTATTACACAGATTTTACGCACTTTAGAGCGTATATATTAAGGCCCCTTTACAGCCACGTCACACCAATTTCATAGTAATCATAGTTACACTGCACACCCACTACCACAGACATGGCGCTCTTTGGCCATACCTGGCCCTTGCACCATAAAACCCCATACATCATCATCATCATCATATATATATATATATATATATATATATATATATATATATATATATATATATATATATATCGACCACCTGCTGTGCCACTGTCAAAGATATGCCCCAGAGAGACAAGAACTTGTCAAAGCTTTCCAAACACTGGACAATCGGCCACTTTCTGTGCAAGTGCTGCTGGAACACCGCCCCCATCGCCCGTCGGCCCATAAAGCGGTGCAGGCGCTTTTGTGTTTCTTAAGGACGACGGGTTTGTGCGACCATCTGTGACTTCTAATGCAATTTCTTTAAGACCACACGCGTCAGCGAACTCGCCGCAATTTCCTTCTTTCCTTCCCTCCTCTCTCTCCCTGTGATCTTCGTTTTCCCTCTTTCCCATTCCCCCGGTGTAGGGTAGCCAACCGGACGTTATTCTGGTTAACCTCCCTGCCTTCTACTTTTCTCTTCCCTCCCTCCTATTTTATTAAGACATAAAAATATTTGTCAAAGTCTTAGAAGGGTAGCATATTCCCATTTCTTAGGATGGAAGGGCCTGTATCAGATCAACAAAGGTATCCTGCGCAATCTGTGACAGTTCTATTCGGCGTTCATAAATGGAAAACACTGGCAGCTGCCCCCGCCCACAGGACAAAGCTGCGAAGGAAACCCGTATGGTTTCGCAGAAAGAAAGCCTCGCAGAAAAAATTGGCTTCGGCTCAGCTCAGCTTACCCTGGATATGCAAAGCGAAACCTTGATTTAGCCTGGTTAAGTCTTGGTATCACTTGGTTAACCTTTGATTTAACTGTAATCGTTATACTTAGGTATACAATCATCGTTAAGCCAGGTATGAAGGCTGTGCCTAGGTAGGTGGATAGACATGATTGTGATTAAGCTTGAGTAGGCAAGCATCGTTCGACGGTGCGACGCCTGTTGTGCCACAGGGAAAGCGAAAGTACTAGCCATGCAAAGAGACTCCACGAACATGCGCAGTGTCGAAGCACAAACGGACAGCGCGCGAACGCTGTCGCTACATTGAACTCGACGGTGCGACGCCTGTTCCATTCCGGGCACTCTTCAGTGAAGCAGCTCGCCGGGCGGTATCCGGGGTGGTCAAACGCCGCTTCGCGACGAAGACTCAGTCTCCCCCGCTCCCGCGCAACGCTCAGAGAGGACGGCCCAGTCTCGCACTCATCAATGGCCAAGCTCACACTGACCAGGCGAGCGCAGCGCTCTTAGCCCTCTTAGCCTAAAGTTCCTTGATAATTTGAAAGTAGCGACACTCTTTGAACTCTGCCGCCGCCGCGCGACCTCCTCGCCTCCTCCTCGCCCCTTGCGCGTTCCCCCCGCGGCAACCAGTTTTGCCCCCGTTTTTCTGCACGACGATTGGTCTCCCTGCTGTTGCCCTTGGAAACGCGCGGATCTTGAGTTTTGCTTGTGTTTTTCTTTTTCGTTCGCGCCATTTTCCTCCTGAGCACGGGTGGCTCGGCGCTTTAGCTCGGCGTAGCGAACGTTGTACGCTGTGTTTCCTGCTCTGTGTGCTAGCGCTATGCCGGGCTGTTGCGCATATAACTGCAGCAAGAAGCCCGAAGATGGTTATGCCATTTTTATGACACCACACGGAAAGCGTGACGGCTTGCGCAGGAAGCAGTGGCTGCATGACATTGGCCGAAAGAACTTTGTTCCGACAAAGAACAGCGTTGTTTGCGAGCTGAGGCGTCTTTCTTATAGCTCGTGGCAAAGCATCCCGTAATGCCGCATTTTTTTATTTCATTCATCCTGCCTGCTCACCAGCGTTTTTGTGGCGGTTGTCCTCAGTATGCTTAATATTCGCCAGCGGCTCCATCACCTCGCAAGTCACTAACTGTTGTTATTCAGTCGGAAGTGCAGCATTATAGATTCTGCTTGGCGCCCTGAAAAAATTAGGGGCAATTATATCCGTGGTATTGCAGGTGATGAGCGTTAGCTAGTCCACATCGAGCTTTTCTTTAGGTTTTAAGGCGAAAGCCTTTAGATCTCTATGTTTCAAGGTCGCGTTGTAAACTGGAAGTATCACGTGACCCAAGGAAGGCCAGAGGTGACCCAAAGCATGTCCACCCCTTTATAAGACAATGATTACCCAAGTTAATTAATGAATCATTAGTGATTGACCTAAGGTGGATTAGGGAGGATTAAGGTTGATAAGAGTGTATTAAACAAGATTAGGATGGATTAGAGAGCATTAAGAAGGATTAAGATGCATGAACAAATATTAGGGTGGGTGGAGGAGGATTAATGCGGATTATGGTGGATTAGGGTGAAGGGCTGATGAAAGGGTATTAAGACCGATTAGGGTGCATTAACAAGGATTAGGGAGGATTAAGGCGGATAAAGGGAGATTAAGATCGATTAATGTGGATTAAGGTGAATTAGGCTTGATAGAGGAGGACTAAGACCGACTAAGGTGGATTAGGGTAGATTAAGGTGGATTAGGAACCACGGAGCTGGATTAGGTTTGATAGAGGTGGATTAGGGTGTATTAAGGTAGATTGGGACTATTAAGCAGGATTAAGTTGCATTAACGTGCATGAATAAGGAGTAAGGTGGATTAAGGCGGATTATGATGGATTAGGGTTGATAATGGAGGATTGAGACCGTGTAGGTGCATTAGGGGCAATGTAGGTTGATTAGGTTGTATTAAGGTGGATTGGGAGTATTGAGCTGGATTAAGGTGGATTAGGGTGGACTAAGGTGAATTAGGGTTCATTGAGTATTAAGACCGATTAGTCTACCATAATCCTCTTAATGCACATTAATCCACCGAATCCACATTCATCGACCTTCCTCCTTCCTTCATAATCCACGAAAGTACTCCTTAATGCACCCTAATCCACCTTCATCGACCTTAATCTACTCTAACCCTCCTTAATGCACTGTAATCCTCCTTAATCAACCCTAATGCTTCCTCATTCAATTTAACCCACCCTAATCCAGGATAATCGTCCTTAATTCACCTTAATACACCCGACTCCACATTCATCTACCTTAGTCCACCCTAATCCTCAATCCACCCTAATCCTCCTTTATTTACTTTAATTCACTAGCCCACCATAATCCTCCTTAATGCACCTTAATCTTTCTAATCCACCCTTATCCTTCTTCATGCACTTTAATCCACCCTAATTCACTATAATCGTCCTTAATGCACCTCAATGGACCTTCACCCACCCTTATTCACCTTCATCAACCTTAATACAACCTAGTGCTCCGTTATGCACCTTAATCCGCCCTAATGCACCTTCATCGATTTTAATCTACCTTAATCCTCCCTAATACACCCGAATTCATCTTAATTCAATCACTAATCAATCATTACTTTGCTAATTATTAATCATCTCTTAACGCGACTGCACATGCTTTGGTTCGCTTCCCGCCTTCCTTCGGTCACGTGATATTTTCTGTAGCTCACAACGGGACCTTGAAACAGAGGTCTAAGGCATTCGCTTAATAAGCCACACAAAAAGGGATGTGTCACAAGCAATCAGACGTACGAAGTAAAGCATCTGATCATGTGGCAGAAAAATTGTCTGGAGTATAGAACTCGCCTCAAAGCTCCTTTTACATCGGTATACCCCGTTCATACGGCTTTAAGAAAAAACCAACCTCCTCATAAACATTGCCTCCAGCATTATCGATGCTGTTATTAGCATTTATCAAAATGTTCAACCCCACTGGGGCGCGCAACTGGCCCAAAATAACACGCCTCCATAGAATCCTGCGGCCCGTCCGCGGGAGCCCAGGAGGAAAAGCGCGCCGTGCGCAGCCGGCGGGCGAGGAGAATTGAGGAGGAAAGCGCCGTGAGGAGGAGAGTGTCGCTATCTTAGCCAGGCACGCGGCGAGTCATGTGGTCAGGCGGCGGCCCTGTTACGGAGAACGCATGCGCAAGCCGGTGGCAGCGGCGGAGCTCGGTGCGGCGAGTCACGTGATGCGTTGCCATGGCTACGGCGGAGCTGCGGTCAAATGAAGGTCAAATTTCTGGCGACAGCGAAACTCGGCTCGACGTGGTAAGTAAAGCTTTCGCTTTCAAAATTGGTCCGTATCCGCGATTCGAACCCGCGCCCGTCGCCTTTCCGGGGGGGGGGTCGCTCAACCATCTAGGCAAACCCGACGGTGAATTAATCGACAACACAGAGCATAGGGACACTTCATCAGCCAATGAGCACATTTGTTTTACCACTGACTAGAATTTTTCTACGTTTAATTGTTCAAGTTTCCTCTATACACGCATCCATATTATGCGCACCTGCAGCACATTCTCGCTAAGACGCGAGTAATGTTTGTTCCCAGGATACCTAGAGCATCATCGGTGACACTTGCTCATAAGTAGTAAACAACGCTTTAGGTTGTCCAAGCATTTTGATTTTGTTTTGGCAGATGCCACAACCTGAGTAACGTGACGTTTCTGTGTTCTCCCTGCCACGTCGAGGACGCCTTTTCCGCCTCGTCGACTTAGCTCCGGAGTGCTTTTTCTGGATCCGTCGTTTGTTATTACTAAATCTTGCCAAGAAGTGCTCTGACGTGCACGGCTTCACATCAGCACCGTTGGCTCACGCGCTGCAGCTGCATAAATTAAGACAAGCTATCTGCCGCGGTCGAGAGTGTTCCACTCTCGACAAGAAGAACAAGAGGCGACCCACGCACCGGCAGTTTCGCTAACGACGGCGTGGGCTTTCTCTTCAACGAGTGCACCACGGCAGAAATCACCAAATATGTTACAACAAACTTCTCCCGTCGCTTTCTAGGGTGTGTTCCAGTTCCCTTACACCTTAACTCATGCGTATACGGAATGCTATATTTGAAGTTTAAAAGAAAAAAAGATAGCGTAAATATTCTTGAGAACATAGCGAGCGCCATATTTGAGTTATGAAGGAAGCTTGGTGGCAACATTCCCTTTTTCGCATCCACATATCTGCGACATCATTTGATGTATGGTGGCATACTAGGCAAAAACTTCTGCGTGCGAGTGTCGTGACCTATATGGGCAATGCTGCCAAGAACCACGGGGAGAGGCTGGGAGTTGGGGAACGCTTTTTTGTCATATCGAATAAATTTGAAATGAGGGTGAAATCTGCCACAGTTATTCCGTATTAGGTGCCTGTTTAGGCATAATGTAGGACTAATTTGACAATTAAAATAATACCTGCCTTCATGAATTTCATGAAAGAATATCGGTTACTCAACCCTTTGACAGCTCATGCGAGATTCACGAGAGCGCTGCATGGACAGCGGCCAGGATTGTGCATAACCAGCCGCCAACGTTTCAATCTCTTTTTTTTAAATAATGGTTCTCGCGCATGCCTTTTACGACTGATCAGCTCATGAGAGCCAAACCTGGGAATGCTGTTGCAGAACTTTGCACTTGCATAGCACCTGAGGAATTCATTAAGCAGGACCTGGGTAGCCCAGAGGTGTATGACCTCCACTATACAGTCATGCGGCCCACATGTTGATTTTGCACAAGATAAATTACACGTATAATAGAAAGAAGATGCAAAAGGCAGCACAGACACGAATAGAAACGGTCAAACGGCGAGTCCGAAATCAAAATTCTAACAGTTTATTCGAAGAAAGAACGTTCACATTGAAAGGTGGTTGCGAACAAGCCCCATATATCCATGTGTGCTGCTTCTTGTGTTTACGTTAGATTTCGAGTGAAACCTTCTAACTGGTCATCGAAAACGCATTGCTAAGCTCAGTGGCAAACCGGTTTTGTATGTTGCTATGGAAACACTCGATTCCTTTCCGCGTGCGTTAGTGAACGCGTGTTTATTGGCAGGCCATTGAATCGAATTAGATGCGAGCTTCTGCCATGTGTGTCCCAAGTGCAAATACGTTTCTCGAGATCCAGTTTGCTAACTTCACTCCGAGCCTTTTGAGTTTAATGCACATTGTACACTCAGGAGAGTAGCTGTGCAATGAGCTTAGTCTGAGAGTTACATTTGGCCTGACTTCGGCTCTTAGAGTCAAAGTGGGCAAATAATGAGTGGGCACTCCGAACTAGCGTGGAGACGCTGCGCACAAATACCGAAACTAAAGCAAACCCGTCAGGTAACCTAAACTCTCGAAGTCACCGCAGTAATTGGCTGCAGCAACAAAGGCACTGCCCGTCTGAACTTTTCAGATGAATAGTTTCTCACTCCAGCTTTTTCTACTGTTGTGTGATATGTTGTGTGTTGTGTGAGAGCGCCCATAATACGATTCAAAAGTCAGCTAACAAGCCTAGACAGTTTTTTTCTCTTTCTTTTTTTTTTTGGATAATGCTACTCGAGCTGTAAGGATTTCTGTACGGGCACAAGTGACTGTGGGCGCACAATCAACGATTTGAAAAAGCGGTACCGCGAGTGGTAGGATTGAGCTGTCCCAAAAGCTAGTTTTGCATTATAACATGCCTCCGCGTGAAAACAGTTGATGTGTCTATGTACCGTAGTATTTTGCCCACGCCACTTGAAAAGTCTTATTAGCATAAAGCAAATTTTCGCTATGCCTCATGCTCTTAACGACTCATTTCGTCCGCGAATAACTATATTTTTTTATATTTTTTTTATATTGTAAAACGAAAGCATGCAGTACTCCTCATTTGTCTTATCTTATCGTATTTCAATTTTTACCACAGACATTTCCACATATATTTGTGTGGTAACATTCCTTGCTTGAGAGGCCTCGTGGGGTCTTCTCAAGCTCAACTAATAGAACTCCCCCGCTAAAGACTAAATTAGAACATACTAAAATTTATTGAATATATTGAAGCCTTACACAAAGGGCTTCAATCAGAATCAGAATCGTTTTTTTATTGAGAAAGATTACAAGATGTTAATATACAGAAGGAGGTCCCGAAGTCAGACTGCAATGAGACCTCCTTTACAATCTTAACGTAATAAAACAAAAATTACAGCAGTTTCAGCAAATCGTTAACATGAAAGAATTACAGGCACATGATTAGTATGAACAACATGATTGAAGAATTACATGCGCATAAATGTCAAGAAAAAAAACACTGTAACACAGTCTCATTGACAATTAATAAAGTATGAGAGAAGCTGACGTGACAAACACAGCATAATTTGCTAACTCGAATGTATATCATCATCATCATCATCATCATCATCATCATCATCATCATCATCATCATCATCATCATCATCATCATCATCATCATCATCATCATCATCATCATCATCATCATCATAATCATCATCATCATTTTTATTTTCACCACTGGATACAAGGTGAAAAAGGAAGAGCCGGAAAAAAAGCCGAACTTTCTTCGGCTAGACAAAGCTCCGGTCACCCAGACATGCACGGTAGCGGCTGGTGTACAATACAAACACGCATAAATTGTGGATATAACAGTATTTTAAACACAAATACATGCAGATACTTCCATGTTATAGACTAGTTATAATACAGTTGTGTAAAATAACTCCCAGTATACAATTATAATCTGTTATGTTCTATATCATTATTTAACACAGACGCAATCTCATATATATATATATATATATATATATATATATATATATATATATATATATATATATATATATATATATATATATATTGCTCTTGCAATCTTGTGATATATTTAACACAGACGCAATCTCAAATATATATATATATATATATATATATACTGCTCTTGCATTCTTGTGATATATGAGATTGCATCTGTGTTAAATAATGATATAGAACATAACAGATTGTAATTGTATACTGGCAGTTATTTTACACAACTGTATTATAACTAGTCTATAACATGGAAGTATCTGCATGTATTTGTGTTTAAAATACTGTTATATCAACAATTTATGCGTGTTTGTATTGTACACCAGCCGCTACCGTGCATGTCTGGGTGACCGGAGCTTTGTCTAGCCGAAGAAATTTCGGCTTTTTTTCCGGCTCTTCCTTTTTCACCTTGTACCCAGTGGTGAAAATAAAAATCATGATGATGATGATGATGATAATGATGATGATGATGATGATGATGATATACATTCGAGTTAGCAAATTATACTGTGTTTGTCACGTCAGCTTCTCTCATACTTTATTAATTGTCAATGAGACTGTGTTACAGTGTTTTTTTTTCTTGACATTTATGCACATGTAATTTTTGAATCATGTTGTTCATACTAAAGCCTGTAATTCTTTCATGTTAACGATTTGCTGAAACTGCTGTAATTTTTGTTTTATTACGTTAGGATTGTAAAGGAGGTCTCATTGCAGTCTGACTTCGGTACCTCCTTCTGTATATTAACATCTTGTAATCTTTCTCAATAAAAAAACGATTCTGATTCTGATTGAAGCCCTTTGTGTAAGGCTTCAATATATTCAATCAATTTTAGTATGTTCTAATTTAGTTTTTAGCGGGGGAGTTCTATTAGTTGAGCTTGAGAAGACCCCACGAGGCCTCTCAAGCAAGGAATGTTACCACACAAATGTATGTGGAAATGTCTGTGGTAAAAATTGAAATACGATAAGATAAGACAAATGAGGAGTACTGCATGCTTTCGTTTTACAATATAAAAAAAAAATAAAAAAAATAATATAGTTATTCGCGGACGAAATGAGTCGTTAAGAGCATGAGGCATAGCGAAAATTTGCTTTATGTCAATAAGACTTTTCAAGCGGTGTGGGCAAAATACTACGGTACATAGACACATCAACTGTTTTCACGCGGAGGCATGTTATAATGGAAAACTAGCTTTTGGGACAGCTCAATCCTACCACTCGCGGTACCGCTTTTTAAAATCGTTGATTGTGCGCCCACAGTCACTTGTGCCCGTACAGAACTCCTTACAGCTCAAGTAGCATTATCGAAAAAAAAAAGAAAGAGAAAAAAACATTCTAGGCTTGTTAGCTGACTTTTGAATCGTATTATGGGCGCTCTCACACAACACACAACATATCACACAACAGTAGAAAAAAACTGGAGTGAGAAACTATTCATGTGAAAAGTTCAGACGGGCAGTGCCTTTGTTGCTGCAGCCAATTACTGGGGTGACTTCGAGAGTTTAGGTTGCCTGACCGGTTTGCTTTAGTTTCGGTATTTGTGCGCAGCGTCTCCACGCTAGTTCGGAGTGCCCACTCATTCTTTGCCCACTTTGACTCTAAGAGCCGAAGTCAGGCCAAATGTAACTCTCAGACTAAGCTCATTGCACAGCTACTCTCCTGAGTGTACAATGTGCATTAAACTCAAAAGGCTCGGAGTGAAGTTAGCAAACTGGATCTCGAGAAACGTATTTGCACTTCGGACACACATGGCAGAAGCTCGCATCTGATTCGATTCAATGGCCTGCCAATAAACACGCGTTCACTAACGCACGCGGAAAGGAATCGAGTGTTTCCATAGCAACATACAAAACTGGTTCGCCACTGAGCTTAGCAAAGCGTTTTCGATGACCAGTTAGAAGGTTTCACTCGAAATCTAACGTAAACACAAGAAGCAGCACACACGGATATATGGGGCTTGTTCGCAACCACCTTTCAAAGTGAACGTTCTTTCTTCGAATAAGCTGTTAGAATTTTGATTTCGGACTCACCGTTTGACCGTTTCTATTCGTGTCTGTGTTGCCTTTTGCATCTTCTTTCTATTATACGCGTAATTTATCCTGCGCAAGATCAACATGTGGGCCGCATGACTGTATAGTGGAGGTCATACACCTCTGGGCTACCCAGCTCCTGCTTAATGAATTCCTCAGGTGCTATGCAAGTGCAAAGTTCTGCAACAGCATTCCCAGGTTTGGCTCTCATGAGTTGATCAGTCGTAAGAGGCATACGCGAGAACCATTATTTAAAAAAAGGAGATTGAAACGTTGGCGGCTGGTTATGCACAATCCTGGCCGCTGTCCATGCAGGGCTCTCGTGAATCCCGCATGAGCTGTCAAAGGGTTGAGTAACCGATATTCTTTCATGAAATTCATGAAGGCAGGTTTTATTTTAATTGTCAAATTAGTCCTACATTGTGCGTAAACAGGCACCTAATACGGAATAACTGTGGCAGATTTCACCCTCATTTCAAATTTATTCGATATGACAAAAAAGCGTTCCCCAACTCCCAGCCTCTCCCTGTGGTTCTTGGCAGCATTGCCCATATAGGTCACGACACTCGCACGCAGAAATTTTTGCCTAGTATGCCACCATACATCAAATGATGTCGCAGATATGTTGATGCGAAAAAGGGAATGTTGCCACCAAGCTTCCTTCATAACTGAAATATGGCGCTCGCTATGTTCTCAAGAGTATTTACGCTATCTTTTTTTCTTTCAAATTTCATATATAGCATTCCGTATACGCATGAGTTAAGGTGTAAGGGAACTGGCACACACCCTAGAAAGCGACGGGAGAAGTTTGTTGCAACATATTTTGTGATTTCTGCCGTGGTGCACTTGTTGAAGAGAAAGCCGACGCCGTCGTTAGCGAAACTGCCGGTGCGTGGGTCGCCTCTTCTTGTTCTTCTTGTCGAGAGTGGAACACTCTCGACCGCGGCAGATAGCTTGTCTTAATTTATGCAGCTGCAGCGCGTGAGCCAACGGGGCTGATGTGAAGCCATGCACGTCAGAGCACTTCTTGGCAAGATTTAGTAATAACAAACGACGGATCCAGAAAAAGCACTCCGGAGCTAAGTCGACGAGGCGGAAAAGGCGTCCTCGACGTGGCAGGGAGAACACAGAAAAGTCACATTACTCAGGTTGTGGCATCTGCCAAAACAAAATCAAAATGCTTGGACAACCTAAAGCGTTGTTTACTACTTATGAGCAAGTGTCACCGATGATGCTCTAGGTATCCTGGGAACAAACATTACTCGCGTCTTAGCGAGAATGTGCTGCAGGTGCGCATAATATGGATGCGTGTATAGAGGAAACTTGAACAATTAAACGTAGAAAAATTCTAGTCAGTGGTAAAACAAATGTGCTCATTGGCTGATGAAGTGTCCCTATGCTCTGTGTTGTCGATTAATTCACCCTCGGTTTAGCCGAGATGGTTGAGCGACCACCCCGGAAAGGCAACGGGCGCGGGTTCGAATCGCGGATACGGACCAATTTTGAAAGCGAAAGCTTTACTTACCACGTCGAGCCGAGTTTCGCTGTCGCCAGAAATTTGACCTTCATTTGACCGCAGCTCCGCCGTAGCCGTGGCAACGCATCACGTGACTCGCCGCACCGAGCTCCGCCGCTGCCACCGGCTTGCGCATGCGTTCTCCGTAACAGGGCCGCCGCCTGACCACATGACTCGCCGCGTGCCTGGCTAAGAGGGCTAAGAGCGCCGCGCTCGCCTGGTCAGTGCGAGCTTGGCCATTGATGAGTGCGAGACCGGGCCGTCCTCTCTGAGCGTTGCGCGGGAGCGGGGGAGGCTTTGAGTCTTCGTCGCGAAGCGGCGTTTGACCACCCCGGATACCGCCCGGCGAGCTGCTTTACTGAAGAGTGCCCGGAATGGAACAGGCGTCGCACCGTCGAGTTCAATGTAGCGACAGCGTTCGCGCGCTGTCCGTTTGTGCTTCGACACTGCGCATGTTCGTGGAGTCTCTTTGCATGCCTAGTAATTTCGCTTTCCCTGTGGCACAACAGGCGTCGCACCGTCGAACGATGCTTGTCTACTCAAGCACAATCATGTCTATCCACATACCTAGGCACAGCCTTCATACCTGGCTTAACGATGATTGTATACCTAAGTGTAACGATTACAGTTAAATGAAAGGTTAACCAAGTGATACCAAGACTTAACCAGGCTAAATGAAGGTTTCGCTTTGCATATCCAGGGTAAGCTGAGCTGAGCCAAAGCCAATTTTTTCTGCGAGGCTTTCTTTCTGCGAAACCATACGGGCTTCCTTCGCAGCTTCGTCCTGTGTGAGGGGGCAGCTGCCAGTTTTTTCCATTTATGAACGCCGAATAGAACTGTCACAGATTGCGCAGGATACCTTTGTTGATCTGATACCGGCCCTTCCATCCTGGGAAATGGGAATATGCTACCCTTCTAAGACTTTGAAGAATATTTTTATGTCTTAATAATATAGGAGGGAGGGAAGAGAAAAGTCGAAGGCAGGGAGGTTCACCAGATTAACGTCCGGTTGGCTACCCTACACCGGGGAATGGGAAAGGGGGAAAACAAAGGTCATAGGAAGAGAGAGGAGGGAAGGAAAGAAGGAAATTGCGGCGAGTTCGCTGACGCGTGTGGTCTTAAAGAAATTGCATTAAATTCACAGATGGTCGCACAAACGCGTCGTCCTTAAGAAACACAAAAGCGCCTTCACCGCTTTATGGGCCGACGGGCGATCGGGGCGGTGTTCCAGCAGCACTTAATTGCACAGAAAGTGGCCGATTGTCCAGTTTTTGGAAAGCTTTGACAAGTTCTTGTCTCTCTGGGGCATATCTTGGACAGTGGCACAGCAAGTGGTCGATGTTTTCTTCAGTGCCACAGACCTCGCATGCTGCGCTGTCAGTCATTCCAATTAATGCAGAGTATGCCTTTGTGAAGGCCACTCCTAACCAAAGGCGGCAGAGAGGCGCAGCTTCACGTCGAGGAAGTCCGAGTGGAGGTCGGAGATGCAGGGAGGGGTTTAGTCGATGCAGTCGCGTAAGTCGTAAGTTTGGCGAGTTCCACTGATTCACTGTGAGACTGCGTGCCAGGTGTCTAAGCTGCCATGCAGCGTCAGTCCTCGAAAGCGGAATTTAAACGCTGTGCTCTTCTTGATGTGCTGTGCGAGCAGCGTTATCAGCAGAATCATTGCCATTGATGCCACAGTGACCAGGTACCCATTGAAAAACGACCTCGTGACCTTTTTGTTGGACATCATGGTAAAGTTTCACGACTTCGTATGTCAATTGGTCATGACATCCGTGTCGGAGAACTGACTGCGTGCACTGTAATGCCGGTTTTGAATCGCAGAACACAGCCCATTTTCTAGGTCTTTCAGAATCAATGAATTCCAGTGCTCGACGCAGGGCCGTTAGTTCTGCTGCCGTTGAGGTCGTGACATGCGATGTCTTGAACCACAGTGTCATTCCTCGCGTTGGTATAACCACGGCACCAGAAGAACTGCTCGCCGTAGTCGATCCATCGGTATAGATGTGTACGTGGTTGCTGTACTTTTCATGCAGAAGAAGTAAGCTCAGCTGTTTTAGAGCAGGGGCTGGTAGATCTGTCTTCTTCTGTAGTCCCGGAATCATGATATGTACTTGTGGATGGCTCAAACACCACGGAGGAAACGCTGGCTTGGCCGCAGGTGCGTACCCTGAAGTAAACGACGCACGATGTGCACTGACAATACCGCTAAATGTCGAGCAGGGCCTTGCAGCAGTGAGGCTCGCCAAGTGGTGGGAAGGGGTCCTAGCATAATGCCTGAGATGCATACGCATTGTCTCAACGGTAATGTGCGTCGTGATGGGGTAATCCTGCGCAAGGGCAATCGTTTCAGCCTTTGATGCACTGCGTGGTAAGCCAAGACATATCTTAAGGACTTGGGCTTGAATACTCTGAATCGTGCGCAGGTTAGTCTTGCAGGTGTTGGATATTGCAGGCAGGCTGTATCGCAGGAAACCAACGAACAACGCCATGTACAGCTGTAACATAGCGTGTATAGATACTCCCCAACTTTTTCCTGCAAGGAACCTGAACAGGTGACAGATAGCAGTCAGCCGCTTTTTCACGTAATTGACGTGCGGAGTCCAAGACAGGTCTCTGTCAATTACGACTCCCAAGAATCTGTGACTTCTGCTGTATGGTATAAGTTGTCCGTTAATAGATCCGCCGTAACCAGACATTGGCTTCCTGGTGAATGCCACCATTGCGCATTTTCCGCATGAAATTTCAAGTCCTTGTTCACGAAGGTAGCAAGATGTCATTGTGGCTGCCTTCTGAAGCCGAGCACGAAGCTGAAGTCGTTTCACACCTGATGCCCAAATGCAGATGTCGTCCGCATAGATGGAAAGTCGTACGGTGCTTGGCAGGTTGTAAACTAATCCACTGAGGGTGCGATTGAAAAGAGTAGGGCTAAGCACTCCTCCTTGAGGGACTCCTCGGCTACCGTAATGCTCGGACGTCGGGCCATTTTCTGTGTGCACGTAGAATGGTCTCCTCTGTAAGTAGTTGCGCACTACTTACAAGAATTGACAGGATGTAAGGGAAGTTAAAATTTTTGCATAGCAAATATTGTAAACTTGCAGCGGCCCTTACATTGGAGCTATAGTGAGAAATTAACTAATGTATATCAGAGTAGTTTAGGATATTGTATACAATAGAAATAATCAGTTGGTATTTTTCATCTGCGCTTCAAATACTTATCGACTTAGTATCTTTTATACGTATAATGATACGTTTCGAAAGTATTTTCGCCCAGCCCTTTCTACGACACTACAGACCTTGGCGGTTTAAGTTAAGGTTAACATCCCACAGTTCCTCTGAGATCGCGCTTTCGCATGTTATGAGTCTGTTGTTTTGCAGCAAGAACGTGTAGGCAAAACAAACAACAACGGGAAAATAAATATGCGACACGAAACTGCCCTATCTTCAGCAACCGCGTGTCAAAACTGTTGAAGATCGTGATGTTTCTAGTTTCCGCCATGCTGTCTATGCTAGTGTATGTGAACCTTCTCGTAATAATAGAATGTCGGCTGTGTATACTAGTGTCTGTATGTCCAAGTGTCGATCAAAGACTATATAATGACTGCATGAAAATTATACAGCTCTGAATATCATGTCTCGAAAGCGCTTGCCTTTGTAAGCGCGTGTGGTTATTGTCACTCTTTCTGCGTTACGAGCACCGAATACCCTACACTTTCCGCCGCTAAGAATTGTTAGTTTTTGTCCTTTGTCCAAGCGACTTTGGTGTCTTTCCTGTACCGACTAAGCAGTGCCTGTACTTACTAAAGGCTTAGCCTACCAGCTGCCTTGTGATTAAATATGCCCAGATTAGTTTCTCCATGTCCCAATTTCATGGCTCACTAAGCCCATCGTGCAGATTTACACATGCGAGAGTGTCTGCGCTTGCTCGGTTGAGTCGGGCAGCGAAATATTTGCTCCTCAAGATCTACGAATGATTCCGACAGCAAATGCGACTGCGTTTGCTCATCGCCAGCCTCGACTAAGTGCGCCGCGGGGTTTATTGGAGCGCAACGAAGACCACTCTGAAAACTATCCTCTCGAGATAACTCTGCCTCAGGGCCGCCTGGCAAGCATCCGTGCATGTGTGTACACTTTGCGCTGCACGATTTATAAACCCGGCAGCCCTGACACGTTCCTTGACGTAGCACGCAGTGAATTCCTGCGTGAAGGCTCTCTGGGAAGCGTCACTCATACAGCAAGGACGGACGACGCTTATTAATATTACGCGGCAGAAGCGACATTTTCCCGGCATCATTGTTAGCATACGGGCTTGTAAATACAGGGTCATTGTGCTGTGAGCTACAAGCTAGGTGGAGAGAAACAATGCACCTAAGAACTGAACAAGCAAGCGTTCAAAAACAAGATGAACACGTGCGGTACACCACTTGAAAGATCACTGGTACTTTTTGGGGACGAAAATCAAGCTGCTAAGAATGCAATCACTGAGCGACGTATACGGTTATATTCTACACGCCTAGTTGCCGGAGTTTGGTTGTATATAAGGAGGGCAAAGAACTAAGAAAGCTTCTGTATTTCGGTGAATCAGATTAAAGATATAAAACGCGTCGTGCACACGCTATTCAAGTGCGACGGGCCCAACTTATCCATATGTCGTCGTCATTCTTTGCTGCAGTAGCGGCGTGTCGACAAGCGCTAAACCTCTGTTCTGCAAATTGCAGGCATCTACGGAGCATCGTTGAAGCACTACGGAACACCAGAGCAAGCCGCCGATTTCCAAAAGACGGCATCATCGGACTGGGAAAAGCCTGCTATTTGCTGCACTATCGTCATGTTCAACCGAGACACGTGTTAAGCCAGCACCGACAGAAGCGACGCCCAGCATTGGACGCTACCAAGTATAAGAAGAGCACCGGAGGCGATGTCCTACCATTCTTGGCAGCAGTAGCGGCGTGTCGACAAGCGCTAAACCTCTGTTCTGCAAATTGCAGGTTAGTTGGAATCCAGTTTTCTGTAGGTTGTACTTAGTTGCCTCTTGTTTTTGTCGCCACTGCTGCTGCCATTGTAGTATTCCTGCTTTTCTTTTTATGTGGGTTTGTTTTCCTTGCAAACATGCCGCTTTCAGACGACGATGCATGTCCTGGTTGTAAGGAAAGTTGTGAAAAAGGGCTGGTGTGCGGAGAATGTTCCTTCATGTACCATTTCGGTAACTGCTCTGGGGTAGCTGAATCAACTTACAAATCAAAAAGCGAAGCATGGCGGAAGGGTTGGCTTTGCCAAACATGTAAGATAGCTAAGCCGAGAGGTAGCCAAAGCAACAAAACAAAAAAAGAACAAGATGCAGACATAGCGATTGTGCTTCAAGGTATTCATGCAAAACTAGAAAGCCTCATGACATTAAAGGACACAGTAGAAAAAATTGAGCACGCAGTGGAAGTGATGTCAGACAAATATGACGAAGTTGTGGTACACATGCGCAATCATGACAAAGAAATATCGCAGCTAAATAAACGAGTCGAATCAATTGAATTTCAAGACCGCGCAACTGAAAAACGACAGATAACTCAAGGTCTAAACAACCTTGAATGGCAAAGCAGAAAACTAAATCTCGAGTTCCATGGCATACCCGTCAGTGAAAACGAAGACTTATTGTCAAAAATCAATGAAGTGGCAGCCGAGCTTCACATTCCAGAAATAACTAAATACGACATTGTCGCTTTGCACAGACTTTCCGCACCTAAAGATAAGATACCAGGTATCATAGCACATTTTACAAGACAGGATTTGAAGGCTCAGTTTTTACGAAAAAAAAAAACAGAACTCAACCAGTCAAAAATGAGCTGCTACATTCAGGAAAACTTGACGAAACACAGCAGGGTATTGCTCGGGGTAACCAGGCAATGGGCTAAAGTGCACGATTTCAAATACGCCTGGCATCGTAACGACAAAGTGTTCGTCCGCCAGAAAGATGGAACAACAGTACATCATGTAAAATGCAAGGAGGACTTAGCCAAGATTAAATAGACTTAAGTTTCTTTTTTTTCTTTTCCCTATTATGGCTTCATGCAAAGATTACATTACACCATCCGAATTTAAAGATGTTTGTGGTCTGGACTATGCCAGTTCACTTAAGCTGTTTCACCTCAATGCCCAGTCAGCTAAGAAAAAATCCGCTCAGTTCGAAATTTTGTTCAGCAAGCTTGATTTTGCTTTTGACATCATTATGTTTACGGAGACCTGGTACACAGAAGAAGCTAATGCATTATGCATACCCTCCTACAACACCTATTTGGTGAACCGAACTACCTCTCGTGGAGGAGGTGTGGCAATGATGGTGAAGAACCATCTTGCCTGTGACCAAGTGCCGAATTTTTCTTGCGTGCATGAAGACTATGAAATTTTATGTTTGACTGTCGACAAAAAACTACTAAGCGTAATATACCGACCTCCGAGCGGAAATGTGCAAAACTTCTTGGTATTTCTAGATTCCTTGTTTCCTTTTGCAAATGAAAATAAGCTATCTGTAATCATCGGCGGAGATTTTAACATTAATATGCTTGGAGATCTGCCCGCAAAACGGGAATTTGAGCAATTAATTAAAGCCTATGGATGTATGAATGTAATTAATAAGCCTACCAGAATTACTCCCACATCTTCTTCGTTGCTTGATATGTTTATAACCAACTTGCATGCATCTAATATGAAGGCTGGAATTATGTACACACATATAAGTGATCACTTCGCTATATACATGTGTTTAGATAAGCATATGCGTAAAACGAAACCCACACAGCAATACTTTCAAGACTTTTCGTCAACGAATATGGAAATTTTCAAATTACAAATTTCTGGTGTAGATTGGCGTATTGTGCTGAACGAGACAGATGCTGAAAGTGCATTTAATATCTTTCTGAGTCTGTTTTTAGATGTATACAATAAATGTTTTCCCAAAAAAGTCTTTTCGAAGTCAAAGAAGATACGTAAGCCATGGATAACGAAAGAACTTCTCAGACAGATTGACATTAGAGATAAATTGTATGCAAAATTCATGGCTACACGCGACCCAGATATACTAAAGACGTTTAAAGTATTCCGCAATAAATTAACGAAGGAGATTAGAGGTGCCAGAAATGACTACATTTGCAATTTCTTTCAGAGTTCTGCAGGAAAGACAAACGAAATATGGGAAAAACTAAATACAGTTCTAAATCGCCACAAAAACTGTAGCTTTGTTACAAAGATTGAGCGTAACAATGAAGAGATCACAGGCGCTCGTTTAGCGGATGAATTTAACAAATACTTTGTTGATATTAAAGTAGAACGTCCGACTGAAGGAGCACTCGATTATATTAGAACTAAAAACCAGGAATCCCTTTTTTTTAGTCCTGTAATAGAGCCTGATGTTATTTCGGCGTTCCGAGGACTAAATAACAGTAAAAGCAGCGACGCAGACGGTATAAAAGTTGCACCTGTCAAACATGTAGTAGAACTAATTTCACCGTGCCTAACGCACATATTTAATCTGTGTTTTTTACAGGGAGTGTTTCCAAAACGATTGCAGGTTGCTAGGGTGACAGTGCTCTATAAAAAAGGCGATAAGACTGACATCGGAAACTACAGACCCGTGTCCATACTCCCTATTTTTTCTAAAGGGTTGGAAAAAGTAATTTACGCCAAAATAATGAATTTCTGCGATAAATATGGTATACTTTCCCAGTCACAATTTGGCTCCCGTAAACACAGGTCGACGGAACAGGCTTTGCTGGAGCAGAAAGAATTTATTTTAAACGCCTTTGAAAAAAAAGAAGTAGCCTTGGGTATTTTTGTAGACTTCACAAAAGCGTTCGATTTTCTTACACATTCAATCTTACTCAAAAAGTTAGATACATATGGAATCCGTGGTAATGCACTAGCACTTTTAGCATCTTATTTAGAAAATCGACAACGGTATGTCTACCTCAATGGTTTCTCTTCCGATAAAAAGCAATAACATCAGGAGTACCTCAGGGAAGTATCCTTGGACCACTTTTATTTAATATCTATTTGAATGACATTATATGTATTAATCCGAACGTTAAACATATCATTTATGCCGATGACACGACTATGCTTTTCTCAGCTGCATGTCCGAATGACTTAATTTCTGAAGCAAATAGCTCCCTATCGCGTTTGACTGAGTGGTCAAGTGCTAATGCATTAAAAATAAACACGGCCAAGACGAAAGCCATACTTTTCCGTCCAAGGAATAAGAGCGTTTTTATAAATACAAATCTTTTGTTGGGCGATTCAAAAATAGAAATACTCCGCGCATTCAAAACTCTTGGCATTGTGTTCAACGAGAACTTAACGTGGGAAGACCACGTGGAACATGTTGTTTCCAAGATTTCAAGTGTCGTAGGAGCTACGTACATTAATAAAGAGATACTGCCTGTGCAGGTCAAGGTTATTCTTTACAATACATTATTTCACTCTCATATTAGTTATGCACATTTAGTTTGGGGAACTACGGCTGTTACAAATTTACGTAAAATTCTTACAATGCAAACCGCAAACCACTTTCTGATTATGAGGCACGCCGTAGTGTGGGACTCCGGAAATTTCGACCACCTGGGGTTCTTTAACGTGCACATAAATCTAAGTACACGGGTGTTTTCGCATTTCGCCCCCATCGAAATGCGGCCGCCGTGGCCGGGTTCGATCCCGCGACCTTGTGCTCAGCAGCCTAACAACATAGCCACTGAGCAACCACGGCGGGTATTCTTTTTTTTTTTCTTTCATGGTATTTATTACAGTAGCAACAAACCGATGTTCACCGGTTGTGCATAGTCAGACAATGGAGAGCACAATGAAAGTCACACAGAGAAAAGTCATGGTTCATACAGTCGGTAGAAATGTTGGTTTCACTTTAGAAGGGTGTTAAGGATAGGCACCTCACCAAAATGGGTTACCAGTCCGGCTGTGTATCGAGTTCATCATAAACCTGCTTTAGGTGTAGTGTCATTTGGATGAAATTTGCCCTTGTAGGTACAACTGTTTCGGCTTTTCGGTCCATCATTCGCGTTTTCCACAAACTGTGCATTCCAATGAGAAAAAACAGATCAGAAGGTGCACTGTTATCAGAGGTCGGCAGCAGGTATCGCACAGTATGAGCGTTAATCTCAAAGTCTTTCTTTAAAGTCCGTTGGAGGACATCCCAAAATAGTATGGCGTCGGTGCAGGTAATAAAACAATGTTCAATCGTTTCTGGCACGTCACAAAGGCGACAGTTAACAGAAGAGACAAATATACCCTTTTTCTGTAGCCATGTTTTTACCGGTATGGTTTCACTATGAAGTTTATAAAAGAATGTTTTGCAGCAAGGGGATATATACATTTTAAGAACTCGATTTAGTACATCCTGACCTGGCCATTGAATGTATAGTGATCGGTAAAATGGAGGCGGAAATAGCATGGACAATAAATCTTTGTATAACGTTTTACGCGACACAGAGTACGAGTATTCAGTGGAAAACCGAACTGTCAGGAAACGAACCGCCAAGTAAACTCCTTGCATGAATCCCCACAAGCATAAACGCGAAGAAAAATTGGAAGAAACAATTAAATCAGGTAACGCATTAACAAGTATGACTTGCATGAATGACCGAATTATAGGATGCGATGTATCGCGAAAAAAGAAGAAACGAGACACTAGTTGCCGCACATAAAGATGTACTAAACCCAGCCCACCTTCACTAATGGGCCTGAAAATAATGTCTCGCCTCATGGGCTCAAAAGTTGAAGGCCATACGAAGGTTGCAAAGATTCGGTGAAAGCGTTGGATGTAGAGCCTGGCACAATTAATAACTTGCAATACATAGTAAATTTTTGTTGCCAAGAACTTATTGCAGGCCTCAGCTTTCCCAAAAATAGAAAGTCGGTGTGGAACGAATGTCTGGGCGTAGCATTGCAGGGCCGAAACCCGTTCTTTCCAATAGTGTGCGCTTAATTTATATGCGTCTAGCGGCACGCCAAGATACTTTGGCGGAACACCGGTCCACTTAACGCCTGTAAACTGTTCTGGTGTATAGCACCATGAGCCAAACCACAAGCCTAAGCTTTTTGTGGAGTTCATTCGTGCTCCTGATACGCTGCCAAAATCCTCTATTGTTCATACTACCTTTTCAACACTGGACTTATCCGTACAGAAGCACGCTAAATCATCTGCATAAGCTAAGACTTTTACTTCATTACCCAGTATATTGAAGCCATGGATGTAACTCGACTGAATTACGCTTAAGCATAGCGGTTCCAGATAAAGGGCGAATAGTAAGGGGGACATCGGGCATCCTTGTTTTACTGAAGAGCAAATGGAAACGGGTTTAGAGAGTTGGCCATTAATAACTAAACGAGTAGTACAACACGTATAGCAAACCTTAACGCCTTTAAGCACAACGGAGCCAACATTGGCATGCTCCAGAAGAGAAAATAAATAGGAGTGACTGACACGATCAAAAGCTTTAGCAAGGTCTACCTGGAGCATTGCAAGCTGCTCAGTGGAACCATAACAGTATTGAAGTGTACGGGCGATATGTATGTTAGTTTGAATGGATCGACCCCTAATTCCACACGTCTGATGGGAACCAATGAGAATTGACATCGCAAATCGCAATCTATTCGATAAAACTTTTGCAAAAATTTTATAATCCACGTTTGACAATGTGATTGGTCGGTAGCTTTCAACAGAACGCAGTTTCTCCTTATCTGAACTTTTGAGAATTAAAACTGTGTGGGTTTTGCAAAAAGATTGCGGAAGGACGTCTATCTCTAAACTTGTAATAAAAATGTCCAATAATATGTAATTGATAATTGATTTGAAAGCTTTGTAAAATTCACAGGAAAGTCCATCAGGGCCGGGTGTTTTCGACAGAGGCAGCTGATCAATAGCTTGCTCAATTTCTTGTAACGTGAGGGTATCACTAATGAATGCACAGTCATCATCCTGTAAAGGTTTTACAAGAGACACAAAACTCTCTAAACCTTTTGCATCCTGATCATCGGGCCGGGCACTAAACAAAACACTGTAGTAAGTTTCGAACTTAGAAATTATGTCATTCGTATTTGTTAGAAGAGTACCTTCAGAGTATATTTCCGCAATTACTTTGGAAACAGCATGACGTCGCTCGTAAAGTAAAGCTTGACGTGTTGGCTGCTCAGACTGTAGAGCACGCCTATTTCGAGATCGAACTCGTGCACCTCTGTAACGCTGCGCATCATACTTTTGTAAGTCACATTTAAGATTTTCTATGTCAACAATGTAAATGCCTGGCATTTCGCATTCCATCTGATAAAGGTTGTGTAGGCTCTTAAGAAGTACTGTTTCTTCATTCTTTCTATAGAATGCTTTCAGCGATCCGATTTCTATAGCCACTGTACGGACCTCTTGGTTAAAGAGTTCCCAAGCTGCAATTAACGGCGAGTCAGTACAAAGAGAATTTTTTAGGGCCATGCGCACGCGATTAATAAATTCCTGATCATTTAGGAGCTCAGAGTTAAGCTTCCAGAGTGCTCACTGTGGTCGGAAATTGGTTACAGATTTTTCACCAATCTTTGCAATAACCATGCGATGATCAGAGAACGAAACTGGGATAGTAATACAGGACAGTGCTCGGGAGAGGAAGGATGAAGAAACATAAATCCGATCAAGGCGGGCGTAAGAGCGACCTTGAATTCGTGTATAAGAGCGAGCTCCCTGTCCCGGCACTCCTATATCAATGAGCTCTGAATTTTCTATTACGTTAGACAAAACTTCACCACTCCTGTCTCGCTGAGTGTTAATGCCGCTTCTATCGCTCGGATCACATACACAATTGAAATCTCCCATTAACACAATGCAAAGATCACAGTCCTTTAGACTACGCACAGTATCGAATAACAGAATTCGTTTTGCAGCGTCATTAAATGTATAGACGTTGACTAATCGCCATGGCACACCCTGCAACACAACATCACAACATATACATCGACCTTCAGTATCTACATGGTAACTAAATGCTGAACAAAGTAGGCTCTTCTTCAGAAACAGGAAACAGCCCGCGGATAAACCAACAGCGTGTGAAACTAAGACATTATATTCAGACAGAAAAGGTCGCAAAGCCCTTTCTGTCTCGTCATCACTCTCAATCTCCGTCTCCTGCACGGCGACGAAGTCGAGGCGCTTCCTAGACAAAAGCCGGCGAAGCTGCGCCTGTTTCTGCAAAGACCTAAGGCCTCGTACGTTCAAAGTTGCGAAGAGAAGTTGCTGGGACAGGGCCATGGAGACTACCCACTAGCTAGTCACGTGCGGAGAATTATCCGTGAAAGGTAGACGCTGCGTCGTTGTTGACCCCGAGCCCACGGAAGTAAAAATGAAGCTTGTATGGCTTCCTGAGCCTTTGGAAGACGATTACATTCGAGATGCGCTCCAGGCTTACGAGAAAGTGAAGTCTATATCAGCAGAAAGCTGGAGAGTATCGGAAATGGAACAAATGCGTACCCTAAATCGTGACGTGGTGTTGACTCTTGCCGATGGAGTCGGCGTGGGAGACGTTCCACATCTGCTACATGTTTGTGGAGTGCAGAGCCTTGTATTGATTCCAGGCCGGCCCCCGCTTTGTCTCCGCTGTAACAAGGTTGGGCACATTCGTCGAAACTGCAGAACCCAACGTTGTGAAGCCTGCCGACGCTTTGGCCACACAGCTGAATAATGTGTTGTGACATACGCCGATAAGTTACGACGCAAGACAAGGCCTCCGGGTGAAAGCTTGCAGGATCACATAATGGACATTACTGAGGTTCTCGACGCGACTAGAGACGTTCCCTCTTCCGCGGATACCAGCTGTGCCAGTAAGGCCCCTCTACATGTTAAAGGCAATGGCATCGCAGAACTGCCCGTGGAAAAGAAAGTAGTGAAGAGAAAGAAGCACCCGTTACCACGCAGCCAGTTGCTGCCCAGCCAGCGAATGAGGAGCCGATGATGACTCATCTGCTGCACCGAAGCATCTTAACACGTGCGCTATGCCGGCAGAGGACCGACGAAGTAGCGCGGATACGTCAATCCCGAAACGCCGTGCGACTAACAGATCAGAATCAAGCACGGACAGCGAGACGGCCAGTACCACAAGAAAAGCACGTCGCCGCAAGACATCGACACACGCAGGACAGTGCCGGCGATCACGGTCCAGGAGGCCTAGTGAGGGTTCGGAGGGAGCCTCATCGTTACCCTCTAGGACCCACCGCATAGAGAATTAAGTCTAAATAACGGCGGGTATTCTTATTCTTCTGTGAATTTCCTTCTCATGATCAGGGTTCCCTGTGATTAATTGACCTAGGTAAACGTACTCCTTCACAGACTCGAGAGGCTGACTGGCGATCCTGAACTCTTGTTCCTTTGCCCGTGTAGTCATTATTATCTTTGTCTCCTGCATAATAATCTTCAATCCCAATCTTACACCCTCTCTGTTAAGGTCCTCAATCATTTCTTGTAACTCGTCTGCAGTGTTGCTGAACAGAACAATGTCATCGGCAAACCGAAGGTTGCTGACATATTTGCCTTACTCCTAAGCATTCCCATTTTAATAGCTTGAATATTTCTTCCAAGCACGCAGTGAATAGCATTGGAGAGATTGTGTCTCCCTCTGACCCCTTTCTTTATAGGTTTCTTGCTACTTTTCTTGTGTAGAATCAAGTTAGCTGTGGAATCTCTGTAGATATTTTCCAAGATATTTACGTAAGCGGTCTGCACTGCTTGATTACGTAATGTCTCTTTTACTGTTGGCATCTCTACTGAATCAAATTCTTTTTCGTAATCTATGAAAGCCATATAGAGAGGCTTATTGTACTCTGCTGATTTCTCGATTACCTGATAGAAGACATGGATGTGATCCATTGTAGAATATCCCTAAAGCCAGCCTGTTCCCTTGATCGACTAAAGTCCAGTGTTGCCCTTATTATTTTGGAGATTATTTTGGTGAATATTTTATATAATACTGGGAGTAAGCTAATGGACATATAATGTTTCAATTCTTTAACGTCTCCCTTTTTGTGGATTCGTATAATGTTTGCATTCTTCTAGTTTTCTGGGACCCTTGCAGTCCATAGACACTTCGCATATAGAGCCGCCAGTTTTCCAAGCATTATGTCTTCTCCATGTTTGGTTAAATTGACTGTTATTCGATCTTCTACTGCCGCTCTTCCTCGGTTCATGTCTTGCAAGGCCCTTCCGACCTCATCGCTAGTTATAGGAGGAGTTTCTGTATTCTCTTCATTACTGTTTCTAATGGAGGTATCCTGACTACTCTGGGTTATAGGTTAGTATAGAATTCTCCCGCTGCTTTTACTTTACCATCGAGATTGCTGATGATATTACCCTGCTTTTCATTCAGTGCATACATCTTGGTTTGTCCTTACCAAGTTTCCTTCTCACTGATTTCAGGCTGCGTCTATGTTTATGGCTTCTTGAGTCTTTCTGACGTTATAGTTTCGAATATCACTTATTTTCGCCTTGTTGATCAGTTTCGACAGTTCCGCGAATTCTGTCTTATCTCTTGAGTTGGACACCTTCATTCTTTGTCGTTTCTTTATAAAGTCCTTTCTTACTTGAGAGAGCTCGCCTACTGGTTGCCTTGGTGCCTTGCCTCCCACTTCAATTGCTGCCTCTGAAACCAGCCTAGTTACGGTTTCATTTATTACCTCTATGTTATCTTCATCTCTCTGTTTTAAGGCTGCATATTTATTTGCAAGTACCAGCCTGAATTTGTCTGCTTTTACCCTTACTGCCTCTAGGTTGACCTGCTTCTTCTTCACCAATTTTACTCTTTCTCTCTTCAAATTGAGGTGAATCCTAGCCTCCATTAGCGTATGATCACTGAATTTTACCCTGCCTATCACTTGTAGTCAATTCCAGTTTTTGAGTAATGATGTAATTGGTCAATTATTTTTTTTAATCGGTAACGCTCAATGTAATTGCATTACTTTTGTTTAAGCAACCAATTACATATCAGCAGTTACTTTATTGACAACACAAGCTGCAACAGGTGACGTAGCTTCCAGCGCTTCAACTTTGTGGCACCTTTAAAGAAAATTCAAATACGGGCCATATTTTAACTATATGTTGTATATATGGCCCTATATGAAGATATCAAACCTGGTATAGTGTCATGTATCTGATTATGTTGATGCATATCAGGCCAGATATACCCCGTACAATAATGGCACTGCAATGACGTAAAGCTCTAGAATAAACCTTGTCCATCAAGCAATGTAAACCGCAAATGCTCTGGCAAGTGTTTTAAGTATTTGCTATAGAAGAAGAAATCGCGGTAATTTGGTTGAGGCTGCTTCGTAAGATAATTTGACACCATGTACGTAGAAGCCCGCGAATACATGCCTCATTCCCACGTGACTGGCCGCTCGAGGCACTTTGCGTGTTGGCGGGCTGCTTTCACGCTCGGAAAAACATTTTTATGTCGCATGTATTGAGCAACAGAAATCTGTATCGGGAGTTTTCGATGTTGCTCTACAATTTTCTCATCAACGCTTTTCATCTAACTGTGATATTCGAGAAGGCGATTGGTTGATCAAGACTAATTATGTAATTAGACGGAATGCAAAAATTTATGTGGGTATCTCCAGGCGATGGGAAACAACATTATTTTGGTTCCGTCCAGGTACGTGGCATATGCATAATTTAATATTTTGGTGCACGATAGTGGGGACACCCTGTAGCTACAGTGGCGCGACTCCGCTCCATTTTCACAGGCGCAGATTTCGCAAGGCTCTTTTGCCCAGCCGGCACGAGGCACTTTCAAGTGCCCATTCTAACGGTCGTGCTTTATTTATTTATTTCTAAATTTTATTTTTTTATTGTAGCCCTTTTCTTAAGCCAACACGGTCTTGACTACAACGGCAGAGGGGATCTCCAACTTGCTGCCTTCGTTCCTATTCAATTGCGCCCTCAAGCCTGAGCGGACTTAATTCGCTCCTTCGTTGGCGCTGCGTTCTTTTCTGCGCCAACTCTCTATCTCTCTCTCTCTCCCGCGATGGGGCAAGCACTCGAGACGGACTTCAAAGCCGGTTGCTTTTGCGTCCTCCGCAAGGGCGTTTGTAGTGTCGTCGTGTACGGAACACTCGGTGGCTACAGTTTTTTGTACATTGCATTGCTAACTTCTACGTGGTGCAAGGTATTCAGTGTTTTCCGTGACTACATCAGAATGACATGCTGTGCTGGTTTGGGAAGGCAGAAAGAGGGGAAAGCAAGTGACTTCATAAAGGCACCATGTAGTCATTCTTTGGCGCGCTCGTAGGATGCATGAAAGACCGATGATTCATAAAGGAAATTGTTACGGATGTTTCAGGAAAGCCACATTTCTGCTTACGTTGTTCACTACATTGACTATAGATGGCGCTTTTTATACTTCATTAAACAGCGATGAATTATATTTACTTCAGAATACACACAAGTGTGTATACCAGAATGTTTATTTATTTATTTATTTATTTATTTATTTATTTATTTATTTATTTATTTATTTGGAAGGAGAACAAGATAACCTGGGCGTCGAAAAAAAAAGTATTAACATCGCGATCTTGCGATTTGAATTGTTGTAATGCAGCTGAGGTGAAATTCTTTTGCGACATACGTGACGTATACATACTCTGCAGATGTGTATTAATGCTGATAACATTTCAGTGGTTTTCAGGTTATTGCGGTATGATAGGTAACTAAAAGGCGATGAGGCAGCGCGCAATCGAGATGATCGCATAGAATTTTATTATAAAAGTGTTTTTCACTAAAAGTGAAGCTGCAGCTCTGGCAAAGCGATATATACTCAGTGAACGGCGTAGAAGATGGTCTTCACCTTCAGGCAATTACAGGTGTTTATTTAACGTCGACCCAGAACTCCAATCATAGCTACCATAATGTCTACCACGGCATCGAGAGACCCTCTATCACCGGTTTCGACAGATCGTTGCATACACGAAGAATTTTTTTTCCGCAATGGCCAGACCACAAGTCCATGTTGTGACAACTGTGGCGCGGTAGAATCTCTCGAGCACATTTTGCTCGAGTGCCCAGTTTACAGAGGCGAGTGACATGAATACAAGATGAACATGGAACAGTTAGACCAAGCCCCCTTGAAATTGACACTGATGCCTGGCCTTCCCTGGCCAGGCATCCTCCGTCAAAACAGACCAAAGCCGTGGACTTCTTGCTACATATTGAGTAAATTGGTTTGTTGCCGAAACTATGACCTATGCACGTCGTCTCATCAAGGCTGCGATTTTCTTTTTTTCTTTTTTTGCATGCGTCGCATCGGACGCTTACCCTACTACTTATGACATGACCCGACCTGCATTTCTTTTCCCTTTATTTTCCCTTTTTCCTCTGCGCACCTTCTTCTAGGTCCTTTCTTCTCCTTCGTCCCATTCCTTACAGAATAGCATGTAGGCGAAAATACACTGGCTAAACATTCTGCGATTTCAATAAAGAGCTTTCCCTCTCTCGGTTACTTTACCTACAGCAGCTGGCAAAGCCGTTTCGAAGTGAAAAGACCATGTCGAGATGCTTCCATCTGTCCGAACATTCTCATTTTATGACAGTTTGATTGAAATCAAGACAATATCACGAATGAAAGCTACCACTGTCATTCTGAAGATAGTGATTCATGATCACAGGTGGCTCTACTCCGGCGTCTATGAATGATCACAACTGAATGATTGTTTGAATTACTTTTCATTTGATGTCTACGACACTATTCTGCGGAAAATTAGGAGAGCACCAAACCATACGCATCACCAGTGATCCCTAATGTTTCGGCGTTATCATTTGGCAATGATAACAAAAAAGCACATTTTATGAGAGTTTGGTTGATGCTAAGATGAAATGCAGGAATCACAGCTGCAGCTCTCATAGAAAATAGGTGACTGATAATCACTAGTGAATTAAGCTCATCAGTTCTTAATAGGTGCGGTTGAATCTCTCGTTTTATGACATTTCATTTGATATCTATGACGTGATCGTGATTAAAACAGCGATAAAACTGAACTGAGCACAGTAAGTAGCTTAACTGTGATCACTAGTAACTATGTCCTATTAGTTAGATGTATCCATGCAGTTCATTTCTAATTTCATCACGAAAGGACACAACGTCGTGTTTCAGGGGCTGCCTGGCCATTGTGGTATCTCCGGCAACGACCTCGTTGACGAAGCTGCTAGGAAAGCACACGAAGAAAGAACCCTTGTTTCTGTACCTTTATCGCGGACTGACACAGCCCAACACTTAAGCAAGTTAGCGCATCGTATGACATTGGAGAAGTGTCACACACCTGAATTTACCCAACATCGATTGCAATCCCTCGATCCATCTATACAACTTCGGCTGTTACCAGGGCTTCCGCGTAATGAGGAAACAATGCTGTGCCGCTAAGCTTGGGCGTCGCATTTGCCAATGCTTATGCATTTTTGATTGGAATGGCTGATAGCGCCGAGTGCAATGCCTGCGGTGTCGAGGAAACTATGGAGCATCTACTGTGCTACTGCCCATATTTTGAAAATGAAAGACATGTCCTCTGCGCAGCTCTCAATCAGTTAGATACAAAACTGTTCACCTTGAATAAGATCTTGGGACCATGGGCTCGCATATCTGCAGCTACTAAAGGCCACAAAAGCGCTACTGCGATATTTGAAAACTACCAGATTGAGTCAGCGTCTGTGATCCGGACTGAGTGACCCAACGATATCCCCAGTGGTTATACCTTCTTCTTTTAATCTTTCCGTCCCCTTTTCCCTCTCCGTAGTGTAGGGTAGCCAACTGGACTCACTCCTGGTTAGCCTCCCTATCTTTCATTTATCATTTGCTCTCTCTCTCTCTCTCTCTCATGGGGATTCGGATGGTGCCAATGACGACTTATTCTATTGAAGGCATCTGAAAGCGGCTACAGGAAAAGTGATTTATATTAACTAGTGATCAAGGCCTAGTCGTGCCTAGTGATCATCATTGGGTCACTTAGCGGTATTTCGGCTGATACTTATGACGGCATGGTACGTGCGTCACTCTCTTAACTCACTCTTAATTTAACATCACTCTCTTAACTTAACGTCTAACTTTCTTAACCATTCAATGCTCATATTTCCTCGCACTTGTGTGCGAGAATTTCTCTATTCTGAGTTGCTCTCAGAACACACAAAAGGATGGAAATGTTATCTTTAGTCACGTGGGAGGCACACTATTGGTCCCTCACCCTGCCCGTTTATTCGGAATTAAAGCATAAACCCCTAACATGATCACAAAATTTCCGTTGCTTCGAAATTCAAAGGCTCTTGAAGCGCGTCATGCTTGGATTAAACTCACATGCGCTTCGATTAATCCGGCTGGTGTATGGATTCAATTAAATGGTTCTTGGATTAAATTGATTGATACTTGGATTAAAATGACTGGCATTTGGACTACATTGAATGACGTTTGGATTAAATGGACTGGCGCTAGGATTAAATTGAGCTGGGAACCTGTAGTAGTTTATTATGTGTATTCTGTGTATATTCCGCTCCTGTTCTGGCCCAGTACGAGGCAGGCTCACAGTATCAATAAATGAACTGGAATGAAGAGGAAGTGTTCTGATTGTTGGAGGCAAGTTCTTTTTTGGTTGTGTCATTGTCACTCTTATTTTACTAGAATTACCGAAGGTCGTAGTATATAAAAAGAACGAGACACAAAGTGAACAACTCCGTCACTGAGCAACTGAAAAGAAAAAAATCGATATCACAATTCGGTAAACTGCTTCTCTCGGGGCATCTAAAGCAAAAAAAAAGTATATTAAATGCATGACTCGGAATTATGCAAAACAATTTGTGAAAACTACTTTTAGTAAAACTTGAACACTACAGCAACGTAGAGAGCTGTAAACTATGGGACCATATCTGTCCGCTTTAGAAGGTAATATATGTACATACGGTACCTATACGGTAATATACGGTAATATACGGACAGGCCGCCATTGGGATATGAACCTGGCAACGTTTAATGCTAGAACGTTATCTAGTGAGGCGAGTCTAGCAGTGCTATTGGAGGAATTAGAGGGCAGTAAATGGGATATAATAGGGCTCAGTGAAGTTAGGAGGCCAAAAGAAGCATATACAGTGCTAAAAAGCGGGCACGTCCTGTGCTACCGGGGCTTAGCAGAGAGACGAGAACTAGGAGTCGGATTCCTGATTAATAAGAACATAGCTGGTAACATACAGGAATTCTATAGCATTAACGATAGGGTGGCATGTCTTGTTGTGAAACTTAATAAGAGGTACAAAATGAAGGTTGTACAGGTCTACGCCCGTACATCTAGTCATGATGACCAGGAAGTCGAAAGCTTCTATGAAGACGTGGAATCGGCGATGGGTAAGGTCAAAACAAAATACAGTATACTGATGGGCGATTTCAATGCCAGGGTAGGCAAGAAGCAGGCCAGAGACAAGTCAGTGGGGGAATATGGCATAGGCTCTAGGAATAGCAGAGGAGAGTTATTAGTAGAGTTTGCAGAACAGAATAATATGCGGATAATGAATACCTTTTTCCGCAAGCGGGTTAGCCGAAAGTGGACGTGGAGGAGCCGGAATGGTGAGACTAGAAATGAAATCGACTTTATACTCTGCGCGAACCCTGGCATCATACAAGATGTAGACGTGCTCGGCAAGGTGCGCTGCAGTGACCATAGGATGGTAAGAACTCGAATTAGCCTTGACTTGAGGAGGGAACGGAAGAAACTGGTACATAAGAAACCAATCAATGAGTTAGCGGTAAGAGGGAAACTAGAGGAATTCCGGATCAAGCTACAGAACAGGTATTCGGCTTTAACCCAGGAAGAGGACCATAGTATTGAAGCAATGAACGACAATCTTATGGGCATCATTAAAGAGTGCGCAATAGAAGTCGGTGGTAACGCCGTTAAACAGGAAACCAGTAAGCTATCGCAGGAGACGAAAGATCTGATCAAGAAACGCCAATGTATGAAAGCCTCTAACCCTACAGCTAGAATAGAACTGGCAGAACTTTCTAAGTTAATCAACAAGCGTAAGACAGCGGACATAAGGAACTATAATATGGATAGAATTGAACAGGCTCTCAGGAACGGAGGAAGCCTAAAAGCAGTAAAGAAGAAACTAGGAATAGGCAAGAATCAGATGTGTGCGTTAAGAGACAAAGCCGGCAATATCGTTACTAATATGGATGAGATAGTTCAAGTGGCTGAAGAGCTTTATAGAGATTTATACAGTACCAGTAACACCCACGACGATAAGGTGAGAGAGAATAGTCTAGAGGAACTTGAAATCCCACAAGTAACACCGGAAGAGGTAAAGAACGCCTTGGGAGCTATGCAAAGGGGGAAGGCAGCTGGGGAGGATCAGGTAACAGCAGATTTGTTGAAGGATGGTGGGAACACTGTCCTAGAAAGGTTGGCCGCCCTATATACACAATGCCTCATGACCTCGAACGTACCGGAATCTTGCAAGAACGCTAACATAATCCTAATCCATAAGAAAGGGGACGCCAAAGACTTGAAAAATTATAGACCGATCAGCTTACTGTCCGTTGCCTACGAAGTATTTACTAAGGTAATCGCAAATAGAATCAGGAATACCTTAGACTTCTGTCAACCAAAGGACCAGGCAGGATTCCGTAAAGGCTACTCAACAATAGACCATATTCACACTATCAATCAGGTGATAGAGAAATGTGCGGAATATAACCAACCCTTATATATAGCCTTCATTGATTACGAAAAAGCATTTGATTCAGTCGAAACCTCAGCAGTCATGAAGGCACTACGGAATCAGCGTGTAGATGAGCCATATGTAAAGATACTGGAAGCTATCTATAGCGGTTCCACAGCCACCGTAATCCTCCACAAAGAAAGCAACAAAATCCCAATAAAGAAAGGCGTCAGACAGGGAGATACGATATCTCCAATGCTATTCACAGCATGTTTACAGGAGGTATTCAGAGACCTGGAGTGGGAAGAATTGGGGATAAAAGTTGATGGAGAATATCTTAGCAACTTGCGATTCGCTGATGATATTGCCTTGCTTAGTAACTCAGGAGACCAATTGCAATGCATGCTCACTGACCTGGAGAGGCAAAGCAGAAGGGTGGGTCTGAAAATTAATCTACAGAAAACTAAAGTAATGTTTAACAGTCTCGGAAGAGAACAGCAGTTTACGATAGGCAGCGAGGCACTGGAAGTGGTAAGGGAATACATCTACTTAGGGCAGGTAGTGACCACGGATCCGGATCATGAGACTGAAATAACCAGAAGAATAAGAATGGGCTGGGGTGCGTTTGGCAGGCATTTTCAAATCATGAACAGCAGGTTGCCACTATCCCTCAAGAGGAAAGTGTATAACAGCTGTGTCTTACCAGTACTCACCTACGGGGCAGAAACCTGGACGCTTACGAAAAGGGTTCTGCTGAAATTGAGGACGACGCAACGAGCCATGGAAAGAAGAATGATAGGTGTAACGTTAAGGGATAAGAAAAGAGCAGATTGGGTGACGGAACAAACGCGGGTAAATGACATCTTAGTTGAAATCAAGAAAAAGAAATGGGCATGGGCCGGACATGTAATGAGGAGGGAACATAACCGATGGTCATTAAGGGTTACGGACTGGATTCCAAGGGAAGGGAAGCGTAGTAGGGGGCGGCAGAAAGTTAGGTGGGCGGATGAGATTAAGACGTTTGCAGGGACAACATGGCCACAATTAGTACATGACCGGGATAGTTGGAGAAGTATGGGAGAGGCCTTTGCCCTGCAGTGGGCGTAACTAGGCTGATGATGATGATGATGATGATGTACCTACAGGAGAGAATTTAAATATAAGCGAATAGATGATGATAACCTTTGTCGACTTTATTGGTTACGTCCATGACAGCAAAGAATTGGAACAATTAGAAGTGACAGAATGGTGTTATTTCGAAAAGCATTTGCTTTTCCATGGCCGCTGGATAAAAACCATGGCCAGGCTAAGCTTGGTTAAGCCAAGAATGCGTTGCATATTGCGCGGTCCCTTTTTTTTTTTGAGGGCGAGGTATTGCTTGGCAGCACTCGATTTTCTCGGCAATACTTGGTTATACTTGGATTTACTCGGTAATACTTGGTTTAGCTATTTTAATTCTTGGTCATTCTGTGTGCAAGTACCAGTAGTGAGGCGAGAAGTGCTGTAGCGGCTATATACGTGGTTGCCGGTGAAGCTAATGCAGAATGTACAAACGCAGCTCCAGCACCGGCTACAACGGCGTTCTTGGCACCCATAGAGTCAGGTGGTGGCTGCAGCCGCTCGCGACCACGCGAGTTGGGGCCCAGCTATTCCTCCGTGACGTCACGCGCCGGCGCAGCGCCCCTAGCGGGAGGAGCGCGAGTCAGGTGGTGGCTGTGGCCGCGCGGGACCACGCGAGTTGGGGCCCAGCTTTTCCTCCGGCTGTCGTGACGTCACGTCACGTGGTTGCGCTAAAGGTCAATGGTGGCTGCCCGGCCGCGCCCAAGGGCTGAACTGAGTGATTGCAATATGCAACGCATAAAACGAAGGAAAAAAGAAGAAAGAGAAGGTACAGCCTGCCGCGTGCATTGAAAACGGTGTCATCCGACGCGGTGCCACCAATTGGGGCTGTTGTCTGGGACCTGCATAGAAAATGCATCACGAACGCGCTTGGAACGCCGTCGTCCGTGCAAGCCCACGCATCCCGTTGCCGTCAGCTAGCGCCGTTCTGCCCAACGAAGCAGCCCGGAATGGAACTACGGCTGTGACGTTAGCTCCCATTTGAGCTCCCCTGACGCCGCAGGCTGCACCTTTTTATTTTTATTTTTTTTTTATCCAGAAGCCGTGGCACGTTTTACAAAATGATGATATATCTTTTTGGTACATAGTTGTGAAGCTCTCAACTCGATGCTTGAACTTATTTTCTAATTTCGCGATGATTTAGCAATTAAAAGAAAAAACTTTTCAGCGTTAAATGAAAATCTGTTTGCGACAGCGCGTAGCGTTAAGTTTACACTCATTAGTTATGCTAATTTAATTCGAATTGGCTTTGCACTCACGGAAATGGCAAACTGCATCTGGCCCGCCTAAGAGCTGAATGCGAAAAAGAACATGCTTCCGGGCAAGATCGTGGTAATATTGATTACTGCGTCTATAAAGATAGAACACAACAAGGCCAACCACAAGCACGATTATGGTTTGAAATTATACACCATAGGAGGATAACTCAACACGAAAAAGGAAAATGAATATGGGAAAGAGAGTGGGCAAGGAACACTAGCTGTATGGACGCGTGATAACGCATGCCATAACATTCACTGACGACAGTCGACTTCGAGAACTGCTCCAACAGTCGCTTCGTTTCCAGCGCCATTGATGCACGTGGCCACGATCCAAGAATCCTTGTCTCTGAAAACAGTCTTCTGGTGAAGGGAGAAGCAGTAGGAGGCCCCAAAAAAAGAAAGTAAGGTCGAAGTAAACGGGGAATGCACGCTAGGCCCGCGAAGTGAACAACGATCTGCGTTCAGGCCGAGTGGAGTGTGACCAGACACTGGACTCGCTGAGCGGAAAAGCTCGTACAATGAATCGTGCGTGTCGCGGCCGAGTCATTTCGCTTACAGTGCTTCATTTGGTCCGGAAAGATATAGGATTCCCCACTTACTACAGCTGTCGTAGATAGAAGAAAAATAAACCCGTAGAAGTGGGGCTGGCTGCTCGGACGTTTCATTGCAGAAGCTCGTTCCGCTCAAGTCTATCGATTTCGCTCCTCGCCATTGAGCCGCGCAGTGAAAATAAACGTAAATGCGTACAAGCGAGACCGGGCTGTTTATCCTGCAGGCTTTGACTCTTACGAAACTGACGAGGCCAGCTACTAATGCCCTGCATCAGCAGCTCGGATGCGTACCCTAGCTAACGGTATAGATGCGTGCCTATTAGGCTTCCGCTGTAAGCAAGTTATTGCTACAGCAAAGTATGGGCGTGAAGCAGACAGCTCGCTACTTTTTTCTGAAAGAAGAGAAAATAGGAGACAGTTTTACATTCAGTAAGAGGCGCTGAAAGCTGAGCTTGTCATGGCAGGAAATACAGCTAGAAAACCATATCTAACTGCAGCGTAAAAGACGGAGCAAAAGAGAAAGAGATACGTGCGATCGCTACAATTACAACTTCCTTTTTGTTAGCAAACGGCGAGCTGAAGTAAAAACTAGAAGCATTCACGCACGCGCTGTAAAACATAATTTTTTTTTTTTAAAGTTCGCACTTTCCTAATGTAGTTTCAATTGAATGTGGAGCGATCGCGGGCGCCTCTTTCTTTTGTGCTCCGTATTTCGCGCTACATTCCAATTTAAGAAAGACGACACAGCCGCCCCAGATTTCTGTTTGGCTGTAGCTAGGGAAGAACATAAAGTAACACAGAACAGTTAGCAATATCTGACCGAGATAAGCTTGGTTCACAACAAGCAGCACAACCGGAAGAATTCAAGAATTCAACCGGAAGAATTCAACATAAAGGGGAACTTTATGTACAGTATATAGTGGGCAAAGAGATATATTTTATATTCTCGGTCTTAAATCGTCTTAGATCTCTAATGAGTACTCATTTATTTCTATAAATAATTATTTATGTTACCCTCAAAGACCGAAGACAAAATTGCCGCGCGTGGAAATTTTACGTGTATACGCGGGCTTCTTTAACGCTCGGAAAAACACCTTTATGTAGCACGTATTGAGCAACAGAAAACTGTATCGAGAGTTTTTCACGTTGCTCTTTAATTTTCTCATTGACACTTGTCACCTAAATATATTATTTGAGAAGTTGATTAATTAATTAAGACTTATTATGTAATTAGGCACACTGCGAAAAATGAACTTCGAAGAGACGACAAACAGCCTTACCTTGGTTCTTTCCAGCTACGTGGCATTTGAATATTCTTAAATCTTGGTGCATGACAGTTGCGACACCCTATATATGAAGTAGTCTTTCAAATCCGGTGTTTATTAAATTGAAAGAAGTGCAGGCGCACGCAGAAAAGCACAAACAAGCCCATAATTTCTATGTTTCGGCCGGGGTCCGGCATTCATTAATTGTGCAATTGCAAGCGCCCAGAGCTCCATTTATACATTTTTTTCTGTAAGGATGAAGCAGATTTAAAAGAGAGAGGGAGAGAGAGAGAGAGTAAAAGGAACGTAGGGCGTCATAAATACCAACACATGTACCTTCCCTCAAGTAAAAAAAGAAAGCAAGAAGAGAGAAGCGTAGGTAGTCTGTGAATACAAACACGCGTACACTCATTAGCGTTCTCAACAGAGGGGCGTGAGGAATTCAAGATGGAAAGTATCAGCCAGGGAAATACAGGGGACAGCGCTCCATGTCAGTGTAGAGAATGCGAGGGTTGGCAGGTTCCAGAAGAGTGCTTTTCTTGTTCTTGGTTTGATGTTACTGGAATCTTTGTGAGAACAAGAAGATGGTCAGTACGTCACCACTTGATTTGACCACAACCACTGTTACCTCCACTAACGTCTGAGTTCCGCGAACTGCATTCCATTGCATTCTTTGCAGCGGTGGTAGTTTTTTGTGATTGCAGTCAAACTGTTTTTTAGAGAAGGTCTATTCGTGTTTGAAAAATAAATTTAAAAATTAAATGAAATATTCTACAATAAAGTGAAGTAATGATCATCAACATAACAGAAGCGCGAGACTAATCTCTAATAAATATTGTGGAAATTATACATATAGCTTCATAAACACGCTAATAACTCTATATCATATATAACCGTCGGTAAAGGCAGAAACCATAGAGGAAAACTATTCATTGGTGCAGCAAACATGTCGACATTTTTGTAAATATGTCTCGTGCTAGTATACCATCCACGGAGATTCAGGAACAATTTGACGCATTTTCTCGCTCCGTAAGAACATGGTATGGTGTTTCCGGAGGATACGATTTATGTTAGAAGCTGATGCTGAATACTTGAATCAGTGAATCCGGGGCAGTTCGTTCGATCTAGTTGAGCGCCTGACGATCAAGGTTGCCTTCTTTCTTAAATAGCGTCACTGATAACAGAGGGAGGCTAATGCTGGCGTAGTAAGTCGTTACGAAGCTGTGCACACTTGAATGCAAAGTCCTCTAGTTTAGTGCATATCCGCTTGAAACGAAGAGCTTGGCTGTACGACACGACTGTTTTAAAACGTTTTACATGGCTACTGTCAAAATGAGTCTTGGTGCCTATCTGTTGATTTTAAGTAAACTGATTTGGCCAGTTTGTTGTTCTACACGCTTACACTAATATACAGATAGGGGATTGCAGAAGCCGAATATGTATGGAAATGAGATGGTTGGATGTACTGCAGTGAACTAAGAAATAAACTTAACTCCTCCTCGCCGTGGGGCCAGATCAAAAATACGTCGTCTATGAACCTTTTGTAAAACATTGGTTTTAGCACACAGCTCTTAAGAAACTCAGGTTCCAATGTGCGCATGAATATGTGGGTGTAATTGCAACCTATTTTAGTGCCCATTGATAGGCCATTGACTGGCATGAAGTGATTACTATTAAATTCAAAGTTATTTAGCTCTAATACCGATTTTAGTAGGAATCGAAGCGTTTGACAATCAATGGATTTCTCAAAAACGACTCTGAAAACGCATGTACAGCTGAGCGAATGTCATCCGCGTGTGGTATATTTGCATACAGGGATACAACGCCCAGGGTGACTAAGAGGCTGCCTGTGGGGATACAAAAGTCAATTATTTCGGATAGGAAGTGAGTGGTGTCTTTTATGTAAGAAGCGAATGATGGCGGAATTCCTCTAATTAGGCCATCTACGGAACTCGAATTTCTTTTCTGTAATGGTTTCAATGCGAGGGACAATGAGTGGACCCGGATTACTCTCTTTATACCTTTTGGTAGGAGATAATACTGCCTGGGGTAGGGCTTAGAGGAAGCAGTGTCTTGGCAACGGCATTACTGGTCTTGTTTTCTTTTAGAAAGTCACTGAGGGTCCTTCGAACGGCTTCTTTAAATTCTGAAGTGGGACCTGTGCCTATGTTTTTGTAAAACATAGTGTTCTCTGGCTGGCGATCGGCTTCATTTACATAGACCTTGGTATTCATAATTGCAATGGTGCCTCCTTCGTCTGCGGGCTTTATAACTATGTCGGTCCTGGCGCTGACAGTTCTTAATGCTTTTTCGTATTATTTAGCGAGGCTTCTGCGGAAGGGCTTTTTCTTTCTAATCTCCGTGATTACATTCTGCTAAACTGCCTTCACGTTTTGTGACTTGCGTGAATGTACACGTGGTGGTATTCATGACGTCCTACGTTATTTTTTAAAATATGCTTCGCCCTTAAAGAGCAAATGCATAAATTGAGTTCTGGGTGCGTGCAATCTCACTCGTCATTCAGGCCGGACGCCGGCCGAGACGTCGCAACTAAATATATATATATATATATATATATATATATATATATATGTTACAAACTTCTATGTTGGGTGCGTGAATTTCACGTTCGTCTACAACTAGTATGAGGGAATATGAGGGAATATTTTTTCAGCTGTGAGTGGGAAGTGTGAACCGCTCTCAACAGATTATATTACATACGTTTATTGTGATTTGAGGCAAATGTTCGAAATACATTACCTGGCGTTTAGGTGTTTAGGACGCACAAATTCGTTTGTAGGGGCATGTTATGAAGATGTGATCCTATTGTCGGTCAGACTTCAGCTTTCCATCACTGTGTCCTGAGGTACAAGTTTTGGTTATCCAAATTTGCTGCCAGAAATCCTAGAAATAATTGTTACTGCATTCAGGAATGATGAAGACTCCTTGTTGAGAGATTGGGCAATAGTTAATGACGGAAATAAAACAAAACCAAGACGTCGATCGTCTATCATTCTTATATAGCTTCGAATTTTCTATCACTTGGCCCCGCGACCTGCCCTAAGCCAGCTTCCTGGCTAGTTCGGTTCGTAGAGCGGGTACTACTGAAAGGTAGCGAGTGCAATCCGTTCCTCAGTTATGTAGCTTTCTTTCCGAGGAAATACAAAGTATCTTATCATTATGGGTTTCGTTTGTTGCCTTCTTACTATCGCAGTACTTCCTGGTGTATTCGAACTTTGCTCTCCCATGTAACAGAAGAACAAGCGATGCTTCAGCGTTTGGTGTTCGGTGTTCTTCGTTTGTCCTCTGTCTTTTTCCGGACCACTAATTTGTCACCCTCTTCAAATTCGGGAGCACTTTGATAACTCGAGGGCTGGGATTTTTAAAAATCACCTTAAGCATCATTTCCTGCGATAACTTAACTACGATCTGGCGGTGTACCTTTGACTTTTATCTCACATGTCATTTCTTGTATTTCATCCATGCTTTTTTCCGACTTTCTTTTATAGCGTGCTTTTTCGTGTTTGATTGTAAATGACATGTCTAATGATGTATTTGATCTGTAGATGTTGTTTATAATACGCTAATTTGCTGACTATTGATATCACCATCAATGTTGTTATTATTAACCGAGAGTCCCACTACAGTTCTGTCACTTTGGGACCCTCGTCTGTATATTTGTCATGTAATTACTTCTTTCTTTGGAATCAATAAATCTGAATCTGAATCTGAATCTGAATCTGTATCCTGAAGTCATGGATCATTTGAGAGATGTAAAAAAAATCAATTTATGGTGATTTCCTGATTAAGCGTTTTCAAACGCGAAAAATCTACTGTTTAATGTCCCATTGTACAAGACTTATATATGAGGGCTTCGTTTCATTTAGTAAACACTTTTCATCTCATCAACGTGGAATTTTTTTCAGAACATCTACAGATGTGTTTTTGGGGATCTCCTGAAACAAAACAACGGATAGTGCAATATTTGCTCAGACACAGCACCAGTTCATCTTCGTATCGTATAACGAACCGTTGTGCAAGAAAGGGATAACAATAAAGACGGATGTCGTGGACATTAGGTGATGTCAATCACCTTGACAATTGAATTATTCTGGACCAAGTTAGCGTGCTCTTAGCATTTGCCTGAGGGTACTGTTGGGTGGCCTCCCTTAACGACTAGTATCGACCGCGAGTGGCGAATGGAACTGCTGCGAATAAAGAACGAGACATGTTACGCATCCGCGCTCACTCTAACGCGACCACAGCACTAAGAGTGGATCTCTCAACTGGCCAACAAGGAACGAAGTTGCTCGCAGCAAACTAAGTTTGGATGACTGTAGCTTCCAATCGCCAGATGATGCTATGCGTGTTCTTATTATGTTATGTGTGTACTTGACAGGTGCACTTTGCAGATTCGTATTAACAGCTACAGTGAAATTCTGAACATTGTGTTTAGTTCGACCCCTCCGCTAAGACGAGACTCGTCACGGCCTCCCCTACCACTAGGCTAAAACAGCTAAACTTAACATTATCGCTAAGGTACAAGCAGTGACATGGATTACTGTGTTTTACGAATAGATCACTTTAACCATCGACAAGGCGAAAAGATAACTAACTGCTGTTATCTAAAACTGAACCTGCGGTTGTCAAAACTGCTCAGCCTTCGCTTATGAGAGTGATACCACTGATGTGCGGTAAGCTTACAGAGTGAATGTCCGACGCAAAAGTTTTACTTCGCAGCCTGTGTAACTGCATATTTGTCAAAGGAGGTGGTTAAACGTAAGTGTATAGCACTCGTGACCGCTATAGAAGTGTCTATTAATCCGGTTCATGTAATTAACGCTGTTAACGCTGATTCTGCATTGCTTAGACTTACACTCTCTGGAAAAAAAAAATCATCCCTCTCTCTCCTACCTTGTCCCTAAACCGCAATATCTCCTAATTGGAAGACTTCTGAAAACGCGTGCCTGTTTAATAAGGATGACTATTCTAATGAAGGGGTTTAACTAAATCAATAGATGAAAATCAACTTATGTTCTTCGCTTAATACGTGAATGTGTCCCGCCTAAAGTAAACAGGAACTTGTTGATGTAATAATCTTCCACCTTTTAAAGTGAGCTACACCTCTCACAGTTTTGCGTTTCGCAAATAGCTGATCAATAACACGCGCACAAGTTAACGCCAGCTTAGGATTACGCCAGATTCCTTTCAATGTAAGAATGCTGGCCGTTATAATACAGCTTCGGGATTCACCGAATCCACAGGCCTCGCTTGTGGGTTGTCGCCAATTCATCATCACGTGGGCGTAGGCTCACCGCTAGTTCCTGGTGAAAGCTTCTGGCGCCCACATTTGTGGGCCTAGCCTCTTCGCCGCACCTTTTCTATAAGTACGGTGACGCACATCGCAAAGGCACCGTGCATTTCTTAAACGCAGAGACGTCCGTTTTTTTTTTCTTTTTCGTGTAGGCAAGCTTGCAACGTGTGTGTCATGTTCTGCAGGCTCGTCTGGTTTGTGTTTTCAGTGCATCTGCGCTCGTTCCGAGAAACTTCAGAGTAAACAGAGATTGCGACGGCTGCTGCTGTTGCTCCAGGCGATAACGAAACAAGGAAAAGAAAAGCTGGAAACACTATACGCGCTTAAATCAAGGAGAGTAGGAAGTGGCTCTGGCGTGTACTTAGCTGGTGTTTCTTTTCTAAAAATGGTCGGCGTCACCAGATCAAAAAACATCCACAAAAGATTTTCCAGATTGCGGAGGACACACATCTTGCCGGTCGCTCGTCTGCCTACGTCCTACCTTTCCAAGCCGAGCTGAGAAAATTGTTTTTCACCACGATTTGAGCAAGTGGCCAATGCGGGGCAAGGTGCTTACCGCTGAAATAATGTCGACTGAGTGTTGAAATGAGTAACGCGAAACTGATTTCTTCACGCAAAATTAACAGAAATTTTATGGTAATACCAGGAATGTTCAAATGCATCATGTCTTTAATGCGTTTCCTAGCATCCTTGGGTTGTTTAGAAAAAATCCAGATATTGCCTTCCAGCTGCAGAACAGCAGGTATTTAAGCGGATTGGATGGTTTTTATTCTCTACGTCACCTGTTTCTTGAGCGAACAACAAAGTGACTGAAAAAAAAAAGTCGCAGTTTCACCCGAAAAACGAATCATCGATTGCGATAGAAAATTAGTAGACAGCTATACGAAGTAAGGATAGTAGTTTTGTCGGCCGTATAATCTCCTAAACATTCGCTTGCTAACTGAATTAACAAGCATGGTGTCACGCATGAACACATCTCACTCGTTCACTGCGAAAACTCGCTGTCAAAACGCTGGAGTGAGGAAGCGCGGTAGCAGCAGCGAGTGAATTGACCTTCGTGTGGCCTCTCGTTTCAACGCGAAGTAAGCAGCGAAAACACAGCGCACACGAAGCTATCAGCACTCGGCGCATTCTGTCGTCATTGCAGATGGCTTTCAAGATAGGATCCACGCGGCTGCTCCATATGCAGCAGCCACTGGAGCAGAACGTTTCATGAGAACGTAGCATAATATGAAATATATATATATATATATATATATATATATATATATATATATATATATATATATATCAAGCTTGACTGCTAGAAAATAGAATATATTATTGCTTACCTCCTGTTTCAGTGTTTGCTTTTTAGTGGCCCGAGCATCGAGTGATACTCTTGTTTCTTGCGCAGCACTTCTGGTTCACCTCCTGAGAAAACCGGGGACGAAATTGAAAATACATCTAAATCACAAAATAATATAGAAATATATAGTACAGTAAAAAATTCGTGGATTTCACTATATATATGATATCAGCGCGTAAGTTTAGTTACAGTTTGAGTTACTGATGGCCCTGGAATAATTAGAACTAATCGGGAATCACTGAGACGACTGTAGACGAAATTGAAGATAAATCAGGAAAAAAATGGAAAAATATATTACTGTCCAAAACTCATTGGTTTCATTACAGATATATCAGAGCATAAGTTTACATACAAGTTGAATTACTGAAGTGTTTGGAATGAGTTTAAATAATTCGAAATAATTAATTTTTGCACACCAAAGCACATAATCGTAGACTTTATGGACCGGCCACATGAGCACGACTTTGGCGAAATTCCTGGAAACCCGCAGGTAGAGAGCGTAAGTAATGACGTCCCTAATGGCGTTCCACACAAGAAGGTGACATGACATTTAACCAGCTAATCAATGGGAAGCGGATGCCTCCAAGTTCGGTTCATGCGTTGCATTCGCCTAAAGTTATCCTAAAGAACAACAACGCCGAGGTGTGAGTGCCCCTAAGGGACACCTAAGTCAAAGATTACGGTCGCCTACAATTTTTTTTAATTTCTTGACGTACACATATTTGCTCATTGTCGATTCCAGTTACCAAATAGCACTCTAGAGGATTTCTCACTGAATGCCTAAACGTTAGTAAACTAACGCGTAAGCTTTACGAGTGTGGTAGAGCACAGGCGTTTCTGACGGTATCGTAGATGGGCAATATGGAACGCCATGGCATGTCCCCTATATACCACCGAGACGTTGTGTTGATTGAAGATAATGTTCCTTTTTTTTTTCTTCGGAAATTAGGTCGCGTAATCGGTACCAGGCCACCAACGCAGACACGTCAAGGAACGACATGCCACCGTCTATTAAGCTTAACCTTAAACTTGAGGTTAAGATTAAGTATTAACCTTAAGCGTCAGGGCACTTCTGACGTTCTTTTTTCTTCTTTTTGCAAGCATTAAAAGCGCACTCCCCGTTCACGGCTTGGTAGTAATGAAAGATGTCGGTTTTCTCAAAGCAGCTCAGCAGCTATTCATTGATGACGTTGGAGTGCAAAAAGCCCTGGTGGTCTTTACGACTTCCTTGCTGACTAGCCTTTCTCATATCATTCTATTATCATCAGCAGTCTTTATTCCGTCGTCTCACCGTAGGTTAGCGGTTTACAGCCTCTCTGCAGATGAGACGACGCTTGAGCGACGAGAAATAACAGTTGGCGTCATCGGCGCGAATTCCTGCAACACCACCTGTTCGACGTCGTAAGCTTCTCGAGAACGTACCAATCGTCATTAAATAAGGTATGCATCCTATCCTAAACCAAAAATCAACAAAAGTGTCCTTCTGTTCCCATGTCGACAGTCAGTCGATGTCAAGTGGTAGTTGTACTCTTTGACGTGGCAGAAACTAGAATGTCGATTGCTGTTGTAAGTGCCTCACCTGCATTTTAAAGGAACTAAACAGAACGGGAAACGCACTTATTAGAGATCGGACATGTAAAAGCAGACTTTGCTCTTGTTTTCCCAGTGTTACACGAAGAGGATTACGCAGTAAGACGCGGTAAGTTGCGCAGTAGCACGATCGATGCGATATGACGTGCTCCGACAAGTCGCCAGGCGTCCGAATTTGAAGAAATGAAGTGAGGGGAATGAAAAGATTTTGGTGTCTAGTCCCAGATCTTAACAATTACACTGTGAAGGCAGGATGTAATGCAGACAACGTCAAATGGAGTGCATGTTATGCAGTAGTGTCCGCTAGCATCGCAAGATCGCACTATACTGCGAACCTCAGTGTTATGCTCAGAACAAAAGAAAGCATTCGTGGTTAATGGGTTCAGAAACGAAGCGAAGTAACCGGAATGCGTCATTGCTAAAATTAAAAAATAAAAAAGAAGAAAAAGCGTTTCCCATTAGCGACTCTATTGGCATATCCTGAGCTGTAAGCAAAATACAATAAAAAGGGCTGGAGAAATATGGGTCTGCATTTCTGAAGGGGTTCCTTATATGATTAATGACGCTATATTGATGTTGTGAAATAGCAATCGTGGGAACTAAAGTTGTTGTTGCAGCCCCTTATTAGAGAATGCAAGAACACATTTCGTCTTCAATCTCTCTATACACCGTGAACAATCAGAGAAGCGTGTGTTCACATTCACGGATTTCTTTATGTTCTGATGATAGTGCCTGCTTTTTAGTTTTTCTTCCAGATTATTGTGCTTTCTGCGACGGGCGCTTGTAGCAAAGCAACATCGCCTCTGTTCTTTGTTAACCTATTAATTTTGTCTCGCTGAGATTTGCGTCGTCTTGTACTGAAATCGATGTACCAAGGGGATGAAAGCTTAGTGCAGAACTCTCGTGTATATCAAATCGGATAACAAAATACACGTTGGCACAACGCGGCATTCTTAGCATATAAGACGCACGAAGGTGCAAAAAGTGTAAGAGCAGGCAAACCACACATGTCGGTTTATCGTCAAATATGGCGCGCTTAAGAGCTTTTGGTCTGAGAGGAGGAAGGTGAAATAACATGCCAAACAATAGCCAAAAATAATAAAAGTTACCCGTTATGCAGAAATATCGTTTCCACTATGCCATTTCCCCATTTGACATCCCAAAACACCCGAATAGTGTTAAGGTCATCAAGTTAAGGAGAAGCCTCTTTCCGGTTGTTGAGACTCCATACTGGCGAACACAATGTCAGGGCAGAGATTGTACCTATCTTGACGGCACGTAACCGGCCGTCGTTCTAATCCTACAGCGACAGTACGCACTCTGCCACGTGGTCATGAGGTTGCACAGGTATTAATGGTAGATATTCCGAAGAGCGCGCCTCCATACGCTGTCGAGTTGGTGAACACTCCTAACCTTTATGTAAAACATGTGGGTTTCCGGCGACACCGGCATTCGATCCCAGATGCTTGCACATGTGAGGACATAAATACGCGACCGCTCGTTCAGTGGTAATGTTTTTACACCGAAGCTCTATATGGCTAAGGTTCCGTGCATTCTTGATCTCCGCGAAGAAAAACTATGATCATACCTCCGTAAGCAAGAAAAAGAATGCAATGGCTCATAGCCCCGTAAGGCAGAGGCTACAATCACTCAGCAAAGTGAAGCAAACAGTATTTAAATTCTTTCTAAACACGCATACAACATACAAAATAGCATGTCGAAAACTGTCGTCATCAATGGCTCATACCCTCATGACCAATGGCTCATACCACCGTGAGCAATGGCTCATACCCCCGTAGGCAAGCAAAAAAATGCAGTGACTCTGCATTTCCGTAATGCAGTCCCGTAAGGTTCATGGCTACTCACTTTGCGTGAATTAGCTGCGATGGCATTACCCCTGTTGTCGTTGTCGGTGGTTTCAATATGGACGTGTCGGTACCGAAAACGGAGCGGTTTAGGCGTTCCGTGTTGCAGACATATCCCTTACGATGCCATATCGACCGGGCCCAACCGACCACCCAGCGGCGTACGTGCATCGATTTGACATTATCAAAGAATGTGCTTGCAGTTGCGAGTGAAGTAATGACTGCCGATCAAGACAATAAATGAGTGTGCGTACCTTTCGTCACGATGATCACCCATCAAGGCAATAAATGAGTTCGAACCTTTGTTCCAAGTTATGTGTCACCTCCGTGTCGTGTGCTAAACAGCTTCGCTGGTCAACCACCTTCACTGAGTGGAATGGCTCATGATTTTTTTTGTTAATAATATTATGCATATTATAGCATCAATTTTGCATTCCTCTTCAATTTAAACAAACGCAGTGGCGTTAGGTTTGCCGATAAGAATTTTGTTGATATCGAAAAAAATAATCATTTGCTTAAGGAATTTTACAATTAGTTTTTACTCATTATTTATTTATTTCTGTTACTTATTTATTTATTTATTCATTTATTTATTTATACATACTGCAGACCAATTGGGTTATCGTACGAGTGCGTTTGTACATTGCATATAACAACACATCTTTCTGCACAAATCAACTTCAACACCGTAGGAATCATGATAATTTGGAAGTAAAAGGTACAGTGAGTAATAATGAACACAGCATGAATCAAGTTAACTTGTACGAAGAGAAAGAGAGAATGAAGGGGAAAGGCAGGGAGGTTAACCAGATATGAGTCTCCGGTTTGCTACCCTACCCTGGGGATGGGGGAAAGGGGTTAGAAAAACTACCTCTAAAGGCAGTGACCTAGTTTCATCTGGTAGTAAGTTCAATTTTTCGATTGTACGAGGAAGGAAGTTATACTTAAATAGGTTAGTACCTGATTGAAATGATGCAAGGTTAAATTTGCGGCTAAATTCTCTGTAGGTTTGAATTTATCAGGACACAGATAGTTGTTTAATGAGTAGCGTGGGGTGATAATGAGATGATGCAACAACTTAAGGCATTCACTATCACGCCGCTATAACGAGAGAGATTGTAGACCCAGTACAAAAAGTTGAGATGAGAGTGAGAAGTTTCGGTCATAACGGCGGTATATGAAACGGCTTGCTTTCTTTTGAACTGATACGAGGGTATTAATGTCAGATACTTTATAAGGGTTCCAGATGGGGCAACCATATTCGAGAATGGGTCGGATGAGCGATTTATGTGATAGCAATTTTGTTTCACGCGGAGCTTTTCGCAACGTACCATTTAGATAGCATATTTCCTTTAGTGCTTTATTGCATGTGTATTCAATACGCCTTGACCATGGCATGTTAGGTGTGAAGATGAGGCCAAGGTACTTGTATTCAGACACCGGTTCAATGGAGGAGCCATTAAACGAATAGATAAAAAAAAGAAGTGCGCTTACTAAAAGGTAAAGTGACTGTTTTACTAACTGTGTATTCATTTGCCATTTGTCGCACTACCTACATAATTGTGTAAAAGAATCTTTAAGTGAAAGATGGTCAACATTCGTGGTAATTTCGTTTTACAGCACACAGTCGTCAGCTTAAAGCAGATTTTTGCGCACACATAATTCGGCAGACCATTTATATAGATTAAGAACATAGGCGACCCCAGCTCTGAACCCTGGCGAACTGCGAACGTCACATTTACTACAGAAGAGTTTGAGGAATTAAACGAAACATACTGGGAACGGTTATGTAAAAAGCTAGCAATCCAGTCAACTAAGGAAGAGTTATTAAGTATAGCACGAAGTTGATGGAGACGTTTTCAGGGTGTAACAGTGTCGAATGCCTTGGAAAAATTGATGAAGATGGCATCTATTTGATTTTCAGTGTCGAGAGCGTGTGAAATGGCATGCTAAAATTCTACGAATAGAGTTATTGTATTGCTACGGAATAGTATTACCGATGACGAAGAGGCGAGCAGTAAGAAGACGACGACGACGATTGGAGGCTAGCGCGGGCTGTTGCCTCTTGGCCAAGTGCGGCGTATTACGTTGTAAATATACTTGTATATAGCTTTTCATCTGCGTCTTCTTACGTAACATATCTGGTGGAGGTGGACGTTCCCTGTACCTCGTCACGGAGCTTCGCAGTGGACGGTACGTCGAGCCTAGCTTTATGGCTCCCGGCGATGACAACTCGACTCAGCCGCCTCCGACACTTGCTGCCACTTCGACGACCTACATCACTCTCCCTGCTGCTCGTGATCCTGGCGTATTCTCGGGCAAAGATGGGGAAGACGTCGACGACTGGATCAGCCTGTACGAACACGTCAGCCGCAATAACCGGTGGGACCCTACTATCATGCTCGCCAACGTAGTCTTTTACCTCGGTGGCACACCTCGAACTTGGTTTCGGACACACGAAGAGGAGCTCACCAGTTGGGATTCGCTCAAGCAAAAGCTCCGAGACTTGTTCGGCAACCCCTACGGTCACAAACTTGCCGCGCAGAAGGCGCTTTCCGGCCGTGTGCAGACGTCAACAGAGCCCTATGTCACGTACATTCAGGACGTCTTGGCTCTGTGCCGCAAAGTTGATGCACACATGACTGAGTCAGACAAGGTATCCCACATCCTCAAAGGCATTGCCGATGACGCCTTCAACTTGCTCGTATTCAACAACGTCGCGACGGTGGATGCTGTTATAAAAGAGTGCCACCGCCTGGAACTCGCTAAAAGCCGACGTATCGATCAGCACTTTGCCCGTTTGCCCAACACCCCAGCGACATCTTCCTGTGCCGACGCTCCTCGTCCCAACAACACTGGCGATATTACCAAGATCGTCCGGCGTGAGATTGAGGCCGCCTATCCGGCTGCCTTCGAAACCAGCCCCACCAACGCACCTGCAGTCACGGTTTCCCTGATCCAGGCAGTTGTCCGCCAGGAGTTCGAAAACACGGGCCTTCACACCATCTGCTCGGCCCATCGCCCTGATACCCATCCGGCTTCTTCGATTCCGCCCCGTCCCGCATCTTCTTACCCACCACGTTTCCGCAACCCAGCTGAATGGCGCACTGCTGACGACAAGCCCATTTGTTTTCACTGCCGTCGCATCGGGCACATTTCTCGGCCCTGTCGAAGTCGCTGGACTTCGCCGACCCGGTCTGCTTATACTGCCTACTCTCACCCCTCAGGTGGCCCTTCTCGTCCCTATGCCGCACGCTCCGATAATGCCGCCACTGACTCTCCTGCGCCGAACCGCCCCTATTCTCGTTCACCTTCGCCCCAACGACGAAAATCTCGCTCTCCCCAGCCCCGTCGCTCCTTTTCGCCGACTCCCTTCGGACGCCGCTCCCAGCCGGAAAACTAGATGATGCAGCGCCTCGAGGTGACGCTGCATTGCTCCCTACGCCGCCAAATCCTCCACTGACGTTGCCCACTCATCTCAACCTTCTTGACGTGCAAGTCGACGGTGTTCCTGTATCTGCTCTTATAGACACTGGGGCGCATTTGTCGGTAATGAGCGCGGACTTTCGTACCCGCCTGAAAAAATAATCACGCCCGCCACGACGCATGTTGTCCGTGTCGCCGATGGCGGAACAGCCCCCGTAATTGGTATGTGTGCCGCCCGTGTCTCCTTCGCCGACCGCTCCACAATTGTGCTATTCACAGTCATCGCCCACTGTCCCCACGACATCATCCTCGGCTTAGAGTTCCTCTCCGCACATTCTGCTCTCATTGATTGTTCCGCCAGTACTCTCCGCCTTGACCTGCCTGTTCTGGATCCCGCTGAACCACACCCCAGTCGCCTCAGTTCCGTCGGCTTCGTTCGCTTGCCACCTACGGCACTGACTTACGTTGACCTAGTGTCATCCCCACCAGTGCCTGACGGTCACTATATCGCGGCTCCTATGCAAGACGTCCTCCTTACACACGGGATCACGGTACCTCATACCGTTTTATCTATTACGGCTAATTGCGTCTGCCTTCCAGTGGTCAATTTTGGCTTGACGAAGCAGTGCTGCCACGCGGGATGTCTCTGGCCCAGCTTTGCTCATTCGAGGATCACTCAATAGCATCTATTGAGGTAGACGGCAATTCAGCCGATCCTCCTCTACCATCTCAGTCGACAACTTGTACCATCGCCGACTTACAGAAAACGATTGCGCCCGACATGCCGTCCGAGCACGCTCGTGAGCTCTACCGCGTTCTGTTTTCCTACAACGATATTTTTGACTTTAACGATCGTCCTTTGGCCCAGACTACAACTGTTAAACATCGCATTAATACCGGTGATGCCCCTCCTATTCATCGCCGCCCGTATCGAGTGTCACCGGCTGAGCGTCAAGTTATTCACGCAGAAGTTCGCAAAATGCTTGCCAAGAACATCATAGAACCGTCATGTAGTCCATGGGCGTCACCTGTTGTACTGGTAAAAAAGGATGGCTCATGGCGCTTTTGCGTGGATTATCGGCACCTTAACAGGGTTACCAAAAAGGACGTGTATTCCCTTCCTCGGATCGATGACGCCCTTGACTGCCTCCATGGTGCTCGCTACTTCTCTTCTATTGACCTCCGCTCCGGCTACTGGCAGATTGCCGTGGACGATCTCGACCGCGAGAAGACTGCTTTTGTAACTCCGGACGGTCTTTATCAATTCAAAGTGATGCCGTTCGGTCTACGTAACGCTCCTGCCACTTTTGAACGCATGATGGACTCCCTTCTTCACGGTTTCAAATGGTCCACATGCCTGTGCTACTTGGACGACGTCATAGTATTCTCCCCAACATTCGCTACGCACCTCGAGCGCCTCTCGGCAGTCCTGGACGTTTTTCGTCGCGCCGGTCTGCAACTGAACGCATCGAAGTGCCAATTCGGCCGTCGCCAGATTACCGTCCTTGGGCATCTCGTTGACGCGAACGGAGTACAACCGGACCCAGGCAAGATCCATGCTGTTACGCACTTCTCTGTTCCGAAGTGTGTCAAGGATGTGCGCAGCTTCATCGGCCTTTGTTCCTACTTCCGCCGTTTCGTGAAAAATTTCGCGGCCATAGCACGACCACTAACCGAGCTTTTGAAAGAAGACGCCCCTTTCCTGTGGGGCTAACGAGGCCTCTGCATTCTCGCATCTAATCGACGTTCTCCCAACGCCTCCCGTTCTGGCCCATTTCGATCCTTCTGCGCCTACCGAAGTCCGTACTGATGCCAGCGGTCACGGAATTGGCGCAGTACTGGCACAACGCCAGCGCGGCAACGACCGTGTTATCGCTTACGCCAGCAGGCTCCTCTCACCCGCGGAGCGCAACTATTCCATCACTGAGCGTGAGTGTCTGGCCCTAGTTTGGGCGGTTGAGAAGTTCCGCCCATACTTATATGGCCGACCCTTTTCCGTTGTCACAGACCATCACGCGCTTTGCTGGTTATGCTCACTGAAAGATCCTACAGGAAGACTTGGTCGCTGGGCATTACGCCTCCAAGAATATTCATATACTGTCACCTACAAATCTGGCCGGCTACACAAGGACGCTGACTGCCTGTCTCGTTAGCCGGTAGACGAGCCTGACAACGCCGACAGTAGTACCGCCAACGGCATTTTCTCTGTGTCTGCCTTCGCTAACATCGCCGATGAGCAGTACCGAGACCTACCGCTGCGAGCACTCATCGAGCGTCTGCGCTCTACACCTACCGACGCGTCCGTTCGCCGCTACGTTCTCCAGGGCGGCATTCTGTACCGAAGGAACTTCCTGCCTGACGGATCTGATCTTCTTCTTGTCGTGCCAAAACATCTACGACAGACTGTGCTCTTTGAGATGCATGACGCACCTACTGCAGGACATATTGGCGTAACCCGCACGTACGACCGCGTCCGCCGCCGCTTCTATTGGCGTGGTCTCACTCGCTCCGTCCGACGCTATGTTGCTGCCTGTGATACCTGCCAGCGTCGGAAAACACCTCAGGTGCTACCTGCCGGTCATCTCCAGCCGATCACTGTCCCTGTGGAACCGTTCTTTCGTGTTGGATTAGACCTCCTCGGTCCCTTTCCCACGTCATCCTCTGGGAACAAATGGGTAGCCGTCGCAACTGATTACGCCACCCGATACGCTATCACGCGGGCTCTCCCTACCAGTTGCGCCACTGACGTCGCGAACTCTCTCTTGCGTTACATTATCTTACTTCATGGCGCCCCGCGACATCTGCTCACTGACCGTGGTCGTAACTTCCTCTCGAAAGTTATCGCCGACATTGTACGTTCCTGCTCCACTCAACACAAGCTGACTACCTCATACCATCCTCAAACCAATGGCCTGACAGAGCGGTTAAACCGTACTCTTACCGATATGCTGTCCAAGTACGTTTCCAAGGACCACCACGACTGGGACATTGCCCTTCCTTACGTCACATTTGCTTATAATTCTTCCCGGCACGACACCGCCGGATTTTCTCCCTTTTATATACTCTACGGTCACGAACCGACCTTGCCCCTTGACACGGCACTTCCTCCTGCTTCGATCTCAACAAGCGAGTATGCGCGCGACGCCATCGCCCTCGCCGACCATGCACGCCAGCTTGCCCGTGCTCGACTGACGGACTCGCAAACCACTCAGCAGCGTCAGTACAACGCCCACCACCGTGACGTACAGTTTTCGCCTGGTGCGCTCGTGCTCTTGTGGTCGCCCTCTCGTCACGTCGGACTTTCACAAAAGCTCCTTTCGTGATACACAGGGCCCTACCGCGTGCTGCGCCAGGTGACGCCTGTGACGTACGAAATTGCTCCTATGAGCTCAACCTCGTCATCTACTGTGGCATCTAGTGATGTCGTGCACGTCAGTAGGCTCAAGGCCTACTACACTGCTTCCGAGTCCGGCCTTTAGTCGTTCCGGGACGGCGCTTTTGCCGCCGGGGGTAGTGCTACGGAATAGTATTACCGATGACGAAGAGGCGAGCAGTAAGAAGACGACGACGACGATTGGAGGCTAGCGCGGGCTGTTGCCTCTTGGCCAAGTGCGGCGTATTACGTTGTAAATATACTTGTATATAGCTTTTCATCTGTGTCTTCTTACGTAACAGTATAAACCCGCGACGAAAACCATGCTGGACTTCACTCAAAATGTCATTATTTTCAAGAAATTCCAAACTATGCTTAAAGATTATATGTTCAGGAAGTTTACATGATAGAGACGTTAATGAAATCGGACGATAGTTTAATAGCGACTGTTCGTTGCCGGATTTATACAAAGGAATAATTTTTGCCAATTTCTAAACCAAAGGGACTGTCGAAGTAGATAAAGACTTTTGAAAAATTGCAGCCAAATATCGACTGCTTCAAGCACTATATGTAACAAGAAAAGCGTTGTTAATGCCATCAAGGCCACAGGGTTTCTTAATTTCTAAGCGCAAAATTAGATTCAGAACACCTTCGACAGACGCGGTAATATCGTCAATTGAATAATGTGAGTCATGAATGAAGGTAGGTAAGTCAACGTTATCAGTTGTGAATACCGATTGAAAATATTCGTTTAATGCGGTGGCGATAATTAATGGATCATTGGAAAGGACATTATAACAACTGTATTTGTGGAGGCTGAGCTGGGTAAGATTGAAGCCCAAAATTTTCTAGGGTTACTTTTCATTAGACCTTGTAATGTAACCCTGAAGTAGAAGTCCTTTGCTGAATTAATTTTGAGGCGAAGTTCCGCCTTGGCTTCGTTAAATTCGGCTATTTTAAGGGGGTCATCGTTTCGTTTTAAACGCCTTAATTTAGTAAAGCGAAGCGACAGGTGAAGTACTTCACGCGAAATCCAGGAAAAATTAGGATTTTTCTTTTTTGTTTTCAGAGGGACGAAGCATTTGATGCAGCTTGCCGCATTCTATTCAAGAGGATAGGATAAGAATAAACTTTATTTGTGCAACGGTTATTGATGTTGTTGCCCGGGGCTAGGCTGCCAGGGGTCCATCGCCCGAGGAAAATCTTCCGAGATCCTCGGCAAGGGCCTTGGCCCGCTGGACGGCCCACTCCTGGTCTTCGGGTGCCTCGCTGAAGAGGCCGGATTGCCATCTCTCAGCGAGGCGCCCCACTTCAGAGGGTCCTGCTGCAGTCTTCCCCCTTCCTCCTGGTCCTTCTTCCTCATGGCGTTGGCATTCCCAAAACACATGGGCCATATCGGCCCGTTCGTGCTCGCACTTCGGGCAGCCGTGTGACGGGTGCAGCGCGGGCCACAGGCGGTGCAGGTTGTAGGGGTTGGTGAAAGTGCCCATCTGCAACCGTCTCAGGTCGACCGCCTGGGACCTGTCCAGCCGCCCGTGGGGTTGTGGATATTTCCTTCGTTCTTTCCTATAGTGACCAAGCACCTCTCTGTACATTGCCGGAAACTCCTTGACATCGCAGTCAGCGTCCCCGTGATCCCCAGCTCCGTCCGCCGCGATTTGGGTTGTGTTGGTAACGACAGCGGCGGCGCCGGACGTGGTGGCCGCCGCCGTTGCCGTCACTCCTCCGCTGGGGTACCGCACAACAACGGCAGCGGCTGCCCTCTGGGTGACCGCGTCGCGGCGGGTAAGCTGCCTCGCGACGAGGTGGGCGCGCTCGTTGTGGTTGGGTGGGGTGTCGGTGCGTCTTCGGCCGTTCGCATTGTTGTTGTCATTGTTGTCGCGGCTGTTGTTCTTGTTACTGCCAAGCTCCCCGACGTGCGCGGGGAACCACTTGAGGGACTTGTTTGTAATCGTGCCAGATCCGAAGTCCCCGGCCCGGACGTTGAGTATGCGTGCTACATCCGCGGACACGCAACCTTTGGTGTAGTTCCGAATCACTGATTTGGAGTCGCTGATGATCAGGCTATCCTCCGCACCTCCGTGGAGTACCGCGAGGGCTATGGCCATCTCCTCTGCTGCTTCGGCCGACGGCAGCCTCGCTGATGCCGTGACTCGGATCCTTCCCTTTGTATCTGCGACTGCTATGGAGAAGGCGGGCGCCGCCGCCGTCGGCCGGCCGTGTCGATGTTGCCGCTGTTGCTGCTGCCGTTTTTGTCGTAGTAGTAGTAGTGATGATGTTGCTCATAACTGCGGTTCGTCTCGCACATTCCGTTGTAGCGGCGGTGGTGGTCGACGTACCTAGTCACCATCAGACTCACCGACTGGCCGCGGGTACCTGGCTGCATAGACGAAGAGGACGCCTTCTCGTTTTCCATGCTACTCGAGGATTACTACCGCCCTGCGCATACGTCTTTGGACGTCATGCACTGGGTCCATATTCTTCTATTCAAAAGAAGCCACAGAAGTTCACATAATTGGATTCGCTGAGTAGTTCGAAATCATGAAAAGAATCACGTAAGATATCAATATTAGATGCGTCGTCGGCGTGTGAAAAATGAGGGAAAGTAGAATAAAGAAAAGAATTGTTACGAACTAGAACGGAAAAAGATATGACAACGGCTTCATGGTCTGAAATACCATCTGTGACTTCACATTCGAAACCATTATCTCGAGAGGAACACAAAGTAAGTCTAAAACTGCAGCGCCTCATATTATTATTATTATTATTATTATTATTATTATTATTATTATTATTATTATTTGTCTCGTAGTATTATATGTCCCCTGCAAGAGATAATGATACTGCAGTAGAACGTCCTTGATACGTTTTTGGGAAGACCCCAAAAAGATAACGGATGATATGGCAGAACTTGCATACGATCACGCATCCTGCAGCACTATGAATGAGGAAAAAAAGAACAACTCTCACAAAAAAATTGTTTCAAGTATGAATAGAAAACCAGAAAACGATGAAAACGCTATAAACAAACCTTGCTATCACGGCGGTCTGACGCTTTTAGAGCGCGGTCGCAGACGTGAATCATACTAAATAAAGCTTGGGAAAACACGCGGACGGCGGGAGATGGAAATTCAAGACGATGAGCAAAATGAGAAGAAGGTAAAAGCGGGAGCCAACGTTTCGACAAGTGGACTTGTCTTTTTCAAGGCGAAAAATGCTTTCCTCGGCTAAGTATATATATATAGGTAGGATTCTAAATGGGACAAAGTGTAAGGCCGGTGGGTGCGGCAACGACCGAAGGTGTGTTAGTGATCAATGGTAGCAGATACGATCAATGTTTCCCTTCCATTCTTCCCTTTTATCTTTTATTTATATATTGATGACATTTTAGTATTTTTTTTCACAAGCACTGTTTTCTGCCGCTCCTTTTATTATCTTTTTCAGAGACACGATAGCCCACGACCACCAGCGAAGCAGGTAATAGAGGGTGCTGTGGACACGGCCGTTGACCCGCCGGCTGACACACGGCCATGTCACCGGCCTTGTGCATATCACTCCTTTATTCTCAATTCTACACTCTCGCTGCTAACACACCTTCGGTCGTTGCCGCAAACACCCGCCTTACCTCCTCTCGCCTTTAGGAGAACCCTGCCTATACATACTGGGCCGAGGAAAGCATATGTCGCCTTAAAAAAGACAAGTCCACTACTCAAAATGTTGGCTTCCGCTTTTATCTTGTTTTCGTTTTACTCATCGTCCCAAGTAAAGCTTGTCATTTTTAGGTGCCGCTTGGGTCGCATTTTCGTTTACGACAGCTTCATTTGGAGCACTTGCAGCCATTTCCCAGTTTTTGCGCAGTCGTGGACATTTAATAACTGCGCAAGGTATCAAAGTCATGACAGGGACCATGAACGGAAGTGTAGGGCAACTATCGGCGTCTTCGTCCATCTTCTCTTAGTTTTCGACATCGTTAGCCGTGTTGATATCGGCTATGATGTCCGACACGATCAGTGGTTTCCATGTCCCGACGCCATTGTCGTATTCACAATAGGTGACACGGACTCCTGTTCCTGTCATAGCATCCTCAAGCTCCTGCAAACCTTAGGCGATTCGTAGGCATTGTCCACTTGTCTTGCACATCTGCGGCACTTTTTTCCGCGGCGACATTCTGCAGCCAACTTAGTCGCCGACGACTTCCGATGTCACATATGTGGTATGTCGTCTCAGTGCTCTGACCTAACAACCGAGATCAGAAATGAGGCAAACGGGGATCTAATACACATGAATCTATGGGTACTAAACTAGAGTGGCGTTTCAGAGCGAGCGGGCCGAAATGTAACAAGCAGTAGCATATCAACGAGGTTCTTTGTAGGTAATTGCTGAAGGCGGCTTCTCCGCATATATATACTTGTTGTGAAGGAGCACGCTCTACAGGTGTCAACAGACGCATACTGTGTTCACAGACTACCTGCCAACTTTTCCGATATTGCTGGGACACTTCTTAATTTCGACCAAACCTTCCTATTGTACGGACACAGCCATACTACCTCAATGCCACCGAAAGAAAAGAGACAAAAAAACGAAGAAAAAAAATAAACATGTCCTGGAGCACAACCTAATCATAATTGCCATTATGCGCTAGGTAACAGTTCAAAGTAAGATTTAAATATAAGCAATTTGGGTGTAGATAGCTTGGGCCTAAATAATTTCGCTTCAGATGAAGACATGCATTGAGGAGTGCGAGTGAATTGAAGGTCTAAGAGAAGAAAGGGGCAACTGTCACGGGACAAAGTACGTGTTCCCTAATTACGCACACACCCACCCACTGCCTTCGGCACCGGTACGAGCGCCGAGACAGTTGATTACTCTACTGGCAGCCTTTCGGAGCTGTTGATGACGTTGCTATGGCATACAAAAAACAATTTATATGATGGTCGTAAACGCCAAAAGAAAGGAAATTAGCAATAGCTCTTATGAGAGATTCACCTTGCGCCCTACCTTCACGTGTTCTGCAGGTCTCAATCGAACTGGCAGCACAATTTACGCTTCCAAAAGAGCGGATGAAGGGTCTGATTTACGATTCGCACATTAGCCAGAGAGCTGGAGTGCTTACAGTCGATTTCCTGAGTCGCATTAGACTCATGTGAATATAGAAGAAAGACCTGGCACCCAGTATGCACGCGGCGAATTGAGAAAGAGAACGCCCAAAGGATGGAGCAATTAAGAGTTTTCCTCTATCTTTTGGTCTGTTCTATAAATTTCAATTATCAATTATCGCAGTGGAGGAGACGCTGTTACAGGGCAGGCAGTGATGTCGCCCTTGGGCAGAGAAAGAAGTCTCTCTCGAGAAGAAGTACTAAAGCGGACTGGTTTTTATCCTGACACAGTTTGTTTTCCATGAGCCTTCTCTCTACACAGTGATAAAAATTGTGATACAGCTACGTAACCACAGAAAACTTCTGTAAATTCTAGTCATTGCTGCTTGCACACTGCAGACCACTGTTACAGCAAACACTCATATTTGCGACCCTCGCTTGGCTGCGATCTTAGCTGCAAGTGGCTACGGAAGCAATGTTAGTGCATTGCACAGGGGTGTCGAAAGGGATGAGAGCTACCAACCACAAGTTATGTGCTCCAAATCTAGGGCATTGTACTCTTACTAGAGAGTAAAATCTGGACATGCTGTGCAATAAAGTGTTCCCTTTAACAGCGGACTCCTCTGTACATCAGTTTAGGAATTACTTTGATGCTGCCACTTAAAGCGCCGGTGCAGTTAACGTGACTTCTGATAGTTTCGGCAACTATGTTGCGTTGGCTACAAGTGGTAAACTTGAGATTCTTGACGACTTTCTTTGTCTTGTGGGGGTGTCCCAAATTGTTGCAGCAGAATGCAGTTTAACAACAGAACGCAATTGAAGTTTTGGAAGCCACTGAAGCGACAAAATATGCCACGTAAGACTTTGACAGCCATTGAGCAGCACTTCGTCAAGTACGTTTAGGTCTTTACCATACCTTCTTTAAAATTCGGTTGAGCTGTAGCTGACAGCTTGGCGAGGTTATACGAATTTATTGCTACGTGCTACACTCCAAGCGGGAAAGAAATAAGTAAAGGTAACAAATGAAGCGCAGTGGTCGCGTTTGCTCTCTGTCTTGTTTTTTGTCCTGTCCGTTTGCCAAATTGCAGTGTGCAAGTAGTACACCATCGGCGAAGAGTGTTCACTGCTTGACAGAACCGGAATCACTACTGGAGAGAACCTAAAGAAGGATGAATTCTAGATGAGTAGGCGTGTTTGTTAGGCAAAGTTAATCTCGTCTAAATAATTCATAGGGATCTCTCTGTCAACTCTACATAGGAAGTATTCTTTATCCTCTGGTTGTTGTAAGAACACTGGATCAGATAACGGTTCCGGGGTAGTAAGGGACGGGTTTGGGGGGCCACGTCTGTATATGCTGCGTTTTTATTGAGGAGATCTTGTTAATGGAACCTGTTCCATTGTAAAAACAAACTGACCAGTCCTCATTTTCTTTGACAAAGTTAATGACTCAACGAAAAAAAAAGAGAAAATAAATGGTCGATGCAAACATTTTACCGTGGTTTCGCAATTTTAGTGCCAAAGTTCCTAGCTCAAGTTCATTGCTTGTCAGAAAGCAAGCCTAGATACGATAAAATGTATTTGCAAAGAAAATAAAATGAATAACTGCCACTAAAATGTTTCCAGCTGGCGCACACTTGTCTGGGAGATCAACCACCTTCCCATGAGGCAATTTAAGTAACAGAGTTGAAGGCGGCCGTCAAACCCACTGGTGTAAAGAAAGCGAGAAGACGTTTTCTTTAACCATGCAATTGGCAATTACACTCACGGGGAGCTGCGTTCTCCTTAAAGCTGGTAATTACGACAGCAAAGCACTGCCGTTAACGTCATCGTTCCGACCTGCTTACTCGAACATTTGTGCTTGTGTAATAGATTAGGGCAAGTTAGGGCAAATTAGGGCAAGGTCTCTGAGACAGCGAATTGTCGTAAAGGACTAAAAGCACACTAAGCGAGGTTGGTGGACAGGTATCACTTTCTTTAGAATATTGACTGATCTACGCTTCAAACGCGTAAGAAAAGTGACGGTACTACACTGCTTCCAGCTCCAACGGGCAAGAAAAGGACTAATTGGGAATTTCGTATCAAAATTGTGCCTTTCCTTGAAGCAAGTTCTTCGCCTTATCAAAAGATGAGCGATGCAAAATAAAGTGCTTCAATTATTTTATTACGTGATGGATGAAATGCTCAAGAAATGGACTGTAGCATTCCAAGCAGCTTATGCCATGAGCGAGAACAAAGCAACATTCCGCTGCCGTATTCGTGATACCTTCCCCTCGCTTATTTCTTCAATGCCAAGGAATTTCCTCTACCAAAAAAAAAAAAAAAATCTCAGTGTAAGGCGTCAATGCGCTGCTCGAGAGACAGGAAACATTTTAAAACAACATCAAACGGAGTAGAATGCATTTTTGATGCCGCTCCTACGCTTAAAAAATGCAGGCGTGCTGATGATTACGCCCACACTGGGCAAAAAAGCATGAGGCTTCGTGCGTGTGCAGTAATAAGAAATGTTGCTATACGGGAGCTGTCATCTGGCGCAAGTTTTGTTGGCAGGTTGTATGCAATCTGAGTTTTACCAATCGTTTCCCACGAAAATACTTCCTTTTACGGTAACTCGGTGCACAGTTTTGCGCGATGCAACGTTAAAATATCAGGGCTTCACTCTCGCGGCACTGCGTCATCCGCAGTAGGATCAGATGCGTGTAGCGCGGTTTTTCAATCCCTCAAGTACTGCCGGCATGTGTATCCGCTCGTCGGGCTCGCATGCGGCGCTCAAGATATGCAGACTGCGGAAGCGGTAAGACATATATATCCAGGATTCGTTGTGCAGCCTGAAGCCACGTGGAGAGAGCGTCAATGGCCACCATTGCATCTACATCATGGGTTTCATATGAGTGGGCGAGTTGCAGCAGTAGACCACCTAAGAAAATCATTTTTCTAGATCATGCGCGAGATGCTGTTCATCTGCAACATTAGAAAGTTCATGCCTTCAGTGCGAGCGTTATAAAAGTCTGTTGCTGATAACAGCGTCTTTGTCAAAGGGAACCACCCCGGGATAAACCGCGCAACGGTTTCTGCAATAATAAAGTTCCATCCTCCTCCTCCCCCGATTTGAAACAAGAGGTCGAACCATTGAACATTTTCTTGTAGGTTCAGATGCGTGCCTGTTTAATAATAAAAAGCCCACCAATTATAACCTCCAACATAAATTGTATTCATCGATAGACCTGTCAATTGGCTATGTTTCTCTTCTGCCTGACCTGGAATGGAATGTCATCAACAACCCTTTCGGAAGTGACCGTTCCCTCTAACTTTAAACTTAATAATGCAGCATGACAACCCTCCCCATATTCCTCGATAGAAACTACCATCGGCTGGGGTGAAGCATTTTAAAGGATCAACTTATTTACCACGAGATTTTACTAAGGATTTTTGTATAGACGATGTTGTCGCATATTAACCGCTTTTATTATTGATGCAGCCGAAAAGTATGTCCCACAAACGAATGGCGTTTCACACAAAGGAGCCTTCTCTGCTGGAACGAAGACTGTAGAGAAACGCGAAACATACAGAGTAAAGCATGGGGCGTACTGTGTATATCGCTAAATACGGAAAATCTCGTAGCATTTAAGCACATTATACGCAGTGAAGGTGGACACGTCGTCAAGCAAAGGGAGAAAGCTGGGTTAGGTTACTCTCAGGTATAAATTCATTCACACAGGAGTCGAAAGTGTGGAATGCCTTACGAAAGTTAAACGGGCAACAAATCCATCACTTGCCTCTGGTGAACGACCAAGGGAATACCTGAGAAGTAAAGGCATATTCTCTTGGGGAGCACTTTGAGTGTTTGCCAAGCTCAATCCACTACTCACACTCTTTCCTTAAGTGCAAACAAACAGAAGACTATAAGGGATTTGTCCATAAATCCCAACAAAATGAGCCATATAACTGTTATTTTATTATTTCCGAGTTGAGGGCTGCCTTGACTGCGTGCAAGAGCTTTGCACCAGGACCCGACAGAGTATTGTGTGACATGATTAAAAACGCACACACAACGGACACTACTCGCACTTTTCAACACAATTTGGGCAGCCGGATACCTTCCATCAGCATGGAAAGAAGCAATTGTGGTCCCTGTTTTGAAGCAGGATAAAGACCCTAGGCGGCAAGTTACCACGCTCTGGCCTAGCGCTCTGTCTTGTCCCACCTTTTTACGAATTCGCGCTAGTAACAATGTCACAACAAATGTATCAACGCCAACTAGCCCAACTTTCTGCGGTAAACCGCCCGATAGCTCTCACAAGTTGCCACTCTAAGGGATTTGAAAAAAAATTGTTAATCGTCGAATCATACATTTCCTTGAACTGAATCAAGTGCCTGATCGTTATCAGTGTAGCTTCAGAGAAGGGCGGTCCACAACTGATCATCTTGTGCGCATTGAAGGAAATATCCGCGACACATTTGCGTATAAATAGTTTTTCTTGTCGGTATTCCTCGGTATGGAGAAGTCGTGCGACACAAGATGGCGTTACGCAATCTTGAGGGACATGTCGGGAATGCGTGGGGCATCTGTGGCAATATGCTAAACCTAACAGAAAACTATTTCTCTAATTGTACCGTCCGCGTCAAAATCGGCAACGTATTCTCACGTCCACTTTTACAATAATGTGGAGTACTTCAACGAGGCGTGCTGAACTGCACACTCTTTATCGTTAAGATGAACACACTGCGGACTTCATTACCAACAGCTATATTTTATTCAGTCTAATACAAATAGGCTTCAAATCGTTTAACCTTGCACTGATCGAGAGACACGTACATCAGGACTTGAACGAGGTGCCTAAGTGGGCAGACGGAAACGGATATCAAGTTGACCCTTGCCAAAGTTATTGCGTTCTTTTTACAAGAAAGAGAGACCTAGTTCACGATCATAGTGTCGAACTGTGTGGCCAACAAATACCTGTGAAAAAAAACACAAGCTTTTAGCCATCGTACTTGACTCAACGCTTACATTAATTGCACACATAAAATACCTCAAAGCGAAATGTCTAAAAACAATGAACATAAAGAAAATTTCATCTCACATACCATGGGGCAGCAACAGGAAGTTTTGAATAAATCTTTACAAGAGCCTCATTCGATCACGATTAGATTATGGCGCTGTGGTATATCACTCTGTCACCCCGAGCGCGCTAAAGATGCTAGATCCTGCTCACCATCTAGGTATTTGCATGGCCACCGGTGCTTTCAGAACAAGCCCTATTGAAATCTTATACGTAGAATCGAATCTCCGTCTGCAAAGACCATACATCGGCTTCACATCTTTCCTCAAAGTGCAATCTAATCTTGAACATCTGTGTTCTAAAATTGTTAAATATTTGACGCGTACCACACTTTTCCATAATGGACTCTCTGTGAGACAGCTTTTTTCACTGCATGTGAGGGGGTTAACGTTGAAATGGATTGCCCACTCCTCGTACGTGGATTAGTGCCTCCAGCCAAGCTGCTACTGCCTTAGGAGTGGCAGCTGATAGAATGGGATATATCTTTTGTAAAAGTTGCGAAGTACGCACCAGAGCTCGAAATTCGAATGTATTTCCACGAACTCCACTCGACATATTCTTGCTCTGAATTCCACACCCACACATCAAAGTCGCATGCTGGCGCATCTTACGCGCCTGCTGGTTCCTTTTTCGCTGAGTCAGACGTGTTGAACCCTCATAGAAGTATTTTTACTGCAGAATCTTATGCGGCACTGTCTGCAGTTAAACAGATAAAGAACTTGGAACTAGAAAAGGTAATAATATTTACTGACTCCTTAAGTGTGTAAAAGCACTAATGGCCTTAATAAAACACAATAATCCTGTTTTCATTGAGCTTTACTCACACTTGCGCAATATTTGTTCATCGCATAGGCATGTGATAATATGCTGGGTTCCTAACCATAAATGCATCGAGGGTAATGTGCTAGCAAACTAAATGACCACCTAAATTACACCGCAAAGTATGAATCCTACCGTTGCCATTCCCGCCTTATTCTCAAGCCTTTTTTTGCGAATGAAACAGCAAAGTCACTGGCAACGCTTGTGGGATGCCGAAACAAATAATAAGCTTCACTTGATTAAGCCACAGTTAGGTTTTTGGCCCTCCGCCACGAAAACACTACGAACTGATCTCCTATTCTGTCTCTTGAGAATAGGACACACATATGGTACCCGCAATGTTTATTGACTGGTAACGAACCTTCAACCTCTGGTAGATGTGGTCAGAGGCTCACCGTCCTTCACGTCATCGTGGAGCCTCAGGAAGCCGAAAGAGAGAGAACGAAACATTTTCATAGGGACTGCTATTCTGTCCCTCTCCGTCCCACTATGTTTCTTGGTGAAGAACCGCTTTTTAATAACAATGTTGTCCTAGGTTTCTTGAATGATGTCTTGCATGTTACTATCTATAGCCCAATAATTTCGTAGCGCATCCTCTTCTAGAGGATGCCTTGTCATAGTAGTTTTTGTATAGCACACGCCTCCGGGTCACTGTGCTTCAAGGGCTCTGTTAAGGCAGTAGTTCTTTCTGAATATGTTTGCGTCTGACATATTTTAGTACGACGTCATCCTTTCACAATGCATCTTTCGTGTCTATAACACACTTCATTAGTCATTGTCATAATTTTATTACATTTAGGTTTTACGCACTTTACAGCGACCGCCATTAGGCCCCTTTACAGCCCCGTCACATCCCCTGCTTTTTATTCATCGCTTCACTTCAGACTCATCGACACTGGCCTGGCGCTCTTTGGTCATACTTGGCCCTTGAGTCACAAAACACTACATTCATCATACCGCTTTCAGTAGAGTGGCGCTGCCCTAGTATCGAAATTGTTCCAATGCTCACCTACAGATTGTCATGCCCAGCCCTATCTGAGTATTCACTTAAAGCCAAAATCGAAGAAAGTTGGATTAAATGCATTCGTTGTAGCCCCCCTGATAAACGCTTCGTCCACCGAGGACTAAGTGCGCGGCAGTTACTTGTCGTGTCAGAACGCATGATTTCAAAGGGACCAGACATATTCCCTGCAGAATACGCGATACCGTAATGGGCTCTTTAGTTGTCTAGAAAGGCATAACATCATAAAAGGCCTAGTGAATGCCACGTCATTCCGACATCCTAGGCAAAAAAAATCAAGTTGACAGGTTAGGTATTCACCGATCGCTCGTTCAAAAGCGAGGTAGCAGCCGCCGCAGTCATTACCATGGTTTCAATACTACAAATATCATAAGTGTAGCGCAGTCTAACCAGGACAGCTCACTACGCGAGACAAGATGGCGGCAACTGAAGGGAAAGGCATTCCAGGCATGCAGATGAAACAGACCCGGCCTGCTCATGCACGCCGTACGTCACTCCCACGTGGTATCCGTCCCGCCGCGGTGGCTTAGGGTCTATGGTGTAGCCCTGCTAAGCACGAAATCGCGAGAGCAAATCCCGACCGCGGCGGCCGCATTTCGATGCGGGCGAAATGTAAAAACACCTGTTCCCCGTGCATTGTGGGCACGTAAAGGATCCACGGTGGTCAAAATTAATCCGTAGCCTCCAACTACGGCCTGGGTCATAATCAAATTGGGGTTATGGCAAGGAAAACCCCAGGATCAATTAAATTCAGAGCCTTGTGGTATCTTCAAAGATGCACCCGCTCCAACCGAATGTAATAATGGGCGCTCGACCTTGACTGCTTTCGTAACAAAGGCGCATGTTTGGTTTGCGCAACCTAAATTTGCCCAGGCTCAGAAAACATATGCTACAATAACGGCCTTCTTATCTCAATTTTTTATCTTGCTTGATATCTGCACATATTTAATACAGTCTTTTTGTCCGATTGTCAATAAGGTGCAATTTATCATAACAAAGGGGGTGCGTTACAACAATTCTCTTATGAATAGGTGAACGACCGAAGTGATAAGAGTGCCTTTGATATTGATATGATGACGCCACCAACCGAGGCTCATGCTCATGCTCGTCAGTAAAGGGCACTGCGTGTATACTTTGTTCGTCTTCGCTTTCTTACAAAACTATGAGATAAAAATTTGCGGCCATAAGGCGGAATCGGCGGACGCGGGAGAGGGGTGGTTGGAAATCTTTCGGAGACGCCTTCATACTGCAGCGGACATTACAAATTTTCTGGTATGGTAACAATGACCATGCTGTGAGTATGATGATGTACATACAATTTTAATAAACGAAAGGTAAAGTTGCGTAAACTGTTAAGTACGACGATTTCAAATAATCATTAGGTTAACTTAAGGTGTTGGAACATTTTCAGCGTGTTTTAACAGTGCTCAATATGTTAAATGATATTTGGAAGTATGCTTCTTTGCATGCTTCAAACATTTTCCATGCATAAAGGCCAGAAGCAACGTATATTACTTTTTGTAACGTGTTTTTGTTGCTTTACATGAGGACACCGAACAACGCCAGCGCTCAAGCGGCATCCGGTATAGAGACTCCACCATTAAATGACGTTCTTTGCTTCCGAATTAACATGCCTAGTATCTGAGGCAACCTGAGCCCCGAGCCACAAATACGTGCACTATAACCTCTCTGTTCGCCTTGCATAACAAAGTAATATTTGATGTTCTTAGCATTTTCGGTCGACGCGTTCACGTGGGGTCCGGCAGACGGTGTGCAGCGTGCAGTTCTCTACTGGCTAGTCCGTGTTGCTAGTGAAACAAAAAAATGAGGAGATTCTACCACAACCTGCTTACGATAAGTCTGCAAGTGACGTCCAGCAACATGGATGACTAGCCACAGCGGTGACTTCAACATAGCCACTACTTAGAGAGCCTTCGCTATCCGCAATGTTAACTACAACCTCTTAATACGGACAGGGGCATAATGCGAGCGCAACAAGGTTGGCCTTTGGTATGCTCTCTCTTTCTCTCTCTCTGTCTCCGAAAGATTACATACAACGGGGAGTTAGGGATTCACTTGCTTCGTCGTTCAGACGTGCTTGACAGGCTGCCATCAAAATTAGACATCCGCTAGAACCCACCATTTACACGTACATGCACGTTCATCTCACGTGCTTTTCTTTCAACTTTGTTTTGAGAACCTGTAAGCCTGCAACAGCACTTACGGATCACACGAGTGCATTCAGTTCGCTATTCTGATAGCAAGATAAAGAAAGTGTATCTCACTCGACACCTGTTAGATTACTTCGAGGTCTATGGCTGTCGAGTCAATCTTCGTTTCCGAGGGCGACCTGACATATGATACAATAACGTGGTCAAGGGAACTTGAGAACTTGCGGTAAGGCAACCTGAGAACTTGCGAGCTCTCAGCTAAGTGCTTTTCTTCATGGCAACGGAAACAAAAGGCCACGGCGAGGATGCATGGCCTAGCGTATCGCCAATTATCTCGAGGGGCGCCTCATGTGCCCATAGCTTTCTGCTTCGCTCGATGTCAATGTGGAGTACAATGTCGTAGTTTGTTTTCCTGTCATTGTCCACAATGAGTTATTTGCAGGAGACGGGGTGCACCAGAATGCTGACGGTGCTGACGGGGACCAGCGGTAACGGTTGTGGTACGTCCATAGGCACCACCGCAAAGAATTGTATATATTGCGACAATATTTACTATTTGGGTCCAACAGAAGCTGCCTACAATAGTACATGTATGCTTTCCTTTATTTCTTTCTTGCTTTTTCAAGCAACGTGAAATATGAACATTAGCAAGCAAGAAAGAGTGTGTGGCGCGTGAAAGTTTAGCGTCTTGAAAGAGCTATTTCTACATGCGGATTGCATCATGCACTGTAATAAGGGTGCGTCAACGATGCAGTTGCAATGTCACATCGAGAGCTGTCTGCAAGCATTGCCCCTGCTCACCGCTCTCCCACAAGCACCATTTTATGCAGCTCCTCATCACATCGCACAGAGCAATACTAATGCCCAGTGCATCTGCAGCAAGGCAAGCCTCAGTATCTGGCATTAATAAATGTTCCAACGGTGGTGAAACAAGATAGAACATGTCCACATACAAAATTCAGGTTGACGTCGTCACCGTAATCGAGCATGTCTTCGTGCTCGGAGATCTATCAATTCTTTCTGAATACCTTCAGCGACAAAACAGACAGGCTGTTCTGCAAATTTTTCCGAGTTTCCATCCTCACAAGCATTTGAAACGGTTGTAGGAAGAATACGATATCAGGGAAGACAAATTTTGTTTTCACTTCCCTTTATTTAGGTAATAATCCTAAATAGCTCAGGTAAATACAATTCTGACGATCCAATTGAGTGTCTGCACTCTCCTCAGTAATAAATATTTATGAATGGACCTCACGGATATCAGGCCTTTCACGCTACCCTTATAATTTGAGTGGAATGCTTGATGAACACCTCTAAAAAGCCCGGAGTGGCAAAAGTCTTCAGCTGAAGAAGACAGCTGAAGAAGACTGTTAAGGCGATATAACACAAGTATAAGACAGAATAATACATTCATGTTAGACCTGGCAATCTTGAAATGCAAGGAACTTAAGTACGCTACCCGCACTGGCTTCGCGTGGTTTGTGCCTAAAACGCGAACGAATTATGGTCGCCAAATGCTTAGCTACATTCTTCCACAGACGTTAAATAACGCGCTGTGAATTGATGTTAATTTATGTACTGCTGACACTTATGTCATAGTGCTTTGTGCTTGCTTTTGTTTTTGCCTGTAATGTTCAAATACCGTTTCATTTGTGTCAATGTTGTTATTGCGAATGCTTTACACATGCTGTATGATATACTGCGATACTGTTGAAACGTCATTGTAGGGTGCGTCGACCTCTGTCAAGCCTTTCTTCTGGCTTTTTGTCGATGCACCCAACATCCTCATGACGATGTTGAATAAAGAATTGAAAATTGAAAAAAAAAAAAAAAAAAGAAAGATATGCATACGACGAACGTTCAATGTGTGCATGCGAGATTGGGCTGACGAGTTTCTCAGTGCAGCATGGCTTTTTTTTTTTCTGCAACAGCAGCGGAACGCTTGAAACGGGGTTTGCTTCACGCGTTCAACCATCCGTCACCCCGTTGCGTTAGTCCATGGCGTGCGTCGTCATGCCACCATCGTCATCGTCATGTCTTAGGCGTTGTTGTCTTATAGTATTCACGCAGCCATCGCCGTACTGTCGTCACATATAAATCTCTCAGATTTGCAGAGCATACGCAATAGTTTTCGTCCTTTTGAGATAAAGCTCGACTGCATTTTGGCGATACTTACACAAACGGGGCAACGAAGTGTGAAACAGGGAATAATCAGAGTTCATGATATAGCCGCGTATTTTACGTGGCGCCCACGTCGAGACTGACAGAAACCTGCGAATTGTGCGATTGAACCAGGGTGCTTTCATAGGTAGAATTGCTCGTAGTGAGATTAGCGCTGAATAAACATATACCGTATTCACATGCGGAAGACCCCTACATTTTTCAAATATTTTTTACTGGATGCGTGACCCACACGAGGCAGGCTTATGGCTACTCATTGAGGCATCTACCTGCCTTGAAACTGCTATGCCAAATAGCGCAACCACTGGCCACCGACTATAAACACATTTACAGTCAGCGACCGATTTTTCGGATACAGACAGTGCCGAAAATATGTCCCAAAAACCCGGCTGTGTAAAAAAATAGATTTCGTTGTTTGTTACAGTGCCAGCACAGGGAAAATTCATTTATAGAATTTTTATCAGTGTTGCGCTCACGAGATTGTGCTTCATTCAAATAAAGTTTACCAGAAATTTAGAAGGTGAAAGGTAACACCCCTCACGCAGCCCAACATCCGCCAAGAATATTCGTGAAGTACGTGCAGATACTGCGCTCACTGCTTTGACAACGCGACACTATCAGTTGAGGCTACGCAGCGTAAAATCAGTTTGGAGCTTTATTGGCTTGATGGCCACACGCGAGCTTATTCCATTCCCTCCATTAAGCGCCTGCACGAATTCCGTATAGGCGCTCCCCATTGTTGCTCGCTGATCGCCCACGTGCCCAAACTGCGCTTCACGCACGTGGCCGCCAGTCCAGCCCGTACACGCACGTGATTTACCGGCTGACCACCGATGTGGTCTACTGTACACACACTTTAAGGCCCAACCTCGCGCAAATGGCTTGTTACCCACCACATCCTCTATGGCCTAACCAGCACTGGTTCATCGGAATCAGTGACCGAAATTCCGGAACATGCAGTCCATCAATTTTTTTTCGATGTGACGCCGAGTGCGGGATGCGGTGGTGATAGTGACTGCATCGTCGGTAGGACAGCTATGATCATCTGGTAGCGACTTTCGGAAATCAACTGAATAGCACGCGGTAATATGCTTGGCGCTTAACTAAACTTTTTTTTTCAAGTTTTCGCACTCCTAACAGGGGGGTGCAGGCCTAGCGCACACAATGGCGGGTCTCGCAAGAGTAAAGACTCTATACAATATTAGAAAGAAAAATATTCATCTGCCTTCCCCATACCATTTCAGACATGCACTCGCTTCGGAAGATTCTCGCTCTTGGCTCGCTAACAAGCATAGTGCCAATCGCAGCCTTTGCGGTTCTCCCTCACCATGAGCACTTACTGTGAGGTAGCTCCATGGAAATTCATGCCCATGCATGGTACTGCACATTGTGATTACTTGCGCTTTAATCAGAATACACATAGGTGCACCCGGCCACGAAATATTACGGACCATGAAATCTCTGAAAAAGCTGAATATCTCCACAACCTCACAACGGAGCCTGGTATTTGCATTTCGCGGCTCGACTCGAATATGCTAGCAGCATTGTTGTATACAGCTTTACAGGCTACTGCTACAGTCTCCTCGGGAATTAAACGCTTTCTGAAAGCCCATGGTCCGTAAACTTTTGTGGCTGGGTGTACCTACAGAGGAGAAGAGAATAGCAGAGCAGAGTTATTAGTAGAGTTTGCAGAACAGAATAATATGCGGATAATGAATACCTTTTTCCGCAAGCGGGTTAGCCGAAAGTGGACGCGGAGGAGCCCAAATGGTGAGACTAGAAATGAAATCGACTTCATACTCTGCGCGAACCCTGGCATCATACAAGATGTAGACGTGCTCGGCAAGGTGCGCTGCAGTGACCATAGGATGGTAAGAACTCGAATTAGCCTTGACTTGAGGAGGGAACGGAAGAAACTGGTACATAAGAAGCCAATCAATGAGTTAGCGGTAAGAGGGAAACTAGAGGAATTCCGGATCAAGCTACAGAACAGGTATTCGGCTTTAACCCAGGAAGAGGACCATAGTGTTGAAGCAATGAACGACAATCTTATGGACATCATTAAGGAGTGCGCAATAGAAGTCGGTGGTAACGCCGTTAAACAGGAAACCAGTAAGCTATCGCAGGAGACGAAAGATCTGATCAAGAAACGCCAATGTATGAAAGCCTCTAACCCTACAGATAGAATAGAGCTGACAGAACTTTCTAAGTTAATCAACAAGCGTAAGACAGCGGACATAAGGAACTATAATATGGATAGAATTGAACAGGCTCTCAGGAACGGAGGAAGCCTAAAAGCAGTGAAGAAGAAACTAGGAATAGGCAAGAATCAGATGTGTGCGTTAAGAGACAAAGCCGCCAATATCATTACTAATATGGATGAGATAGTTCAAGTGGCTGAGGAGTTCTATAGAGATTTATACAGTACCAGTGGCACCCACGACGATAATGGAAGAGAGAATAGTCTAGAGGGATTCGAAATCCCACAGGTAACACCGGAAGAAGTAAAGAAAGCCTTGGGAGCTATGCAAAGGGGGAAGGCAGCTGGGGAGGATCAGGTAACCGCAGATTTGTTGAAGGATGGTGGGCAGATTGTTCTAGAGAAACTGGCTACCCTGTATACGCAATGCCTCAGGACTTCGAGCGTACCGGAATCTTGGAAAAACGCTAACATAATCCTAATCCATAAGAAAGGGAACGCCAAAGACTTGAAAAATTATAGACCGATCAGCTTACTGTCCGTTGCCTACAAAGTATTTACTAAGGTAATCGCAAATAGAATCCGGAATACCTTAGACTTCTTTCAACCAAAGGACCAGGCAGGATTCCGTAAAGGCTACTCAACAATACACCATATTCACACTATCAATCAGGTGATAGAGAAATGTGCGGAATATAACCAACCCTTATATATAGCCTTCATTGATTACGAAAAAGCATTTGATTCAGTCGAAACCTGAGCAGTCATGAATGCACTACGGAATCAGGGTGTAGATGAGCCATATGTAAAGATACTGGAAGATATCTACAGCGGTTCCACAGCCACCGTAATCCTCCACAAAGAAAGCAACAAAATCCCAATAAAGAAAGACGTCAGACAGGGCGATACGATATCTCCAATGCTATTCACAGCATGTTTACAGGAGGTATTCAGAGACCTGGAGTGGGAAGAATTGGGGATAAAAGTTAATGGAGAATACCTCAGTAACTTGTGATTCGCTGATGATATTGCCTTGCTTAGTAACTCAGGGGACCAATTGCAATGCATGCTCACTGACCTGGAGAGGCAAAGCAGAAGAGTGGGTCTAAAAATTTATCTGCGGAAAACTAAAGTAATGTTTACCAGTCTTGGAAGAGAACAGCAGTTTACGATAGGTAGCGAGGCACTGGAAGTGGTAAGGGAATACATCAACTTAGGGCAGGTAGTGACCGCGGATACGGATCATGAGACTGAAATAATCAGAAGAATAAGAATGGGCTGGGGTGCGTTTGGCCGGCATTCTCAGATCATGAAAAGGAGGTTGCCAATATCCCTCAAGAGAAGAGTGTATAACAGGAGTGTATAAACGCGAGTAATTGACGTCTTAGTTGAAATCAAGAAAAAGAAATGAGCATGGGCAGGCCATGTAATGAGGAGAGAAGATAACCGATGGTCATTAAGGGTTACGGACTGGATTCCAAGGAAGGGACGCGTAGCAGAGGGCGGCAGAAAGTTACGTGGGCGGATGAGATTAAGAAGTTTGCAGGGACAACATGGCCACAATTAGTACATGACCGGGGTAGCTGGAGAAGTATGGGAGAGGCCTTTGCCCTGCAGTGGGCGTAACTAGGCTGATGATGATGATGATGATGATGTACCTACAGGAGAGAATTTAAATATAAGCGAATAGATGATGATAACCTTTGTCGACTTTATTGGTTACGTCCATGACAGCAAAGAATTGGAACAATTAGAAGTGACAGAATGGTGTTATTTCGAAAAGCATTTGCTTACTGGAGGGACAGCACTAGCCAAACCCGTGACCTTTCGTTTGTTTTCATACAAGAGCGTGACAAAGGAAACTCTCTCGTTTAGTCCAAACGCTCGCTGCACAATATGGTGACTGAAAAGAGTGAGCGCTCACAGTCTTGCACTGGAAATGTAAGGAGCAGAAACGTATATATATATATATATATTCTTGGGTGAAGGTAACTGGTCAAAAAGACCAGTTACCTTCACCCAAGAAGATCACGTACTCGTGACGCCTGCAGCAGAAAGGTTGTTCGATATCCGGCGCTAACTTTCGCGCTTTGCTGGACCAAATAAATGTTTATTCACTCACTCACTCATATCCGGCGCTAAGGTTGATAAGTGGTGGCGCTTGCTAACACTCCCATGTTTAGTTCTAGTTGTAAGACATAAATACCCCAGAAAGTGGATGGGAAAACGGCGTCGTGGTAGCTCACTTGGTAGAGCATCGCACGTGTAATGCAAAGACGTGGGATCGTTCCCCGCCTGCGGCAAGTTGTTTTTCATCCATTTTCATTTCCAATAATTTATAATTTATTTAATTCATTTAGTAAGTACAATTAATTTACCCTGTATTGCCCTTGGTGTCATTGCTTGTTGACTGCTTAAAGCATTTATATGTATACACTTCGTGAAAACTACATTTTGAACACAAACAGAATCTTCTTTTGTCTGAAAGAAACATGGAGATTTGGGAAGGGAGGCAGGCAAACTACGAGGTTACGTTTTGCCCCTGAGCGTGTTATTCGTTGCGTCTGTAGCTGCCGCAGTGTTATATGACGAAATTGATCGGCTCCTACACAGTTCATCCCACATGAAACATTGCGATGGCTTGCAACTTAGTACAACTACTTCGCCACCCTATGACACCCCCGATTCAACGGGTTCCTACCGAATGCTCACTCACATTGCCACGATGTGGAACACGCTATAGACGGAAGCCAGAGGAAGCGTCCCCGACCAGTACGTGCAGCCACTCGCCGGACCAAACGGTGGCTGACAGAGGAGACGCGTCAGGGACTCTGCTGTTGCAAACAAACAGGGCGCGCAGGCGCTGAGGCAGCCGCCCGCTATCACCGCGCATGCCACCGCGGCACACGCCACTCCAACAACGGAAGCTGCAGGATTAATGGACCGGAACTCCGCCACATCTCGGTCGCGCTCCGAGGTCGAACGTGAGAGCACCTCCAGGCGCTCTCGCAATACAAAAGGTAGTAAGACTCCAAGACCAGAAGGTTTCAGAAAGTGGAAAGAGAGAAAGAACTAACAAAAGTGCAGGCGTGCAGGACTTGGTCTTCTTTATTCGATTGCCTTTGTATTACTTTTTTACTGGATCGCGATTGCTCCCTGTTGACGTTGTTTTGAGTGTGTAACCTTGATAACCTGTTCATTTATTCTGGAGCTTTGCCTGCTGCTTATGTAACATTTGTCAAGACCTTGCCACCGACCGAGGTTGAAAGAGCACTATATACATTGTGACCATTCTTAAGCTTAATGGAATATTTAAAAATAGCCTGTTGCGAATAACAAAATTTTAGTCCTTGAGCTGGATAGTTCAGAGAGGTGGACATAATTTGCACGAGAAATAGAAACATACATTCAACTAATTTACAAAGGTACACTAATTATATTTTGAATTATTTACTTTAAGGCACATATTGCAAGTTGGGAATCGTGCCGGTGAGTTTGCAAGGTGTATCCCCTTCGAATGAATTTCCAGAATGACGCCAGCTTGGAAATATGCGCCATCAAGCTTGCCGTAAAAAATGCACTGTTGTTCCTCTCACTTTCTTGACAAAACGCTCTTTTATGCATTGATGCGCAAAAGTGGAACGCCTGTATATTTCTCACACTATGTGAAAGAATATTCCAAAACTTGCGTCATCCTGGAAATTCAGTTCAAGTGGATACGTCTTGCAAGCTCACCGGCTTCAAGCCGGTGAGCAATTGTGAGCAATTGCAATTTGTGTCGTAAAAGTGATTAACTAAGACATTAATTACTGAATTTGTGTTAAATGTTGTATATGTATTTCGATTTCTCATGCTAGTATTCTTTGCCTCTTCGAATAATCCAGCTCAAGGACAAGAATATTGCTATCCGCCCCAGGCGATCTTTAAAAATATGCTAAAACTTAAAAAAGGATCACCGGTATATTTACAGTAAACATGTAGCGCTTGCCGCTGTCGTCTTCTCGTACGAAACAAAGCAAATGTGTACCTGCAAAAGTAAACTGCATATCCGCAGTCACCATCCTTTGTTGAAATGCATGTCAATAGCAAGCACACACAGTGAAGGCTGCAAAATACCGCTGAGGTATTTGCATCCCTCACACTTGGGTACAGCTGAGCTAGCAGAACGAAGATCCTGTTGACAAAGTTTGTTTGGAAAGAAGGCCAGTGCCAGGAAAGCCGCAGTCAGACACCGTAATTCGCAATGCAGCAAACGCACAGCGAATGAATGAACCGGGCGCGCGCATAGGAACTCCACGTGAGAAACAGGCGTGCCAAAGAGACAGTGTGATAGCATTAACATGGTTGCGTGAATCTTGTAAACAAACATACGGGGAATCTCTGTCTAGTATTGTAAGCGAAAGAAGGCTACTTCATTCCGTGTCGGAAAACTGCGGAGGAATAAAAAATATTAGTCTGAAACGAACGCATTAAAATTACTGATACTAAAGTTGGCTGTGGCACCAAGTATAGCCCAGGCTTCGAATGCCTCCCTGTCGAGCCTGCCCCAGCAGTATCCCATCACTTTTTGGGATTACGAACCTTTGAGTGTAGCCGCTGGCCGTGCGCTGTTTTGAATCATGAGCGCCCACCCAAGAGTTTATCGAAGCGGCCCGTTCACGTAGTCTGCTCCTGAAAAACTGTCATCATTATCTTTTAGTATATTATCCTTTATTTATTCTATGAAGTACAGTCGAGGAGATGCCAGTGCCTGTACGTGGTACTGGCTACGCCTCTCTCCTGAGATGATAATGGTGCTCTTAGCGGTGATAATATTAGAAGCAACGATAAAAAATAGAGGTTATTTTAAAAGTAGGCCTGCAAGACTAATATTCCTGGGAGTTCACAGACAAAAAAATATTCTTGGGAATGTGCAAATTGAGGTGACTCTTGCAAGTTGAGGTGCAATTGAAGTGCTAATTGAAGTACCTATCGAGCGCCTCTATCCAAACACAGCACACGCGAACACGGAAACAAGAACACAGTGTAACAAGTAAATGCGCGATTCTGGAAAAACTAGAGGAAAAAGAGCAAGGTCAACAAGAAGAAGAAGAAGAAAAACGAGATTAAATGCGCCACTATCTAGTTTCGTAACTTGTTTTATATTCATGGTTTCTCCAGAAACCATACAATGGCGCGTGCAGCCATGTCTTGCATATTTTCTAATGGCCGCAGATCCAACATTGTTTGTTTATATGATAGAGGTCGCCTGTCAAAAAAAAAATGACAAGAGCCTCTTACGGAGACAGTATCACACCTTTTTAGAATTTAAAACATTCTGCTATCTTTCTTCATCAGACTGTTCACGAAATCGTGAATAGCTGTCAGTTTGTCCTGTATTTTTTTCATGAGCCTTTAGTATTAGCTGCGAAGTCTTTGAATTGTTGTCTCAACACAGCGGCTGATTTGATTCGGTGTACTAAATTGAATGCGGGAGCCTATCTCATATGACTTTTCTCAACCATTTACTAACCACGTTTTTTTCTTGATCATCGCCGCATTTTGAGTGTCCCAGCTAACGTAAGCCAAGCTGTTCAACGAAAATAAATCTTTGAGAAACACGGTACAAGGCAATGTTTTAGGATGTGCGGTGTTCGGTCGACAGAGGTCTGACGATCGAACGCTGTAAGTCTTATAATTGTAACTTGCAACATCTTCCTTTAATCTTTATTTTTTCGTTGAAGAGCTTGCCTAACGTTAGCTAGGAAACACGGTATATTGTTTAGGAAACGAGTGTCACTCGCTGTTAAAGGTAGTATAGCGACAACAGATAATTTTGGGGAAGCCGCATGAGTCACGTCATTAGGACTGATATTCCGCGCGCTTTCGCAGTGTTTTAGGGTCCACTGGAGTATTATGTTGTTGTCGTCTTATTATCCTTACCTAATTTATTTTTAATTTGCCCGCAGCACCAAGGACTTTTCAAGAAATGTCCAGTTATCCCGGTTTTGCCTCAAATGTGTGTTTTTTTTTTCCCGTTGGAACCGACACTGCTACTTTTAAAACACCGTGTATATGTTCTGCGCCTTATACAAGTTGTTTCAAGTTGATAGGTCTACTTTTTCTTCATGCACATCTTTTTTTCTTAGCCCTGTTTTACACTCACCATTCAATATCGACAGGCGCAGTTACTTATCTTTTACCGGTGACCATTTTTAACCGGCTAACAAATGTTTAAGTACCCACGCGCTGCCTCTCGCGATCTCCCGATTAGCGAGGCAGTCGCGCCGCACTTCGCTCCATTTGCAACATGCCGCACGAAACAGATTGTCCGCGCCAACCGATACCTCGTGAAATGAAAACACGTATAGAGCTGCGCTCAAACTTCGCATAAGGGAGTATCATATTCGTCTGAATTTTTTGTGCACCATCACTACAACGTGAAAATATCAGCTACACCTTACCTGTTTACCAACTGGCATATTTCTTTCCCTTAACCTTATGGCTACCACTTTCCGTTTCATGCGTGTGCTTCTTGTCATTTTCAATGAACTGTTTGCCATTAGAACCACTTTGAAGAGACAGTATGGGTAGTTTGCATTGTGGAAACGAAAAGTCGCATAAAATTCCTGGTTGTAAATTCTCTTTGACTGTTACCTACAAGCAAAAGAGACCACTTCAAACTTTTTCTTTTTTTCTTTGATTTCCATACTTGAAAAGGCGGCAGCGCAAAAACATAAACAAATAAAGACGCGAACAAAGACGAGATGACAAGGATGAGCGCTCATCCTTGCCGTCTCAATAAATCTTCGGTTGGGACTAGTTGGTACATGGTATTTGGCGTCTCATCTCTCGTCGTCTCGTAACCATCTGTGTCTCCTTTTTTTTTTTGCGAGGTCGTCTTTTCAGATGTGTAACAACGCGTCCAATTCGCGACACTTCCATACTTTCCCTGGTTATTGCAGTGGTATGCCCGGCTTTACTAAGGGAGGTTCAACAAACACTTGTGGACTATGGATAGTTGTTTGCGTTAATCAGGAACGCAGAAACTCAATGTTATACTGTTGCAAGGCAACAGGGCAAATTTTAAGCAATAATTTGTCTTCGGTTCTTCTTTGGTTTGTTTGTTTTTGTGAACCGGAAAGTAAAAAGAGAGTACGGCAGCAACAGTAGAAAGTGCGGACTAAAGCGACTCATAATGCTTATAATTTATAATACACTAACTGTGGAAAAAAATTAAATATTATCACTACAATAAAATAAAAAGGGTGGCCTTGCATTCTCGAAGCGGTATATATTTGTTCTGCCTTTTGTGTTGTTTTTTCGCCTCACTTTTTATTTGCATCTTCATTTCTGTCCCAGAACCCATTAGCTGTGCGACACTAATAGTTGCAGTGTGCTGCATGGCACTTCTGTGCGCAACTCATTATTTCGAACCATTATTCGGCTCGCACCACGGGTTCTCATGGTAGGGCGCCCACATGTGCTCAATCACAGCCTCCATAAGAACAAAAGAAAATACATGTCCAATGAGGGCTTTGAACCTCAGACTCATAGCACAGCTGCCCGATGCTGTACCCACTAGAACAAATCTTTTTCTTTCATCATTAGTCGTATGCTCTTTGCTATGCAAGATGTTAACGTGACTGAATGAATTCTGGGATTTTACGTACCACGATGTGATTACGAGTCACGCGGTAGTGGTGGACCCCGGATTAATTTTGACCACGTGAGGTTATTTAACGTGCGCCTAAATCTAAGTACACGGGTGCTTTTGCATTTGGCCCCTGCATAAATGCGGCCGCCGTAGCCGGGATTGGATCCCGCGACCTCGTGCTTAACCGCGCAACACCAAAGCTACTAAGCAACCACGGCGGGTATGTCAAAGTGGCAATTTCTGGCAGCACACTTCTGTACACCATGCACTAGACTTAAATATTAAGTCTTCAATGAATGCGTCAGGTATTTTTTAATAACTTTTGCATATTTAGTGTATTCTTTATGCTGCTACCAAATGTCACAATTCCGATTTCAACCACACCGAATTTCCCCGATGCTTTCCTCGGCTTCATTGTCTGTTGACTTTATGTGGTCATGATTAACAAGATCAAGCCTCTCGGTTCCCCTTCTTCTCACGTTTATTCATTGCAAGGGTCTCGAATCTGGATGCCTTGTTGCCATTAGGTAGCATGAGAAGGTTTATTAGACACGTGCCCGCTCTCCTAAGGTCACGTGCTACCTGATGCCATCGGGCTAAAAAGGATGATTAAAATCCGCCCACTATTGTTCCGAGTGTCGCTGGCTAACACTCCTAGGGTTAGACCTAGTAAACATAAATACCCAATTTGGTGGACAAATTCATAGTTGCCGCTATAGCACATTCAGTGGTGCAACGGACGCGTAATGCGGAGGTTGTGGGTTACAGGCCCACCGGCGACAAGTTATCGTTTCGACCACTTTTATTTGCCTTTTACTGAGTATTTTCTACAACGAAATTTCAACCACGCTTTATTTTCCGACGCTTTCCTTCGCTTCATTGTCTGATTCCAACCTTGCGCCTGCGACTTTCCTAATTTCATCACCCCACCTAGTTTTCTGCCGTCCTCGGCTACGCTACCCTTCTCTTGGCATCCATTCTGTAACCCTAATAGTCCACGGGTATCTGCTAGCCTACGCTTTACCTGGCTTGCCCAGCCCCATTTTTCTCTCTTAATGTCCGTTATAATAACGGCTATCCCCATTTACTCTCCTATCCACACCGCTCTCTTGCGGTCTCACAACGTTGCGCCTAACGTTGCGCCGACATGAAAAAAATTTTGTTGCCCCAGCTTATCACGGTTTATCTATCATTGCTTGTTGTCTCCTGACTTGCTGCACTCGTTGAGGAGACTGCCATTGCGTGGGTGGCGTCACCTCCTGGTCCGTTGGACATCCAACCTCGACCGCCAATTGCACGGCTTTGATTTGTGCAATCGTACAGTATACAGCAGCGCCGGCTGAGGAAACGTAAAATACATCCGGAGAGTTCTTGGCAAGAAACAGACTTATCTAGTTGCAGCTCCCAGGAAGTATACATATGAGAACTTACTATGATAGCGCTACAGAAAAACACGATGAGCCGAGACACCGACTGGGGCCGACATTAGTTTGCCTTGCTGGAACACATACTAGCATAAAAGACTTGTTAGGACCGGCCATGATACAGTCTTCCAAAACGCATTCTTGTGGTTGTAAAGAACATTTTCCGGGTTCTGACTGGTGGTTGCTGGCTTGGAGAATTCACTGGTACGAGACATCGTGCAAGAAAGCTCCGGATATTGTGCAAACGGGTAGCCTGAGGCGGCAGGGAATAAACGTAAGCATGCACGTGAGCTCCAACACCAACCTGCCGTCATCATCATCTTGCCGTCGGCATGTTGTAGCTGTGACTCGTATTATTGACATTGTGACCATTCGTTCGCCTTCATGCCGTCTTCATTCTTCCGCCATCTTTAATCTGTCTTCGTCTCTGGGATGTCATATGGTCATCACGCCATCATCATCGACATGTCACCGTCACCCCGTCATCATCATTTAATAATTGTTCCATCTTCGTCATTCTGTCGTCGTCGTATTGTTGTCGTCATGCCGTTCTGTTGATTTCATTGTTGTCATTCAGCCGTGATGCTTTCATTCTCGTCACTCCATCGTCGTCATGACTTCGCCGTCATTACGTCGCCATTCCAGCATCCTCGAGACATTGCCGCCATGTCATCGTTTTCATACCATCGTTGTGTTCTAGCTTAGTCTAGTCATCCCGTTGTCTTCATACAATTGTAATTCCAGCGTGGTTACATAATTGTCGCCACGTCGCAGTTTTCACGTTGTCGTTGTACCGTCGTCATCATTGCAGCACCGTCATTCCATTGTTGTCGTGCTGTCGTCATCGTGGCCTCATCGTCATGCCATCGACATCATTCCAGCATCATCCTATCATTGTCGTCGTGCCGATTTCGTTAATTCATCGTCATCTTGCCGTCGTCATCACGCCATCGTCGCTCCGGCGTCATCATGCCATTGACGTCGGGCTATATTCGTCATACCTGTCGCCGTAATTCCTTCATATTATCGTCGTCATTGTGTCGTCATACAGTCGTCGTCATTCCGTCGTCGTCATTCATGGAATGCGCATTATCGAGCGTCACAAGTTTGTGTTTAGCCAGGCGTTTCCAGTTGAAAGTGTTCAACTTGCGTCGTGTGTTCTATGCTTGGAAATGGTCCCTAAGGAAGAACACCGTCGTTCGCAGGATCCAATGAAAGCTTCTCTAACACTGATTTTCACAGAGAGTGCGATACGCATATTTTGAAGCGGAGGTCGCTTTGCGAACCCTCCGAGGCTTTCCTGACTGTGGCTGCTAGCTGAGTCAAGATAATTTATTTCGACATGGGGACTGTAGCACGCAGGAGACAAAATGCAAGAAAACAGTACAGACAAAAAGAAATGGTAGAGCGTGAACACACTTGGTGACGAAGAGGACAAAAAAATTGCTATTTCAATATGCCTCATACGATGACACTGCAGTTAAAGACTTGGATATGACTGTAGTCGTCCGGAATATATTTCGGTTATATAAAGGTTATATAAAGGTAACCACGAACTGGCTTATATAAACCTATTATGCTGGCACGCATGTCCAGCTGTGATCTGTGTAAGAAAAAAAAAATCGTACATAATACCTGCACATACAATTTTGACTCACAGGCGTCTCTAAAGCGTACCAATTTCTTAATGGAATGACGAATTATATTTAGGAGATTCTTGGATTTACTTTATTTTCTCTTATTTAACCACTCTGTGCGTACCACTGGGTTCTTGACCACTCCTACGGAGTGGGCATGTCCGACTACGTACGATTTTTACATAAAATATGAATGTACAATGTCTCCTCACAAGTATCTCTAAAGCAAACCAGTCTGTTATTAGAATGATTCATTATATTTCACGAATTATTTCATTTACATTACTTTCTTTCATTTAGCCATTTGGCATATGTCTGTGGAGGTGTGGCCATTCTTGGACAATCGTCTAGAATGGTATTTCTCACTATAACAAAAAAAGTTGAGAATTCCAAAATGTTCGTTGATACATGACTTACCATATCCTTTTCATAACGAAAATCTACACATCACTGTTAGCAGTAAAGCATTTATTTACCGCTTTATGTAAGCTTCGCTTCACTAAGATTCAAACATTTTCGGCTGATCTGCATAAATCTTTTTCTGCGAAACTTTGATACTGCATGTTGTTTTTCTATCTATATTTTTCGGGACACCTAAGTCATGTCTGCTGACCTTATAAAGCTTTCTTGTCGGCGCCGGCAATACGGTGGAAAGACAAAAAAAGAAAAAAAAGAACAGAAAGTTCGCCTTTGCGCATAGCCTTCGCCGCAAGGGTTCCCCGTTAAAGATTAGGGTTGCATAAGCTCCAATTGCCGGGAAGCGGCAACTGTGGCATACAATGCAGAGAGTGACGTATCTACATTGCGATATATAAAGTAACAACCCGCCTAGCAACTGGTTTCATTTGTATTCTGATAGCACCAAGGAAAGGTCACGTATAGTTAGGACTCCCGAAGAGCAGCGCAAACACGATGAGCGGCGACGGCAACAGCAACGTCAATATGCACGACGGCGTCGTGCTCAGGGTAAGTAAGACGCAGCGGCTCCTGCCCAAAACAAGCCACGCACAGTTAGGACGCCTGAAAAGCAGCGCTAATGCGATGAGTGACGAAGGGAACAGCAACATCAATATGCACAACGGCGTCGGGATCAGGCTCGACAGGACCCAGTTGAAGGCTACGTCACATTGAGCTATCGAATTAGGCGACACAATAGTTTCGCTGGTCAACCACCTTCACAACGCGGATTGGAGCCCTTTTTACAGCGAAGCTGTGTATACATCTACCCTCCGGCGGTGGTTGATGTCCGTCTGTCTACGCGTCGCGGCGACACGAAAAAAATTTTCGTCCCCAGTTCCTTTGCGAATGCTCAGTAGCTCTCAATGTAATACAGGTATCTTGGAAAAAAATTGCACTGGAATTGGCCGCTAAGACGACTCTATCATTACGCTGAGTTTCATTTACTTGTCATAATTAGTTCGTAAACAGTGATCTTGTAAACGTTACAGAATTCCCGTCTGCTGTCAATACATGGCCCTCTACGGAGGGAGCATGGTTACAGAAAACGGCGGTAACTCTTGTTTTATAAAAATTATTCAAAAAGATAACATACACTTAGCCGCTAAGATGACCCCAACATTACGCCGAGTTCCATCTGCTTTTCATAAATACGTAGTTCACAGTAAAGTTGCAAATATTGTGGAATTCCCATCTGCTGCCAATACCTGGCCTTCTGCGAGAGGGAAACGAACAGCCCGGTGTTTGTCCGCTAGAATAAAATACTATTCTTTCCAAGTTTCATTCAGCTAATTAACTAAGGAGTATGCTCAATCGCAAATGAGAAACAAATATGTTTTGTTTCGTGCACTCGTTTGACTGCGCCCCGGCCAACGCATATCGTCGCTCGCGTCGAGGCTCTGTTTGATGGCCACCTGCGTCCTATGCACACTGTTACCACCAGTGGACGTTGTGTGTTGTGGTTACGTCATAGTCGCCTAGGCAACCTTGTCGGCAGTTTCCACGCAGCTCTGGTATGTGCCGGACGTGTGCTGAGCGTAGTACATATATAAGCATCGATGCGTCGATTGAAATATAACACACCACAGCTTCGCTGCTCGTCCTTCTTCGCAGAGTGGAAGGGCTGATGAATTTCTTTTCTCTCATGCCCCCCCCCCTCTTTTTTTTTTTTGTCTTGTGAAGGCACTGCATCTTGTCGGGTCTTACTAATCTTTATTTACTCTGCTACTTTTCTTTAATCATCTATGCATATCTGCGACATGCTTTCAGTTCTTGATCTCATGCCGAGTCCCTGAAATGCCCGGAAAGATTTCGTGCCGACGCCCCGAAATCTTAGGAAATATAAGAAGTCCCTATGCCCGACGTATAAGGCTGTTCGCTGCTAGTGCGCTTAATCCACGTTTACTTGGAAGTAATTCTTTCAACGCTGTCTACGAAAGCAACCTCGCTAAAGGTCAGCCAATTAAAACAATTTGTCTGCAGGAACGCGCGCTTGCTTAGAACACTTTTTGTTCCGGCACTTTTCTATTTTCTTGAAGGGCTTAATCTGCAGGCTTGTTTCGCAGCTGTTATTCTATCAGAAGCGAAACTTTCCTTCAATATTACTGTTCATGATCCACTGGGCAATGCTGGGCATTCAGGATCGAAACTGCTCAGGAGAGAAATTAAGCGCTTATTTTAGTATCAGGTTAATGTACGGACTAATAGGGGTACTTAGGATTCGTTCATACAGAGGCATATTGCGACAAGAAGCGATGAGAGTAATCCTACCTTGTTTTCATGTCGTTTAACGTGACTGAGTCGTCCGAGTGAGCTTAATGCAGCAGTGAAATGAGACATTTCCAGCCGATAGATTCTACAGGCAGTGCACTTGAAGCGGGAAAACTTCTCGGCTGTTTTGTGCCGGGAACAGCTGGGAACACATGGACGAAGGCGAGTACGTTTCTTTCTCATTATTCGCAGTGTTGCCGTGCTAGAGAACCACAGCATAAGACCCTAAAGAAACATTCTTGTCGTCTTTCTCATGCACGGCTGTCTTTCGTTAAAAACATAAATAATTACTTAAATGATGTAATGAATATTGAGCAGGGATCAAACTTGAATGCCATCGGTCAGAGCTTGTGTTTGAGACCAAGGCCAGAAATTTTCGCACGAACATGCATGCTACATACCCTCTCTTCATCAGCTTGCCCTTGTTATAAATCATCCACAAGAACCGGTAGATTTGCCGGTGTGAGTTTACTGGGTGCCTTCGCACCAACAGCCATAGTGGGAGTAGCATACAGCTTCCAAGTTTCAGGTTGCGAATTTAACCCACACCGTCACCAAATCATCAATCAGAATCTGTAGTAAGACTTGAAGCGGATCTATTTGTATAAGATTTTACCGGAAATAAATCAATATGTCCCTGTTCTGCTATTACTGTTTTGCGCCTCGACGTCTACAGCCACAGATGGTAGCTTGCAAAACCAACTAGCCTTCGTGTCACGCTGCCCCACAGAAAGGAACAAGCTGTCGTACATCCGCGCAATGCTAAGCCCACACGAAGGTTTCATAAAAGTAAACTTGTGGCGATACAACTTAACTGTGGGACCAGAGACATTGCTTTTTCTTGCTATAGTAAAAGTACGGCTTAGTTGTGACAGCGGTTGTTGGCTGGGATAGTTGTTGTGGCAGCCGAGTATGATTACACAAAATTTCTATTCCCCACTAAATAACTTCTGGAAGAGATCGGTGTGAAAGCCGATACCTAAAGTTGTGGTAAACCTGTTGTGCTTCCAAGGGCACATTCAGCGGCATTCTCGACCTAAGTAAAAAACAACAGCGAAAGCAGCATCTGTGGTGAGCTTTCGAAAACCGTTGCTTGCAATATATATATATATATATATATATACATATATACATATAATTTCCCGTGATTTGCTGTAGAACAGTGCTAGCGTTTTGCTTAGCTGTTTCTTCTCTTTAGTCTTTTAACAGCTGCCATCGTTTTCTCCTTGCTTTTGTTGTCTCAAAGTAATCTTTCCACACCGCCCGATGATAATGAAATTGATCGTTTTTCCTATCTGAAAATAGGTTATCACAAAAACAGCACAAACAACTCTGTCTTTGTGAGTAGAAATCGAGTTACGCCATTCTGCTCGATCGAAGATTTACGACCACATGGGGCACGAGTTCAAGCCCTTGTTTCTCCCGTTTGAATAATTCGTCTCATTTTCTTCTCAACATCTATATATATATGGGCAACAGTCGATTGAGGACTGCGTGCTCTGTAAGTTAGCTGTTAGTGTAGAGGTGTGCTCTTCCTATTTTCCACTTATCGCGAATTCCAGGCTCGGGAAGGAGAACGTGGCTATGTCGCTGACTGACCAAGAAGTTGTTTTGTTTAGCCATTCCGGAATTACGAAGGGTAGGACAGACAAAGGAGTACGTAAATTTATTGATGTCGCTGTGGCGCACTTCGTAAACGACTTTCACTTGGTTTAAAGGGAAGCTAAAATGAAAAATAATTTGCGCTGTATTAGTAAATTGTGAGTGAGTGTATTATTTGGAAGACATCGGAAATGTCAATATTTGGTCGCTGGCTTGTCCATAAGCAATAGAGTGTTCAATGATCAGCGCATGATAACACGAGAGATGATATAAAGAAACGCTCCGGTAATACAGTGCCTTTCGTGAACTTGCTTAAACAGACAATATGGGGTATAGAAGATGGCAACAAAACAGCGCATTCTGCCATACCCGCCGTGGTGGCATAGTGGCTATGGTGTTGCGCTGCTAAGCACCAGGTAATGTGTTCAAATGCTGGCCATGGCGGCAGCATTTCTATGGGGGCGAAATGCAACAACGCCCGTGTACCTTGCATCGTGTACACGTTAAAAAAAACCCATGCGATCAAAACTGATCCCAAACTCCCCACTATGGCGTGCCTGATAATTAGATCATGATTCTGGCATCTCAGGATTTAGTTTTAACATTATGAATTTTCTTTTACTACACGCAAGTCAATCGGTCAAATTGATTGAATGATACAAAATAAATATATAAACACACAAGGACATACTAAGTATATAAAGATATACTGCACAACTTTCAGTATGTTAATAAACCTTTGTCACAAAAGTCGCGTTATTTCTTCAATTCTCCGCCCCCGCGTCCTATGTATACTCGCCTATTAAGCATCGCTTCTTTAAGAGTGGGCCGCAAGCCTACGTGCCGCACAGTTTCACAAACGGGGAGAACGTGATCTTGGGTACATCCAGAGCACGTTGAGCTATGTGTGTTCGTGACTGCTGTAATGTGTAGGATTAATTTGTTCGCTGGAGAAGGTGACCGCTGGTAGGGTTGAAACCTTGGTGGCTACACACCCGGGCTATGTGAGGCTGGGTGCCTCCGCAGCTATTCTTTTGTGTGCAATTAAATTGACTGCCGGTGAAGGTGACCGCCAGTGGAGCCTGAACTACGGCGAGAACCAGTGTGCGCGTGTGTGATCCATGTCTGGACGACAAGAGGTGAACGCCGGCGCCTCGAGAGGTTTATAAAAGCACGCCGATCCTACACTTGACCAGTCTGCTCCGAGGACGATAAACGAACGCCGAGCAACTCCCGGGCAAATAAGCTGCCGACATCACGCCCCGACACCGAACACCGCCAGCCGCCGTGGAAGCCAGCCGCCGACGTCGAGGCGCCGACTTCGAGGGGCACTTACGGGCCGCATCGGTTGGGACGGACTGTCGGCGTGCCCGGTTTACTGTATGTCGCTTTTGATTCTGTGGACTGTGGACTCTAAATATTTGCCTTCTCGATTACTGTTTAGGAATCTAGTTAGAACAGATGTTCATTGTTCATGTTGCGATTGCACATAGTAATTGTTTAACTTGGTTACATCTGTTCTTTGGAATTGTAACTTTACTGTTTCCGTCTAACATATTCATATCCACTATACTTAATAACGCCAGTTTCTTTTGTTACTGAGCGATCACATTAAGCCACTGCCTTTTGCTTGATTTCATCAGGCCTTTGTCTCGTTCACGATGGTAATTGGCGAAATCCAGGCACCAGACTCCACACCCTTATGCCACTACTCAGGAGGAGCTAACGCATCGACGCTGAGTCGTGACAACCTTTTAGAGCTGATCGCGGTAATGACACGTTAACCCATGACTCAACCAACTTTTCTATGCCGAAAAGACGATCGTAAAGGTGATTCATATTTGTCTTTAACGCACATGTTCACTGTTCAAACTTAAGACAGCCAATGAGAATGCCTTCTACGCTGTCTCATGAATAGCCACACTTGCGACAAGGCATAGTTGAACGACGTATACGATAGAGAAAGCTATTTGAATACGCCTCCTTCAACTTGAGGCGATGAATCAGAGTGTAATGAGCAGAGTTCGGAAACCAACCAAAAACAATTGCAAAAAAAGAAAACAAAACACTGACCTTAATAATAGGATTGTTAATCTAGAAGATTAGTGCAAGGCGGGTCCTTACGTCGCCTAAAGTTTTCGCAACAGCTCACCCTTGTGGACGTAGCGAACTTTGATTGAAAAATTAGACTAGATTGCGTTTAAATGAGCCAATGATTAGTCGGTTTGCGGAACATCTCGGACAAAGAGCTCGAACAGAGATGTGCAAAGAATGAATTGCTTGTGTAACAGCTTGTGCACCACATTATAATACATATTAGTCCATATGCTGATATCTACAACAAAATGCTATATAGACACTTCCCATCAAAAGTACGGTAATAATTTATGTCGCTAGACAGATGATCCCACTAAATGTTGGGTGCCCTGTTTGTTTACCTATGAAACGGGTTACGCAAGCACGGCTTTTCTTGTGCTTTACGCATTTTAGTAAATAATGTAAGAACAACTCCTGCAGGTATCTAAGCCTTCGCAAACATCATTGTCAGTTACGCTATGCGAGATAGCATGGCCCTGGTGCTCTTTCGGGGTCAGATGATGTCTTGGCGCTCTTTGGCCATACCTGGCCCTTGCGCCACTAAACAACACACATTCATTCATTCGGGGTCAGATGATGTTAGAGGTTGACGCAATACCTCCGTTGTGCATACACCGCGTTTCAGTCATTCACAGTGTTTCGTCTTTTCTTCTGCGTTATAGTGCACTCGTTCGCGCCACTGAATGCAGTAATTAATAATGGGTTTCGTTATTATTCTTAATCAAGCGAAGATTTCTAAGCAATCCTTGTAAGACTTTGCTTACCGTGGCTGCTTAGTTCTGCTGTATCAACGAACAGCTCACAAAACAAGTAAATAAAGGAATTATATGTCCAATGTTGAGATCAATTATCGGTCGGCGAAAAAATGGAGGGGTGCCGCGCACACCAAACGATCTTGCGTACCGACAAGCTAGGAGTCTTGTGCCCATCGAGTGGAGGGAACAATTCCCATTTTTCGGGCTCTCTGGAAACACCCCTGTACGCGAGATCACGGCTTATATATTGCATCCTGGAAAAGAGAAGAGAACCATTCACCGGTCGAACATTTAGAAGTATATCCTCAAGCACTCCAGTAAACGCGTAGAGTGTCTCCGCCTGCTTGACTGTAGTGGAATAGAACTCCAAGAAGTTGCCGACGGTTTTGATACCCATTTGTCTTCCTTATATAAAGCTTCATGGATCAACCCCGTATCTGTCGGCAGCACACGTCTGTTCCTACATCTGGTGCGGTGTTCTTACATGAAAATCTCGTCAGTGAATGCATCAAAATCGTTCCTATCTTGGCAGCCTGGCGGCATCCCCTCCGCTCACTTGGTTCTGTTTACAGGCTATCAAGACAGTTGAATTCTTCTTTCTCCAGTATATTTTTCAAATGTACACAAGAAATGTGTCTACCTAGAACAAGAGTGCGTCGGTGGTCGGAAATGGAACTTCTGAACCTGACAGTTACATTACAGAACGGGTACAGAAAAAGTTTGTAAGCATATACCATCATCACTTTATTAGGGTTCTGGCCTTACTAACAGGCGCACCGCATCATGTTCTAGTACTGTCACATTATCTTCCCTACCGTCAATTTGTTGCCGACGCAATCGTGCTGATAATCATTTTCTCTTAAAGCTCATGAATGGTATGTTTACCTGTACCGAACTCTTTTGTGTCCTCGTGCTTAGAATTCTGCGCAAGATCACCGGAGAGGGTAGACTTTCCCCTTCCCACCTGCCATAGCCAACATTTAACTGTGCATAGAATACAGTCTTCATAGCACTCAATTTGTTGAACTTAATATTTCTTGTAAAGGTCGCCGTCGTCATTTTGTTCTGAGCTTCGCATTGTTGTCTTTAAGCAATATTGCTTCATTGTTCAACTCTCTTTTTCCTTCTTTGTCTTGTGAACTTATCCTTGTGGTTTGTTCAATGGAAACTGTTCCCTTTCATAACTGTCCTTGAATATTTATGTTTCTTTTTCTTCCTTGTATTTTATCAATCTGCTCCGTATTCTTGTTGATCATTTCCGCTTTTTTTTGCGAGGCGAAGTCAGAAAGTAAAGGAACTTTTGCAATTTCTCGCACTAGGGTTTCGTAATACTGCTAATATCCAGCGCTGAATTAGTGTAGTCTGCAACACTTCTATGGAACGTGTCACTCTTATTCCCGCGTTAGTCGTTAGAGTGTAGCAGACCGTTAAACATGGCAGCTCCATAGTCGATCCGCACCAAGGAGGAAGTGAGGGAAAACAGACGAGTCACAGTCGACAAAATCGCCAATACTTTAAATATCAGTCATGGTTGAGCATATTTCATCTTACTCGACAGGCTCAATTTTCGGAAAGTGTGTGCAAGGTGGGTCCCGAAAGAATTGTCAGCGCAGCATGAGGCACAAAGGTTGGATATCTCTCGTAAGCATTTGGCCCGTTATCGTCGCGAGGGAGGTATATTTTTGCAGCAAACAGTTGCTTTAGATGAAATTTGGGTACATCCTCCCGAACCGGAAAGTAGGACTGCGAGCATGGTTTGGAAACGCTCATCATCACCTGAAGTTAAGAAATTTAAACGTCAACCATCAGCTGGTGAGATTATTCTAACGCTATGCTGGGATATGGAAGGTGTGGTAGCCGTTCATTTCACCCCAAGAGGCAAATTTGAGAACAGGGAGATATATTATGTTGTGTTCCGAACTAAACTGAAAGCTGAAATAAGATCCAAACGTCGTGGAAAACTGCGAAAAGGTGTAATCCTGCAGCAAGGTAACGCTAAGCCACATTCTGCCAAATGGACGGCCGAAACAATAAAGGAGTTTGGATACGAATTCCTGGAACACCCGCCTCACAGCCAAGACCTGGCTCCAAGCGATTTTCATATGTTTGAACCATTGAAGGAAGCGCTCAGGGGAAGAAGATTTGCAACCGATGCAGAAGTCATTGATGCAGTGCAAAATTGGTTACAGGTGCAATAAAAAAACTTTTTTTTTTCCGGCGGAATAAAAAAACTTGTGAAACACTGGGCAAAGTGCGTTGAAGGGCAGAGAAGTTATGTAGAAAAATAATGTATGTTTTAGTTTTCTATCAATAGAACAAATGTACCTTTTCTCAAAAGTCCCTTTACTTTTTGACTTCCCCTCGTACTTGCATTGTCTTGTAGTTGCTGTTGGGCACGTTAAATAGATGATTTGTCATTTTTATCATTAAGTTGACCCGTCAGTTGTCAATCTCTTGTTGTCAATGTCTTATGTAACCCGCCGTGGTTGCTCAGTGGCTATGGTGTTGGGCTGCTGAGCACGAGGTCGCGGGATCGAATCCCGGCCACGGCGGCCGCATTTCGATGGGGGCGAAATGCGAAAACACCCGTGTACTTAGATTTAGGTGCACGTTAAAGAACCCCAGGTGGTCGAAATTTCCGGAGTCCTCCACTACGGCGTGCCTCATAATCAGAAAGTGGTTTTGGCACGTAAAACCCCATAATTTTTTTTTAATGTCTTATGTAGTTTCTCCTTGATAGATCATGCTATGTTAACGTCAATGGCCAAACGTCTTTTTACATTGCAACTAACGGCGTACCTCAAGAATAATTATTAGGGTCACTCCTTTTAAAAAATTTTAATAGTGACGGTCATTCCATTATTCGGAAGTCTTCTCCTTGAATTCTCTTGACCCAAATTTTAAAGAAACTTCTCACTGTTGATGGCTGTCACACCCTGCAGTTGGACCTGCTTCCGTTTTCTAAATGGTGCAAATATAATAACCTCTCCTTGAATGCACCTAAGACCTATGTTGTGACTTTCAGACTCAAAACAGCAAGCATTTCTTTTTCTTATTCTGTAGATTCTGTACAGTTTTGTAAGGTGAGTGAGATCAATGGTCTCGGTGTACTCTTCGATGCAACCTTAGATATTTCTGCTCGCACAAAACACATTGCTATGCAGCACATGCGCCCTCTTGGCTCTATTTGTAGACTATTGAGGGAAATCAAGTCTCCTACACTGTTCCGAAAGTTGAACATAACTATCTGTCTTCCTCAACTTGAATATGCATCGGTCGTATGGAATGACTTCTTCAGATCCAAAAGTGATATTATAGGTCGGGTCCAGAATAATTTTCTAAGCATATATCATCACTGCTTTGCAAACACTGACATTGGACTTTGTTCTAACACTATTGGATTATTGTCATTGCCCTTACTTCGCTCCCAACGTAATCTCGCTGACTTTCTGCTTTTCTTCAAACTATTTCACAGTATCCTCACCTGTTCCGATCTCCTTAGTTGTATCATGCTTCGTATTCCGCGCAAGATCACCAGAGAACATACACTTTTCCATGTACCTTGTTGGCATCAACAACACGCAACCGTCCACAGAATACAGTGTCTTTATAACGCATAGTTTTATGATCTTGATATTTTTCGTAACTCGCTATCATCGTTCCTTTCCGAGTTTTGCCTTGTTCTGTCATAGTTTCACGCGCTCCTAAACAGCCCTTCTCCACCTTTTCTTTTTGTATTTTTACTGCGCTTTGTTTTATCTACTCTCTTCTTTTCACCATTATTCTTTTTATTCATAGCTTTTTTTAAAATTATATTCCCCTGCAGTGTTGTTGTTTTTGTTTTTGGATTTTAATGTATGCGTGTGCCAGCACTCAGAAACAAGGGTTGCTCCTGGGCACTTTAAATAAACATGATTTATTATTATTATTATTATTATTATTATTATTAGATTTCAAGCTGATAACCTTCTCGCCGCATGTAGACTTTATCATTAAGTACAACTTGAGCACCCTGTGCACGCCAAGTGTAATCTCGAGGGAGTTCAGAAATGCAGGTGTATTTCTTCAGCTGTACACATCGCTCTGCCGACCTCTCCTGCAATATGCCGCTGTCGTTTGGAACAGTACTTGCCGGTCTACCAAAGACCTAGTAGACGAAGCTCAGAGGAAATTTGTCTGTATACAGCGATATCGGTGCTCTAGGCAGGTCAGCCGGGAACAATAACCTCGCTATCAGTCCTCGTTCTGTCCGCCTAAACAGCAGACGCACCAAAGCTTACTTACCTTTCTTATTCAAGATTTTAAATGGTGTCATTGATTGTAGAGAAATATTGGATAGCGTCAGCATAAGAATATCTCGAAAAATAACTAGGTTGTCTAGACCTTTCCATGTATCTACTTTTGGCTTCTCAAACAATCATTTCGCCAGGATTCTGCAGACCTGCAACGAACACACACACAAAATTGCCATATTTCACAAACATCTGAAAACTTTACAAGCAGCGCTTCAAATTAGTTTCATAACCAATTTCCAGAAATCTCAATTTTCTTTTTGTATGCTATGTTGCAAACCAACAGCGTATAAAATGTGTACTTTTTATTCTTGGTTATTGATGTAAATATATGCGTCTGTCTCTTTGTAGGTTACCATGCTTAGTGCCACGACACTTCTTCGAATACTGCCTTTGTTTCATAACTTTCTAGTGTCTGCCTATTCCTATACACTGAATAGGCCACAGCAGCTTTGACCGAATGAACCTATTTAATTTACCCAGCCAAATACCATCAGGTGGGCACTTGACCAGCTATGTATGTGTGTTATACCCATTCTTACGTGCGTCAGTACCAAGACTAGCAGATTGTTCCTGGACACGTCAATTGATTGATTGATTGATTGGTTGGTTAATTAATTAATTAATTAATTAATTAATTAATTAATTAATTGATTGATTGATTGATTGATTGATTGATTGATTGATTGATTGATTGATTGATTGATTGATTGATTGATTGATTGATTGCAATATAGTGCGGCTCTGCCTGCTTGACAGTATCGCTAGTAGTGTCGTAGGCATTTCACAGGTATGGAGCAAGGGCACAACAACGTGAGGTGTGAGAAAGCACAAGAGAGAGAGAGATAAAAAAGGTAGGGATATTAATCAGTCAAGAGTGTGGTAGGCTACCCTGCGCGGGGGGAAGGGACTAGGGGAATAGAAAGAAGGGAGAGAAAGAGAGAGATGGGGAGGGAGCAACTAAACACCTGCGCTGGCTATACAGGTTTCACATGGCATGCGTTCTTGGTATGTATGTATGTATGTATGTATGTATGTATGTATGTATGTATGTATGTATGTATGTATGTATGTATGTATGTATGTGTGTATGTGTGTATGTGTGTATGTATGTATGTGCGTATGTATGTATGTATGTACGTATGTACGTATGTATGTACGTATGTATGTATGTATGTATGTATGTATGTATGTATGTACGTATGTACGTATGTATGTACGTATGTATGTACGTACGTATGTACGTACGTACGTATGTATGTGCGTACGTACGTATGTATGTACGTATGTACGTATGTATGTACGTATGTACGTACGTACGTACGTATGTATGTATGTACGTACGTATGTATGTATGTACGTACGTATGTATGTATGTACGTACGTATGTATGTATGTATGTACGTACGTATGTATGTATTTATGTATGTACGTATGTATGTACGTATGTATGTACGTATGTATGTATGTATGTATGTATGTTTTATTTCCACAAAAACTAAATACAGCTTTGCGGGGGTAAAGTGGGGAAAAAAGCTGCTCGTAGCAGCTTGACCAGCCCCAGATACCCTTAATACAAAAAAAGAAGGGAGCAGCAGAGCGAAACATGTACAAAGTGAAGGTAAATAGAAAAGTCACCTGAAGCAGCCCGCGATTTCATGAAGCTGATGAAATGCCGACATAAAGACAGTTACACGTAGCAGTTATTTTTGAGCGCCCTCAGAACACAATTTCTAGTGTACCTGCACTTGCTCCCAAAGAGAGCCGAGTTGCACCGACCTCTTCCTTTCACCACTTGCACCACGGCTCGTCAAACGCCATTACATGGTCTAAAATTACGCACCATGTTCTACCGAACTTCAAAGAAGCCAATTCGCCGGATGCAACGGCGAGTTTTCGTTACCTTCAGTGCCATAAACATCGCAATCTGCTGCTTCTGTAACACGCGGGACGTGACATGAATGACATGTAGTGAATGTACTTGAACGAAAAAACCAGTCAAAAACACAAAGGACAAGAGGAGAAGTCCACACCACGACTGGTCGGCAGCTCACACCACACCAGTCGTTGTGGTGTGAACCTCTCCTCTTGTCCTTTGTGTTTTTGACTGGTTTTTTCGTTCAAGTATGTACCAACTGGCCCAGATTTCAACCTTATGTAATGAATGTCACGAATAGCGTGATGTGACATGAATAACATGCGTGACATCATGAATTCTATTCATGACATTATCAATGCCGTAACCTGAATTACGTGCAATGTATTGAGATCACATGACATGCTTGACGTGACCAGAATGACATGCATGCCCGACATAAAATGCAGACATGACATGTATGGCGTGCACGCATGAGGAGACATACATAATATCAATGACATGGCATCTCATGGCATTACAGGCAAGACACGAGTGACATGCACTCATGGTGCCACATGCATGACATTGCGTGCATAGCATGGATTAAATGGCATAGCCTGGTATGAATTGCGTGTATTACTGCTTGCATGAAGCTCCATGAATGAGAGGACATGTACGACCACGAGCACCTACATTGTGGCCCTAGTTAGCAATGCATCACATATAAGTTATGCGACCTAACTAACATAAAAATGAATGTCGTATCATAACGCACATGTTAAGTCATGCATGTAATTCTTCACGGCGGCGTAAGTGGCAAGATTGTGACATTCATGTCTCTGATGTCATGAATGCCATGTCACGTCATGCAATCAAGTCATGTCAGCATATTGCCACGAGACAGTGAACGGGCTGTTACTATCGGTTGGACAACGTCGACAGCGACGAAATGGTCAGAGGCACTCGAGCGCCTTCCCTCCGTCTCCGTACCTTGTGTCTGTTGTAACCCTGTATAAAGCAGTAATTTGTAAATGTGCGCTATTACCATATCATATTTATAACATCAGCATAGCAATATCATGAATAAATTCAGTTAAAGTTGATGCAATTAAAGAAATGACCACGACGACATCCCGACGGTGTAAGAGTATACGGACGGACGGATCGACTCAACGGGCCTAAAAGAGGCAAAAAGTGCATCGCATTTCTATCAAGCTACTCCCGATATGCTAGCGTTAGCTCAATGAAAACAACACTTAACTTGCCAGAACTTTCTTTCCGTCGTAGATGCTTCCGCCTTTCGCTCTTCCATAACATCTGCCACCACAACTCCTTGTTGAAAGGACAGCTTGTCACACAACCATCATCATATCATATCGCTTTGACCACAGTTTCACATGCAGTTGGTGTGCCGTCTTCACGTACTAAACTTTGTAGTAATGCATTCATCCATAGCACAAGCGAAGATTGGAACCACCTTCCCGCAACCGTTGCAGCCATCTGCGCAACTACGAGAACACATTTATGAAACGCCACCTTGAATACGTCTTTGTATCTTGCACAATCTTTTGTTATGTTCACCCACTCCTTTCTGTAATGCCTTCGGGCCTTGAAAGTATCTTAAATAAATAAATAAATAAATAAATAAATAAATAAATAAATAAAGCATGACGAGTTTAGGCGAAGTTCCAAATTTCGGCTCCTGCGTGCGCGATGAGTGGCTTTACTGCACAGCGTTGGAACAAGATGGTGGAAGTTCGCACAACTCTGCTCCCATTGGAAGCACATACAGAGACACTAGCGATTTCGTCGTGGAACAATACAACACCCAACTGGAATCTGGGCGGTTGTAGTTTCTCACGCTCGTATTTTGCTTCCCCTCGTGAAAGCAGGAAGCATTTTCTATGCGCCGGCGACTTTGGCGCATCGGCGCGCCTGCAGCAGCGCGCACGCTTCGCGAAATTGAAAGCGCGGAAACGAAGGGCTGCAGGCGGCTTTTTTGCTTCTCCTCAGTGTTCTTTCAATCAGGCAAACAGGTGAGATGTTCTGTAAACAACGGGATCAGCGTGGGTGCTATCTTGATGATTCATGTGATGCATTCCGACAGATTACGACTGATCATCCACGAGGTAACCAAAAATTGAGAACTTGTGCCCGTGTTGTACGTGCACGTGGCTAGCGCAATGCCATAATGATGTTCGCACAGAGCAGAAGCTTGCTTGAAAACGAAACAAAACCGCAACATACGTCCTGTCTCACAGAAATTTCGCAAGCTACAGTCACCGGTACGTTCGAGCCTAAAAAAAGTAAAGAAACAAAGAAAAAAAGACGAAATAGAAAATAAAACAGAAGAGAAAACCAATTGGAACACATCCCTGATGTCTGTACATGTATAGCGAAGCTTTGTTACTTTCGGAGGACGGTGTACTTAAGCAATGTGCAGGTCTATTTGACCTTTAAAAAGGCGCTTGAGACGAGGGACGAGACGAAGAAGGGAGACAGGACATATGCACCGACCAGAACTGAGCGTTTACTGGAAAAACCAAACGTACATAAGCAACATACAAAGAAAGCGAGCATGACCTACCCGAACACCATTTTCACTCCCTCTACCTTACATGTAAGAAAAAGCATGAAGAAAAAAAAAACGGCCAAAACTATTTCAATATTTACGTAGCTAACAGCTCAGCTACACTCTCACATAGTGCTATTCAGGCACGGCTGACGCGCATGTTATCTTTTCTTAGAATACGTAGCCAAAGTTAAATTCTTGTGTTTTACACGCCAAAACTAGGATATAGTTATGAGGCACGTCGTAGGGGGGGGGGGGGCGGGGGAGTCTGCGGAAGAATTTTAACCATCTGGCGTTCTTTAACTCGAACGCAATTCATGACAGGTGGGCGTTCTTGCATTTCGCCCCAATCGAAACGCGGCCGCCACTACTGGTATTTGATCCCGCGCCCTCCGGCTGCAGCGCAACGCTCCAACTCCCACCAGGCCCGGCCATCTACAGTCCCCTGCGGGAGGTCGTGATTAGTCATTACACCATCCCTCTGGCTTCCGTTCGCCTCGCCTACAAGCTGCAGCCAGCTTCACGCCATCTCCCGTGCCGCCACCGCTGTCGCAATCAGCTCCTTCGAAATCGATCTCCCCAACACCCTCCACTGCAGTGAACCCTGTATTATGTTGCTCATCTCCTTTTGTCGACTTTCCATTCAGTCCTCGCGACAACATCCACGAACACAGCCACGATGGCTATCCGCACACTGTACGCGATACGAACACGGCGGGCGGAATGGCAACCCCATCCTATGACATGGGTCCCGAGTCCGCAACTGCAATAAAGTGGCGCCGTCACTGTTTACTAAACGCAACAATTACACTTCTGAGGTATTTTTACTCATTTGCTTCTACCTTTGCTAGTTGAAAAATAACATGTTACTTCAAGAGTCGCTGTGTCGTCTCCTTCATTTACGCAGTTACGTCACTCAAGTGCCATACAGAGCAATATCAACGCATACGTCTAGGCTTTGTCCGTATATCACTCATAGAAGCTGGAGTATTAAAAATTCATTTAGTTCTTTCCGACGGTTTCATATTGTTTTCAACTAAAAAAAAATTCCTTAGACTCAACGGCATTTACCGGTGCACGATCACACGCCGAAAATTATTACCGTTCGCAAACAATGGCCGGTGTTATCACTAACACTACCTTTTCGCCAACGAAATTGTTATAGCCATGTTTTGAGGCAATAACAAGAAATCCCCAGTTTTTTGGTAGACATCGCTTTTCTTCCCACACAAAGGTGAAGATGATAACGGTACCAGACGGTTTTTAGATATCATTTCAATATATGGATCAAACGTTAAAGTTAGCATGACGGACTAGATATGGATTAGCCTTTGATGGTCCTTTGGATGTTTTCAGTGCTATTTCAGTGAACGTTTAGTATTCTTTTCTATTCTTTCTCGTCAACATTTCATTCTTTATTACTCACCGCAAATAAAATTTACAGTGTATAGCAAGCACGTACGAAAGCGCAACTGCGCAATATCAAGTCAACTGGTTGCTTGTCGCTATGAGCAGCCTACAGTGATGAGCAAGGTCGTTATAATCGAATTGCTTTGCAGTATTGCCGTGTCATATACCTTTGTATTGATTTGCTACACACTGTCTACAGTCTACGCTGTTTCATCGCACGGACTTGCTATATTGGAGCCATCCGAGGTGCTCAAGTCATCTAAGTGTCGTTACGTCGGTCGCCGACAACAGACCACCAACCAGTGATTTCCATAATTCTGTGTCGAAATGGATATTGGACGTCCCCGCCACGGCTGCCGGTGAAGCAGACGACAAAAATATTGCAGTGGCATTCGCGTAACCAAGTAAGCTTCCTAGTAGCAGAGCGCTGTGGTGCATTTGTTCGTGCACGTCTTGCGCGGAACCGCCTGCTTGTGCTCGTTTGCGTGTGCGTGTGCGGGCGTGGGCAGTGTGCACGTGCGTACACGGGTGCATACGTGCAGGTTTGCGTGTGGCTCCATGCGTGCGCTTACGTAAACTGCCCCCCTCCCTCAGAAAAAAAAATAAAAGGAAAGGAAAGATGCTTGCGAGAACTACGTATACACGCATTTCATCATCCAAAGAACGTGCTTAATTCGGTATTTGTTTCGTACATTTGCTTTCTATTTCTCTATTTTAAAATCTCACGCTATAGAAGGCGGCCCGCTGTCGCACTGACCGGCACGCAGTGTCACATTAGTGCCTTACCAAGAAGAGTGTCATAGCAGAAAAAAAAGATATATATATATATATATATATATATATATATATATATATATATATATATATATATATATATATATATATATAATTTAAAAATGTTCTTACAGGCCTCGTATGAGGCATTGGGTAAGGGGGCGTTGCAGTAGGATTAAAAGAGTATTTAGGGCATATAACAAAACATAATAGACATGCATTATTAGCGGATAGTTGAAAAATGTATACATATCTTATACAAGCATTAAAGCATTGTACAAAAATAACAGGCTCCGTAATGTACATATTAGAAAAAGACAAACGATACAGTTCCTTCAATAAACAATGAAAAAAAAATGTAGCCACTCCAGGACAAATACTAAAACCTACTAAAAAATACAAGAATAATAAGCAAAATGATGAGCTCATAAACAAGAGAGCACATAACTGGAAAAAGAAGAAAAAGCATCATGCACGTTATTGAAGTTAGGCGGCACCCGCCGTGGTTGCTCAGTGGCTATGGTGTTGGGCTGCTGAGCGCGAGGTCGCGGGATCGAATCCCGGCCACGGCGGCCGCATTTCGATGGGGGCGAAATGCCAAAAAAACACCCGTATACTTAGATTTAGGCGCACGTTAAAGAACCCCAGGTGGTCGAAATTTCTGGAGTCCTCCACTACTGCGTGCCTCATAATCAGAAAGTGGTTTTGGCACGTAAAACCCCATAATTTAATTTTTATGTTAGGCGGTGGAATATGAACTGATGAGCTGGCGGAATTTATCAGGACAATGTTCGGAGATGATGAAATCAGCAAGAGCGTTCCACAATCGAATGGCACGAGGAAGCGCCGACCAATTGAATGCCTGAGTGTTCCCGTAGATGAGTGTGAAGCTGAGGTGATTATATAATCTGCGAGATGTGAAAGGTGCGACTTGAAGCCGGAAAGATTTCCTATCCGCATGAACGTACTTGTGAAATAATGATATGAGCGCAAAATTACGTCGAGTACTCAGTGGCTGAAGTGAAATATCAAGTTTTATTTGTGAGATGCTTGAATTGTAGGTGTAGTTACGTGAGATAAACCTGGCGGTCCTATTTTGAATTGATTCTAATAAGCTGATTGGGTTATTTGATGGGGTGACCAGATTGGAGAGGCAAATTCAAGCTGGGGGCGAACAAACGTCTGATAAGCTAGCTTGCGGATATTATAGGGCGAATTACGTAGGCTTCGGCGTAAGTACCCCAGTGATTTTGAAGCATTAGCACATATAGTAGTAATGTGATGGGTCCAGGAAAGACTTGGTGCGAGATTAATGCCTGTTTATAGGAAGTAGCTGTAGAAATTGGGTTATTATTTACGTTATATTGGAAATAAGAGACTGAGTAGTTACGAGTGAAGGACATTACTTTGCATTTAGACCAAGTAAGAGTCATTAACCAAGTGTTACACCAATCCAAAATCAGATGAAGGTCGTTTTGAAGAATGAGGCGGTCATCGCGGCTGGTTATAGGGCGGTAAATAATGCAGTCGTCTGCGAATATTCGTACTCGCGATGCTGAGTTTTTTAGGACGATAGTTAATGTATATTAAGAATAGTGGCGGCCCATAAACGTTACCTTGTGGCACGCCGGAAGTGACATAGTAAAGGAGCGAAGAAAGATTGTTAACGATAATAAATCGTTGGCGATTAGAAAGAAAGTTCGGGAGCCAAGTTAGTGTCAGTGAATCCAATATTAGTGCGTTTAACTTTGAAATCAGGCGGCAATGGGCTACGCGATCAAACGCCTTGAAAAGTCAAGGAATATGCTATAAATCTGTACATTATGGTCTATGTCTAAATGCAGGTGTTGCGCACTCCAGGGTAGCGTATCGTACTGCTGCCGAGAAGTAGCGATGCCTGCCTATCGAAGCTCGACCGACGTTACTTATTGGGTAGCGTGGCGTTGTCGGCGCGCTGCAGGCATGCGGTAGACCATGGCGACCAAACAAAGGCGAGACAATTTCTAGTGCGAAACTTGCACGGTTTATTCAAAGGTAGATGAAAGAAAATGAGAAGAGCATGAAGTGATCAAAAGTACATTTCGGAGCCCCTTAAATAGGCTCTCTACAATCGTGGGCGGGATCTTGCTTCCGTCAATGTCACGTGACCGGCACGGAAAGAGGGCCCCTCCTCCTCTAGTTATACCGAGCCTGCTGAAAGGAAGAAGTCGTCCCGCCTCCCGGAATTGTAGACGCCTGTCCGCCTCTTCTGCGCTTTGCGGGTTCGTGGAAGTTCTCTTCTAGGTCCAATTCGAGGAAAGGGCCTCTCTAAACTCGCACACACACACACACACGCACACAAACGAGGCTGTACACTGCGGGGCTTCCGGCAGACAGGTAGACACTCGAAACGGTCATGGCGAATTAAGAAGTCACGCTTCATTTCGACGAGGCCTGGTGGAAGAAGGTCGGTTGAGAGAAAGTTCTTTGTGCACGATGTGTGGGACGCCAACCAACGCAGGAGAAGTCACGCCTCATTTCGACAAAGATGGTCGGATAAAATTCCTTTCGCCACGTGGTGTCAGACGCCAACCGTAACACAGGTCAGTCATGAATTCTAAAAGCTGTGTCTCACATGACAAACCCTTCCTGAACCCGTGCTGATTGGTGAAAAAAAAGTTGTTTGATTCCAGATGGTTCTATATGTGAGAAGCAATTATATGCCCGAGCATTTTACAACAAATACACGTGAGTGAAATTGGCTGGTAGTTATCTGGTGAGTATCTGTCACCGTTTTTGCATATGGGAACTACGTTCGCAGTCTTCCAATCTATTATATATATATGTATATATATAGTAGTGTAACTGACAATTGTCTGCTCCGTACCACCGTCAGTTGCACTTCGCGCCTCGAAGAGACAGAACGTGTGTCGAGTGAGCTCCTGAACAACACTTTGTGATAAAGAATGGATCCGGATGCTAACACATTTCTCTCGAATTTACCGCTAAATCGACACTGAATTTTACTTTTAAGCTTCCTTTCCCCCTTACTCGTCCCCCAGTACAGGGTAGCGAAGCAGAAGCCTCTCTTCTGATTAACCTACCTTTCCACTCTCATTTCTCTCTTGCCAGTAAAATGAAGTGAGAAAGTAGGGATAGCACATTCGGGACATAAAGGTATAAGATAACGCTAAATTTCGTGGTTGCAGCGAATACGCATCCTAGAGTGCTCATTAAGGAGATGAAAAGGCACAATTACGATTTCCGTTCTTTTCCTCCCTGAACCCTCTTCCGCCTGCCTAGACTAGCAAGCGGCACGCGTCTCTGGTTTACTAGTGCTGCAATGCCGGTTTATTGGTACGCAGTCCGGGATTACTATTGTAGCGCAATAGTACAGACGATGACGCCAGAAGGCACACGAAAAACACAGACGCGGCGCTAACTTCCACGATCATGTTTTATTTCCGGGTACCACGCCTTACATGCACTCCCTGCCTCGTGCATCAGCGAACACGTGCGTTAGCGTAACCATTTATTCAAGAGCAGGAAATAACAAAAAATGTATCTACCAGAAACCACTTGCAGAAAGAAAAGGATGTTGACACTATGATAATTTCACTTCATACGCAGAAATTCAAATTCTTTATTTCACAGTACAATAGACGGCTTGCTTGCGCATGCATCACCATCCGCGGCGATCCAATTTGGTTCTATATTAGGACGAGTTAACTCCAACTTGTTTGTGCCTAAAATGATCGTATTTTCAAAACGGGGACTGCAACTCCATTTTAGGCCATGAAGAGACAAAAAACCGTCTCCTATCGTTTCTTTATCACTCTGTTAGAGTGTTCACACAGCCGGTCATTATGTCATCTCCTTGTCTGATCTATGCAGCCTTTTCTGCAACTTAGTGGAATGCGATATATAACGCCTGAGGGTGTTCTACATACTTGTTACTGTGCTGTTTTCCACATGTTACTTTTGCAACTTTCCCTGGATCTGTGTTTTCGCAAAGGCTGCCTAGTTTATTGCCGAAAAGACCATATTCATGTCGGCTCGCTGTGCTATTTTCTTTAAGCTATGCGAAAGGAAGTGAATATACGGGATTACAGCAACCTTTCTCTTGTCAATGTTGCCCCCCCTCTCTCTCTCTCGTTGAGGGCACGCCTTCCCTCTGCTGCGCCAGTTTGAGCAGGCCTTTTGCAACTGCCACCAGTACATGCCTTAGGTAGCCAGCATTGTGAAGGCGTGCGGTATGCAACCTGAAGCTTGGGCACCTTAAATGCTTATTCACCTCCCTGCCTTTCCTTCTCCTTTATTTCTCCCTTTCCCGTCGTAGTGCTTGAGACTGAAGAAACAAGTGAAATCTAAGCTAAATTGCATTTGAGGCAAAATTAATACAGACTTTCCCCTCCTGAAGTAAAAGCAAAGTTCTTTTAATGCGAGTACGGTGCATTTCTTCCCTTCATTGATACGCAACTACACGTACCTAGACCAAGAACACCTTTATATTCAAATACTGCTGCTCAAAAGACACTGTGAATCAGTTTTATTCAAATTTAAGTGCGATTTCCTGCCGGTCTGCGGTTCTTGCGGCCGAACGCAACTTGGGCGAACACATTTGTCTTCAGTTTACATTAGTCAACTGTTTGCACGGGAGATCAATATAGTAATATTTCCAAAAGTTCTTGGACAGCATCTCACAATTTCACCAGTTTTAGCAATTTCTCTTCTTTTTTAACATCTGTTTATATATTCTTGTGAAAATTATAAAATGCCGCGAGTGAATCGTGTCGCAATAGCTCAAAGCCTCAATTTTAAGGAGTGTTATATAGATCAGAATGTTTCAGATTGCGCCTAGAAGGCAGCACGCAGGAAACGGTCTCGTACACCCGGCAGTGGAGTACGCCACTCTCCTCGTTTAATGAAAGTTGTTATACAGGCCCCACCACTGACAAATTACTTCGCTATAGCCTCCATTTCTGTTTCTGGTGATCTTAGGACAATGCTGACGAAAGCACGCGATTGTCTTAAACCTCAGCAGAAGTCATTATTGGAGGTGCCTCCAAACGAACTGAATTTTCTGTTTTGCGCTCTTGCCAAAGTCATTCTAAGTCAGAGACCTTTGTCTGCTTCCACGGGCGTTACCACCGATGCGTTCTTTCAATTCCGAGTGTCGTCATTATCTGCATCTCTGTTAGCAACCTTATAGCGTACCATGGAATGAAAAAAAAGAATGCTACAGTAATTCTAAGAATTGTCTACTAATGCATAAGCATTCTTTGGCTGGGATGTTACATCGCTTTTGATTACTTGCTTTTCCTAGCTTATGCGTGCCTTCCAATCATTTTCGCGTGCCAAAGAAATGAAATACTTGTACTGGACGACGTGGAGATCAGTTGCCAAGATTTTGCATCGCCCCTTCAAAGCGATCGTTTCAACTGAGCCGGAACGCCATCGCAACCGGTATCAGCACAGCTGTTTTACAGCACAGCTCTCAGGCACCCGTTCCTGTGTTGAACGTCGGTGTGCCTCGGCGTCCCTCGTAGCTGAGTGAACGAACACAGCGAAGGATGACAGATCGAACGCGAAGCGCAGCGGGGGATGAAAGACGCCGATAGCGAAGAGAGCGCGAGGAGCAAAGCAAATGAGAAGGGTGCAGCGTAACCATGAGGCAGAAAGCGGAGAAGGAGAGTATGGCGAAATCGTGAGAACAAAAGCGTGGTGCCGCCCAAGACGGGCTCCGCCACTACGATAGCTACGAGATGGCGCCAGAGTAGCTCGCGTCCGACATATCATACTATTGCCTCAGCGGAGCTCTCTCTCTCTCTCTCTCTGCGGCGACTGCTCGCAATCTCTCGATTACTGAAGCAGTCGCGCCACACAAGCTTTGTCCGTTTGCAAAGTGCTGTTTCCAACGTGCCACACGAGACAGATTGTCCGCGCCAGCCAATATATTGCGAAATGAAAACTCGTATAGAGCTGAGCTCAAATGTCGCATAAGGGAGTATCGTAATCGTCGGTGAACTTTTTGCCCTTTTACAGTGGAGCTGTTAGAAACTAGCTGGGTTTCTCTTGACGTTCGCAGCTAGCTGGGGGATGGAGAGCTGAGAGAAAGTGAAAGCAGAGTATAAAAATAGCATTGCACAGCATGGCGACGCGGCGAGGGTGGGTGGAGCCTAGCGGGGAAGAAGGGGTGGCGCGCACGCAAGCCAGGAACGCAGCCTGGATGCGTGCCCTCTCCTGTGGCGCGCGAGGCAGGAGGGTGAGGCAAGGGAGGAGGGGCGTTCTTCTCCGGCGGCTCCTACGGTGCCTCGATATCCTCGTCACCCGCCGCTCCGTACAGAGTGGAGACAAACGCGACGTATACTACGGTATTGGCCACGCGAATCGCGGACGCCGTAGTCGACGCTTTTGGCGGACGCCGTAGATACGCGTCGCCGGCACTCGTGTGTCTTGTGTGCGGTTTGGCATTACTTTACTGGCCTTCCCCCAGCTCCGCTGGTCTCTGGTGTTTGCGATAGCAGAACCACGCATACTTCCTTTATTTAATTTTCTCTTTTCCTTTTTGCTAACTACCTTCACACGGCGACGGCGACGTCAATTTATTTTTAACAGCGGAGCTGTTTCAACATTATTTCCGCCGTGGAGTGTTACCACAAAACTCAACCCAGCTGTGCACCGCCTCACGTTGCCTAGCAACCACCTGCGAGAGCACCGAGGCACGTAACATCATCGCACGCCACGCGCGTAGGGCGGAGTCGTGACGTAACTCCGCCGTCGGCTAACGGCGAAGAAAAGACTTAGGAAAATGGAGGCGCGAGGGGATGGAGGACGATGAGTATCTGCCATCGGAGGCGGATAGTATAAAGTGCATTCCTGGATTGTCGGGGGCCATCACAAAGAGGAAAATTGCAGGTAATAGAAAGGCAGCCTCACCTAATAACAATGGACAGTAATCATGGATTTAACGTGTGGCAATGGAATTGTCGTGGGTTCCAACACAACAAAGAAGCACTGCAACAGGTGATCAGGTCATCTGAGGCCAGGCTAAAGGTAATCATGCTGCAGGAAACCTTAGCGGACGAAATTATGCTCACTGGGTACAAAGTTATATCTAGAGACTAAAAAAATGGGGAGGGGGTTGGCGACCCTCATTGACAAAAAGTTGCCATACATTGAGCATGATATTCACCTTAGACATTCCAGGTTTGAATTTATTCTAGTTGAGATAACACTTAAAAGGAACAGAGGTAAGACGCAAAGCATTTTCTGCTTGAATATTTACAGCAGTCCTAACGACATGAGACAACTTAGAGCACTCTTCAACAAGGTGCTTTCGGTCGCCAAAACCTCCCCGCTCATTATTGGAGGGGACTTTAATGCTCCCTATCACACATGGGGATACACTTGGAACACAAAGAAGGGAGAGGAGCTATGTAGTCTTGCCATGGATCTGGGGTTATCCCACCCGTTGTGGTATCCCACCCGTTGTGGCACGTCCACAAGCAGGGAATCCACGCCAGATCTTACTTTTGTAAACAATTCAAGAGGAGCCAATTGTGAAAATACAAACTTTGATCTCGGAAGCGATCATTATATCATACACATAACCATACGCATACCGAGACAGGAAACTAGAATCTTCAATTTCACTGACTGGGATCAGTTCAGAAAAATCAGGGGAACACAAGGAAAGCGGGGCCTCTAGATGCCGAGCAGGAGCCCCTTCAGACATGGGTCATCCAGCTCAGAGAGAACGTGAAGGAGGCCACTAAAGAAATCAAGACAGAGGAAGATATTGAAGCTATGGACAGCAGGCTGGTGCATCTGATTGAGGCCAAACAGGCTATATTACAGAGATGGAAAACGCAGAAACTTAACAGAAGGCTAAGGAAAAAATAGCGCAATTAAACAAAGAAATTCATGATCATTCGAAGACCCTCGTGAAGCAACAGTGGGATGAGATCTGTAATTCGGCTGATGGTAGACTCAAATATGGAGGTAGCTGGAACCTCTTCAAGCACTTGCTCAACGATAATGAAACAAGGACAAGCAAGAGAACAGCTATAGCTAAGTTGGTTCATCAGGAAAGCCAAGATAAAACAGAGAGGGATATCATGGATAGTCTCGCAGCCAAATATCTCCCACTTAAACAACCAAACGAAGGAGACGACAGCCCCGAATATACGGGAGGCATATGTGAAGAACTTGACCGGGACTTCACTGAGAGTGAAGTGAGGGCGGTGCTTCACAGTCTTAATGGTAGATCGGCAGCTGGACCTGACGGAATACCTAGCATGATATTAAGAAATCTAGATGATGAATCAACCTCTTATCTAACTGAACACTTCAATGAATGTTGGAGAAAAGGGGTATACTCAGAGGAATGGAGGGTGGCCAATACTATCCTCATACCAAAGCCAGGCGAACAACTCACTCTAGACAACCTCCGTCCTATTTCCTTAACGTCTTGTCTAGGCAAAGCTATGGAACATGTCATCCTAAATCGACTCACGAAATACGTTGAGCAGAACGACATCCTCCTATACAACTTGATCGGCTTTCGCCCCGGGCTGTCAACTCAGGATGCTATGCTGCTGATCAAACATCAACTTCTGTAGACCAGCCCAGCGCATACGAAAGCTCTTTTGGGTTTGGATTTGGAAAAAGCTTTTGATTGTATAAAGAATAAAGCAATACTTGACGTTCTCTCGCAGAACGATTTCGTGGTAAGCGGCTTTTTAACATGATTAAGGACTTTCTTAGAAATAGGACTGCACAACTCATGCTGGGTGAGCTTAAATCAGAAGCTATGAATTTCGGAAATAGGGGCACTCCACAAGGGGCTGTGCTCTCACCCATGCAATTCAATTTAGCAATGTACAAGGTTGCAAGAAATCTGGAGAAAATTGAGGGTACACATTATGTGATATATGCCGACGACATAACCATATGGAGTACCAAGAGCAATGCAATGTAGGACAGAAAGAGACCAGATTACAGGAAAGTTTATAAGTTGTAGAGAACACACTGAAAGAGATGGTGTTGAAATGCTCGGCAGCCAAATCAGAAGTCTTAGTCATTAAACATTGCAGAAAAGGTCGTAAACCAAGAGGTCACATTCCGGAAGATGAACCAAGAGTGTGCTTATACACTCATGAAGGATCCGCAATCAGGCTAGTTGAAAAAATCAATGTTCTTGGGTATCACATAGACGGAAACAATACTAACTGAAGAACAATACAACATATCTCGAATAAAACAGATGAAGTCATTAGGTTACTAAGGAGAATTACCCATAGACACAGAGGCTTAGCACAAGACAGCGCTTTGAGGCTAATACACGCCTTTGCTCTCGGTCACTTCACTTATGTGGCTGGATTATTCAAATGGAAGCAAGCAGAACTTAACAAACTTCGTGTGATGCTCAGGAAGCTCGTTAAAGTAGCCCTAGGGATACCCAGTAACGCTGCAACCGACAAACTCATGAGTCTAGGGGTGCACAACACAATGGAAGAAATCGCGGAGGCTCAACAACTAGCGCAAAATGAAAGACTGACAAAGTTACGAGCTGGCAGGAACATATTACAGGCAATAGGTGCAGAACTGAATACATCAAGGAGCCCAATAGAGGCTGAAGTAGAATTAAGGACTGAAGTTAGGAACAAGATCAGAACCAACCCTCTCCCCAGAAACATGCATCCAGAATATAATATCGAAAGGAGAAAGGAAAGAACTAAAGCACTCTTGCAGGAAATAGAGCAGCAGAACCAACTGGTAACTGTAGTTCGTACTGCCTGGGTGAAAGGTAATGAAACATATACTGCCATTGTATCAAATTATCAAGGGAAGGTGCAAGACGCTCTCACTATTTTTACCAAGGACCCCATGGTGGCAGAACAAGCGGCAATTGCTCTAGCCATCAGGAGTAATAAGTGGGCTTCCATTTACAGTGATTCGAAATCCGCTGTAAAATGTTTTGATAAAGGCTACGTAGCTGGAGTTGCAGCTGAACTTTCTGAAAACATTGGGATTATGAGAACTGAAATCCGATGGTTTCCTGCGCATAAGGGGAAAGTGGACGAGACTCAGGTAAACCTCAATGAGGTTGCTCATGACTTGGCACGAGGACTTCCTAACCGTGACAGTCACAACCGAGCCGTTCACCATCAAGCCAGGGAATCTAGAGATCATTTAATAACATACAATGACGTTACCAAACATTACTATTTAGGATGCAGACAATTCCCATTGCCACATTCAAAACTGAACAGGGCTCAGGCAGTCTCACTGCGCTCATTGCAAAGGGGTACATATCCCACACCGTACACCATTAATAAAATATATCCAGAGAGGGAGATTAATATGGACTGCAACGATTGTAATGGCATCATTGGAATCAGACATATGCTGGCGGGGTGTCCCGCGACTCTCCCCAACCTCGTTGAAGAATGGACACAGTGGGAGAAAAGGATTCAAAGCCCATTGTTTCAGGACCAACTAAGGGCACTCCAGAGGGCCCATGATGTCGCTGAAAGGCTTGGCCTGACAGTGCCAACGTGGGAGAGGCCCGCCTTAGCTTAAGAAGTCGAGCCTCCGGACCTCATTACAATAAAAGTTTTCACACACACACACCACCGCAGGCTTGTCTGCACGCATAACCGTAATGTGGAAAAGTAAGCTTTCAAGGCTGCCTGACGAGAACGGTTTTCTCTCTGATCAATTTTATTTTCAAGCTTAGCTTTCTTTGCCCGTTCCATCGACTTTTCCACTGCTGCTATTTTGTACGCCGCGTCCGGAGAGGTGGTTCGGAGTCTGCAGTTACATGGCAGAAGCGTGGCAGAGACGAAAGGCGACACTAGAAACTCGTTTAGACCTTTCCATCGACGGTCGTGAAAATACCCTCTAGAGCTCCCTGAGCGTCGGCGCCATATCATATTGCAGCTGTAATTACCCATAACCCCCCGCAAAAGAATGGCGGAAACTGCAGCGCTTACCTTTCTGCAATCGTGCAACAACCCAGAGGGAAGTTAGGCAGAGCAGGCGGAGAATTGATAGAACCGACGCAGCCACGAAACAAGTGAATCATTGGGCCACTAAGATGTGCCTCATAATCCTGTTGGGGTTTTGGCACCTACAACGTCATAACTCAATTAAAGTTTACTGCTTCTTCCACGATGTGATGTACTGTGGGAGGCAATGGCAATGCTAACCCTCTGGGAGGTTATGAACAGAGGCGCACAACGCCTCAAGTAAACAACACGTCTCGCTGTGCGTTGTGTGTACCACGCAGTAGTAGCCCGCTAATTCAATTAAAGTTTGACCCTTTAGCCGCGACGCCATGTGCCGTGTGAGGCAATGACAATGCTAACCTTCTCTAAAATTATGAACAAGAATGCCTCAAGCGAAACCCGTGAGTGTGGGGCCATAGAACCGGTGGGATGTCGGTGTCCCTTAAACGTCTTCTGCTGCTCACGCAGGTGTTTTCGGCGAACATTTTCACGGTGGTCCTTCCTTATGGGATTCCGGTCGACGACGCATGCCTGGAATTGGTCGATAGCGGTTCTTCGTCTTCGACTGATTTGTTCGAAGCCTTCGAGCGACAACAGTGTCCCGCCGGTGACGAATTTGGCCGTTTTGCGATTCCAAATTGGCAACATTGCCACGTGGGCGTGGATGCTGCCAAGTGTCGGCTACTAAATCACCGGAGCAGCGCTGTGACGATGGGACGTGGAACCGGCGAGATGGCGGTGACCCTTACAAGTTTTCTACTGCTCACGCAAGAAGTGTTTTTTTTTTATCCCATTGAAAGCCTCTCGCTGTATTTGGCCGGTTCCATCCCAAATGCTTTATCTTACTTTTTCCTGTCGACGCGGTTTTGTGTTGTCAAATCGCGTGCATGTCAAGAGGCGTTTCTTACTTTTTCGTAGCCCGGCATTTTATCTACTGATTTTGCTGCTTTGTGGCGCGTGTATTGAGTGTAACCCAGGTCCACCAACTGCTGAACAAATCCAAGAACTGTTGAATGGTCAAAGTGCTATACTTTCTAAGCTATCGCAGCTCACTGAAGACGTTACTGACGTAAAAGCTCGGCTGCTGTCTTAAGCAACTAAGCTTGAAAAGACCGATACAATTGAAGTTACTTTAGCGAACGTTGAACATCAGCAACGACAAGATAGCAAAGCTTTGACAAGCATGATTAAATAAATGGACGACTTGCAAAATCATGGAAAGCGGAATAATTTGCTTTTTTATGGCTTCGCGGAACAAGCAAACAAACTAATGCCACTGAGACGGCAGCCCAGTCTGAGGAACTCGTGATAAGTCTGTGCACTGCGAAGTTTGAACTGCCTTCGTTAGCTATTAAACGTGCATCAGGCTGGGTCAATTCTGCAAAAAAAAAAACGGCAAATCATTGTTCGCTTCAATTCTTTTCAAGCCCGCCAAGGCGTGCTTGCACAAGCGTTCAAGCTCAGGAGATCAAGCGTTGCTGTACTTGAAGATTTTTCCCGTACTGTGCGTGATAAGCGAAGGAAATGCCAAACAAAACAGCGAGTAAAGCTTGGAACCAGTTCTGGAATTTGATACGTTTCACTTGGGGAGCTGGAGAGTGAAGCGGGCGTTGTACGGGAGCAACGACAAAGTTCTGTTAATGGCACGACGTGCCCGGTCAGCGTTCTGCTAATCAATCGCCGCAGTATAAGAAGTAAAGCTTATAAATTTCACTTTTTTCTTCGTACCATCCAACCGATCATTGCTTTGGGAACAGAATCATGGCTTGACCCGACTGTCTCAAGCATTGAATTATTTTCTGGAACGTACGAGTGTTTTCGTCGAGACCGCTGTGCACGTGGCGTAGGGTTGTTTATTCTTGTCCATAATGGTATCCCAAGCGCCCAGATGAAATTTCCCGATAGTGAAATTGAATCGATTTTTTGTAAAGTAAGGCTGCCGAGTGGTAAAGCAATGGTTCTTGGGTCATGTTGTAGGCCTCCTGGTTTTGTGTAGAACCACTACTTCATTTATTCAATGTTCTTGAAACTATGAACAAAGAATGCCTTGTTCCAGGAGGGGACTTCAGCCGTCCCGATATGGATTTGTCAGCTGGGGAACCAAGGCATACTGCTCGTGGTAGTCTATACTCTACTTTTTCTGATATTGTAGATCAGAACACATTCTTTCAGCATGTGCGCTAGCCATCGCGCACTGATGGAACAGGTCGTGTACTCGACCTCTTGCTCTGTAACGTACCTGATGTTGTATACAATGTACGAATGTTGCCAGTTTTGAGCGACCACAATGCTATTCAAGCAGATTTATCTTTTCTGCATATGAAAGTTGCAAAAACACCTAGCCGAAAGATTTATGTCTACAGCAGGGCCAACTACGAGGTGATTAGCGCTGCTTTCGAGTCGTTCTTTCCAACTTTTCATGCAAAAAAGAAATTAAGTGATGGGGTTTTACGTGGCAAAACCACTTTCTGATTATGAGGCACGCCGTAGTGGTGGACTCCGGAAATTTCGACCACCTGGGGTTCTTTAACGTGCACCTAAATCTAAGTACACGGGTGTTTTCGCATTTCGCCCCCACCGAAATGCGGCTGCCGTGGCCGGGATTCGATCCCGCGACCTCGTCAGCAGCCCAACACCATAGCCACTGAGCAACCACGGCGGGTAACTTTTCATGCACTCGCGGATATTCTAAATATCGAACAACTGCGGAATATTTTTAAACGGAAAATGTTTAAAATACGAGAAGCTTTCGTGCCATCACGAGTTATATCAAGTAAGAGAGGTCGAGGCAAACCCTGGTTTCACATAGTTATGTGCCCTAATTCAAAAACAGCGACAAATTTGTCAAATATACAACGCGTCTAGTTCGCCAGGGTACTTGGCCTTACTGAAAGCAATAAAAAATGAATTTAAACAAACGTCCGACACCGCTAAGGACTTGTATTTTTTGAATCTTGCACAAAGACGCGTCAGGGATGTCAAAAGCTTTTGGAGGTATGTGAAGCGTATTGGTGAAGACAACCGATCGATACCTGCTTTGAAAAATGATGAAACAATCGTTCATGATAATGAGTCTAAAAATGAAATTTTTAGCCGTTTTAAATACTATAGCTGATTTAAATACTATAGCAGACTTGTGTGTGCGTCGGCATATCTCATTAAATATAGATAAAACTGTTCGCGTCACCTTCACAAGAAAACCCGCTAATCATCCATTTAGGTATACCATTCATGACTTTACTCTGAACATAAGTAAGGAATTTAATTGCGGTGGCGTTTTAGTCATCTACGGGGCAACTTAAGAACGCAGCTGTACTTCAGTCATGTACGCTCAATACTTGAATCGTCATCATCAGCCTAGTTACGCCCACTGCGAGGCAAAGGCCTCTCCCATACTTCTCCAACTACCCCGGTCATGTACTAATTGTGGCCATGTCGTCCCTGCAAACTTCTTAATCTCATCCGCCCACCTAACTTTCTGCCGCCCTCTGCTACGCTTCCCTTCCTTGGAATCCAGTCCGTAACCCTTAATGACCATCGGTTATCTTCCCTCCTCATTACATGGCCTGCCCATGCTCATTTCTTTTTCTTGATTTCAACTAAGACGTCAATAACTCGCGTTTATACACTCCTGTTATACACTCTTCTCTTGAGGGATATTGGCAACCTGCTGTTCATGATCTGAGAATGCCGGCCAAACGCACCCCAGCCCATTCTTATTCTTCTGATTATTTCAGTCTCATGATCCGTATCCGCGGTCACTACCTGCCCTAAGTTGCTGCATTCCCTTACCACTTCCCTTCCAGTGCCTCGCTACCTATCGTAAACTGCTGTTCTCTTCCAAGACTGTTAAACATTACTTTAGTTTTCCGCAGATTAATTTTTAGACCCACTCTTCTGCTTTGCCTCTCCAGGTCAGTGAGCATGCATTGCAATTGGTCCCCTGAGTTACTAAGCAAGGCAATATCATCAGCGAATCACAAGTTACTGAGGTATTCTCCATTAACTCTTATCCCCAATTCTTCCCAATCCAGGTCTCTGAATACCCCCTGTAAACACGCCGTGAATAGCATGGGAGAGATCGTATCTCCCTGCCCGACGCCGTTCTTTATTGGGATTTTGTTGCTTTCTTTATCGAGGACTACGGTGGCTGTGGAGCCCCTATAGATATATTCCAGTATTTTACATATGGTTCGTCTACAGCCTGATTCCGTAATGCCTCCATGACTGCTGAGGTTTCGACACGATCAAACGCTTTCTCGTAATCAATGAAAGCTATATATAAGGGTTGGTTATATTCCGGACATTTCTCTATCACCTGACTGATAGTGTGAATATGGTCTATTGTTGAGTAGCCTTTACGGAATCCTGAATACTTGAATATGGATGTGTTTATTGGGACCCACATACATCTGGGCTTACAAATAAATTAGGAAAAATCGATAATAGGGCAGTGAGGTTTGTTCTTGGTAACTACAGCCGGCAGCTTAGCGTGACAGAAAGCAAACATAAACTTAAATGGCAAGAGCTGAAGGACCGTAGAAGGCATGTCAGATTAAAAATTTTTCACGATATTTATTGTTTTTAAACAGGTGTGAACGAGGAACAGATTATACAGGCACCATACCTTATATCTAAACGACTGGACTACTGTTTGAAGGCCGGGGAATTTTCTTGTAAGGGGGACGTCTTGCGTTATTCCTTTTTCGTTAGAACTGTTTGAGATTGGAACAGTTTGCCATTGAGCATTGTATATATCACATGAAGTGCTGCTTTTTCCACGCATTGATATAATTGTTCATGTACTTAGTTAAGTCTGCAACCTCCCTGCTATAATGCCCTACGGGGTGATGCAGGTAACTGAGAAAAAATAAATAAATAAAAACATATCGCTGTCTGTTCTGTGTATTACGTAGACAAACAGCAGTGGTGCACGCAAGTAACCTTTACTATCGAGTCACCACCTCAAGCTGTAGCGAACGCAGAATAAATTAAATAATCACCGTCAACATCGGTGCTAATTATCCTGAATCCAAGCCCAGAAAGCTTCGCTTAAGTCTATTCCCACAGTGCATGGTATCCGTAAAACTTCTTTTTCAATTGTTTCTTATCGCTTATAAAGCTACCGGTCATCTACATTTGGACTCTCATAACGATTTATTGTCTTAACTTCGCAAATTACACATTTTTGTTCATATACAAGACATTACAGTTTTCGAGTAACAGAAAGACTTTGCTGGGGTACTCGCCAAAGAATGCTTACGCATTATAATATGAACGCCGCCTACATGTGTACATGTCAAAGAAGAGACAGTTATCTAAAGAAAATGGAAGATGAAAGTCGCTGTCAACGTGCGATGCGCGATGAGTAGAGTCAGCCGTGCGGGCCCTATCTTGAAATGAATCTGCGATGAGTACAGAGTCTGGGTGCGCTGAGGGGTCATAGCTTCATTTACACTGTGTTCTCGCTGCTTAGTTCGTGTTGAAGCGAGAGGCAGTACGAAGGTTATTTCGCTAGCTGCTGCTACCGCTTTTCCTCACGCCAGCGTTCTCAAAGCGAGTGTCAGCAGTCATCGAGTGACACGTGTTGGCGTTTTCCTGTGCGTGCGTGACACCATGCATGCTAATTTAGTTAGCGAGAGAATGTTTACGAATTTATACAGCCGATAAAACTACTATCCTTACTTCGTATAGCTGTCTGCTAATTTGGTATCGCCACTGATGCCTCGCCTTTCGACTTGCCTCGTTCTATATTACGCTCCTGCTCAGGCTCCTCCTTCGTTGTGAGTCAGCGAGAGTTAGCTATATAAAGATAAGTCCCCTGTTCGAAACATTCGCTCCAGCGAGATCCTTGGCTAGAGCATTGTTGATAACTTCAGCACAATGGGTTGGCTATAGTGAAAATGTAAAACCTGATTTTAGAAAAAACAAATTTAGCTACTTAAGTACAACTTTGTGCATCATCTCATCACAGTCACTAGAAGACTATACGTCGCTGTACTGTGGAAAAACAAACCAGCTAAACTACACCCACCACCCGGTGTACAGTACGGTGTATTAACAACCGGCGTTAGTATTAGGCTACCAATTACAGCTGAATTCCGGCAGGAAACCATGTAGGCATTCTTTTAATGGATAAATGACAGCCTAATCCCTCCTACAGGTCTTTATTTCTTCCCCTGATAAAGTACTTAGAAGCTTTTCGGTTCTGTTGGCTTTATTCGCGTTTAGGTGTTCGTCTTTAAGATCGTGATGTACAGTATGCGATTCATAGAAGGAACACCCGAGCGCTTTGCCATCTGCTGATCTATTTTTATCGGCTGTGCCTCCCTCGCTTCATGCGTGCGCCGTGGCTACTGTGGTGGTCAGACCCGTGCGGCGGACCTCAGTTGAATTCGGCATGGACAGGGGCTAAAGATCTGACTGATTGACTGCTTCTAATGTCCCAAAGATTTACAAGTTACAAGTCCTATGAGCGACATTATATAACTCCAAGCTCTAGCTTGTTTGAACTACATCGCGTTCTTCAACGTCAACCCATGTCTCATCATAGTGGTACTCTATGTCGTGCCTGAGGCCGCAGCCACCACTAGTTAACCTCTCATTCTCCTGCTGTGGAGCACTACGCCACAAGTGCTGAGCGACGGCGCTGTGTGTCAGATGAGATGATCATTCAGTGAGTTCGTTTATGTGCGTTTCTGCTGCATGTTGCCTCCATGGAGCCGACGGTAGTTTTGCTAGGTTAAAGGGTTGCCACAGCTTGACGGACTTCATCAGTAAATGTGCGGCCCGTGCCCTAGCAACGTTATTGCCATTGTAAAGTAGTGCATCATTTGCTCCGTAGGCCTATATATATGACTCCGCATTTTCGTTTTGCATTCGTATCGGTGCACCAGTGGCGAATCTGCAACTTAGCCTTCAACTTGTTCGCCGAAATACTCATTTCCTGGACACCCGAGTGGTTCTCTACTCAGCGATTGAAAGCAAAACTTGGCTCACGGCCAGAGTGGTGCGTAAGACGATAGTCAGTATAAGCCAGCTGAGCTCCGCAGGATAAGGTCGCAAAAAAAAAAAAAAGGAAGCTTCGCGGTCATTGAAAACAGGAAAGAAGGGGGCCAACTGTCCTGGAGAAGTGCAAAGCCTGGTAGCTTAGCGCGCATGCCCCTTGACGAGGTTACGTGAGAAACGCAGAGCAGTGAAAGATACATTTTGGTCTGATACAGAAATCACTTGCATTTAGCTCACCTTGCAAGTTTTAATGCGAAGCGTTATGTAAGAACCTCTCAGCAAGGTCACGTAGGGCCATTTGTAATGTTCTTCCGTTTAACTTATAAATCAATTTTTCACTTACAAACCAACAAAATAATGATATAATCGTAAACTTTACATAATAATGTCCGCGACACTGAAATATTATCAGGATATACGCTGTAATAAACATTTGAAATTAAAATTAAACTCGATTTCTTGGTTTTGTGAGAAACTAGAAGTTGTAAGCCACCTGAGGAGTTTGAAAATAGGCAATCTGTGTTATCTTGTGGTGAGGGCTTGCTCGCGGTGAGTCACCTATACATGCGTTAACTTGGGGGTGCTGGGTCATCTGGGCCCAAAGTCCACATCACCCGCAACGCTCCAAAGGTACACCCCCTCACACGATAGAGGCGCAAGTACCACGCAACAGGGGCGAATCTGTCTCATTGGACACCAGGCGCCGCTCTCCACAGCTGCTCCTGCACTCGTGAGGACTGCGAACATGTTTGGACCAAAGAAGGTGAGCGTTTCTTCAACCTCACGAGCTAAGTAACGCTACCCTAATCTAACGGAAGAGAAGGAATAACTTGTAGCTCGCAAACGCGCATATAAGGAGTCAATATATAATTTAGTTAGTTAGTTAGTTAGTTAGTTAGTTAGTTAGTTAGTTAGTTAGTTAGTTAGTTAGTCAGTTAGTTAGTTAGTTAGTTAGTTAGTTAGTTAGTTAGTTAGTTAGTTAGTTAGTTAGTTAGTTAGTTAGTTAGTTAGTTAGTTAGTTAGTTAGTTAGGTATTAGCTACCTCTTTATTATATAGTTATTTAAGAGAGCACAGGCGCTGACTACGGGGGGGCTCCGGGGCCCTCTCCCCCCTCCCTCCCCACACACACAACTACAGTGTCATTTTAGAACTTTTTCACCCACATCATTGGAGGTTTCTTTTGACTTTCCTCAACCTTTTCCCTTTAAAATTTATTGTGGCTAGTAGCTTACTGCATCATTGTTGGCGCGGATTTGCATGGCTTTTAATTGATACTTTCGCTTTCTTTCTACAAATCCTGACAACAGGAGGACTAGCGCATTAAAAGCACTAACGGCGGCTGCCTCATCCGTATTTTCTCACTTCAACACAACATTATTTTAAGTTTACAGTGTAAACCCTATGCACATATACAATATATTTTAATATATACACAGGACAAAGTTCATTATATTCTTGAAAGACAAGGAGGTAGCCAATTAACAATTATTTCTAAAGGTATGGATAGCCTATTCCTAGAGAATGAATATGTTGCTGTATGTTCACCTCACTTCAAATTGGTTTGCGTGCTTTTTTGACCCTGAAAAAAACCTACAGACTTCAGTGACCCAACCTTCGGCCTAGTGTTTTACCACCGGCGTGTGAAATGCACGTGAATCATATGTGCATCAGTATAGCTTCTCTTTCCAGTAAAAGATGCTAACGACTCATAAAGAAAACATTTCTAATAATTTATAACATCTATTAGGGATGGAAACATTGTCACTTGCATGTAGAGGTCATAAATATATATACAGGGTGTCCCAATGAGCTATAATTCACCCAGATTTAACAAAGAGCAATGCGTTACTCGAAAAAAAATGTAGTGCATATTGTTTCCGGTACAGTAGAGCAGCTGCCAGTAAAGTTTTTCAATACTGATATTTAATTAGGTAATTGTGATTAATTATCTAACTCGAGACGCACTATCCTAATTATCAAAGTGTCAATGAGGCATTTGTAAGCACAACTAAGGGACATATCTAACTGCCGCATTTTCAGCGACGTACTAGTTGCGTACTATTTTCTACAATTGATAAGTAAACCCTGCAAAATATGGAGAATACCACGTGACTGCGCTCCCACCAACATCATAAATCATAGCCCTCGAACATGCTCCCTCTGAGTTAGCCAGGACGAAAGAAAGCAAATAAAGAAAAGACATCTTGATCGAGCAAGTGCCTTTCAATTCAATTCAATTCTTTATTCAACATCGTCCTGAGGATGTTGGGTGCATCGACAAAAAGCCAGAAGAAAGGCTTGACAGAGGTCGACGCACCCTACAATGACTTGGCAACAGTATCGCAGTGTATCATACAGCATGTGTAAAGCATTCGCAATAACAACATTGACACAAATGAAACGGTATTTGAACATTACAGGCAAAAACAAAAGCAAGCACAAAGCACTATGACATAAGTGTCGGCAGTACATAAATTAACACCAATTCACAGCGCGTTATTTAACGTCTGTGGAAGAATGTAGCTAAGCATTTGGCGACCATAATTCGTTCGCGTTTTAGGCACAAACCACGTGCAGCCAGTGCGGGTAGCATACTTAAGTTCCTTGCATTTCAAGATTGCCAGGTCTAACATGAATGTATTATTCTGTCTTATACTTGTTTTATACCGCCTTAACAGTAAATTTTCATGCAGTTGGGGAAGGGGGGTGATGCCAAGTGACGCAAAGATCGGTGCGGTATGTTCAAATCTGCCCCGCCCAGCCTGACGCAGCACATCGCGTTTGGTGTTAGTTTGAAACAAGCTGTGTTAGCTGTTGGGCTGTTGTCTTAGCGTAGATAAAGTGCACGGATTATTATTAATTTCTTTTTGCCACAAAAGCAAATCGCCAAGGTCAGTGCAAATGTTTAAAGTTGCGTTTTGTTTCGTCCCAGTCGCAATGTCCTTTTCTAATGAGTACAAGGAAAATATGATTTTTGCCTTGGGAATTGCAAATGGTAACAAGAGGAACGCCGCAAATATATATAATTCATGGAAGTGTCGTGGTAGACTAAACGCATCAACTATAATCAGAAGTGATGAAAACCTGAGATAAACCCGAAGCTTCCAGAAACAGCGGTGGAGGACTCCACCTTTGAGTCCTAGCCTACGCACGAATGTTCTAGCATTTATGGCCTCAAACCCTCATGTTAGCGTGCGGGGGACGTGGCCGCCCAAGTACCAATTTCCAAGTCATCAGTTTGGAGGATTCTAAATGACGGCCTTTCACCCGTTGCCCCTTAACCAGCACAGATGCTTGGAAGACATGGACCTGCAGAATCGTATAGATTTCTCGAATTGGGTCCTCACTAAAGCTGATGAGGCACCAGACTTTTTGAGTAGTGTTGTGGGTACATATGAAGCCAATTTTTGCAGAAACGGCCAGGCAAATTTGCGTAGTGCACACTATTGGAGTGACTCCAATCCACACTGCGTAAAGCGCACTCGGCCCACTACCAGCGGTCGTTCAATGTTTCAATGATTTGAAATTTACGCCAGTGCTATAATCGGTCCCATCTACATAGATCACACACTGACTGGACAGCGTTACGTGGACGAAATCCTTGAAGGAGTGGTTGATGAGTTGATCAGTGAAGTCCCGCGGTGTCACGTCTTTCACTGCTGTGGTATCAGCAAGTTGGAGCACCAGCGCACGGCAGCAGCCGAGCATGAAACTAGCTGGATGCGACATTTCATGCGCAATAGATTGGAAGGCACGGGCCTGTAAGTTGGCCGGCTAGGTCACCTGACCTCTCTCCACTCAATTTCTTTCTTTCGGGTTATGTGGAAGACCGTGTTTACATGATCGAGTCGACAACGTGAGATTAGCTCAAGGCAAAGATAACGGACGTCTGCCATAGAATTCCAGCATCGGTCATTAAGAAAGCCACTGAAGATGTGATACAACCGATTCGGTACTGCGTACCTGCAGAAGGAGACCTATTCGAACACGTTCTCTAGGCAGCAACTTGTGTTCAATGGTGCTTACAAATTCATAGATAATAAAGGCACACTGAAATCTGATGACGTTTTTTTCTTTGCGTGTGCGTGCGTGCGTGCGTGCGTGCGTGCGCGTGTGTGTGTGCGTACGCGTGCGTGCGCGTGTGTGCGCGTGTGCGTGTGCATCCCGATTGCCAATTCGGCTCATTTAGAAGTCGTATATGTATTTTATTTCTTGAACGCACCAATTTTGCCTTTTTTCTACAGGTTGGTTGCTTCTCGGTCTGTTTGTCTCGCTTTAATTTTTTTGCCGCAAACATATTTTTGCACCACACACACACTTTCTTGAAAAATAATAACGCCACTTTAATTTTGGATTTGGTAGGAAGCAAGCTTCTGGCGTGAAATATAGCTGCGCGCGCACTCTTTCGATGCAGTGCGAGCAGAGCCGAGATTTTGCAACATTCCATGCCTATTCCATGGCTTTTCGCATTTTTTGCCTAGTCAGAACGGCGCTTCGGCCATGTTATCAAGTGGCTTTTGTTAACGTGATCAGTCGGCCTTGAGAGACGGATGATAAGTGTGCCGTAGAAATGAGAGGAAGGAATAGCTGCGAAACGTGCCATTATCAAAGTGATGCGCTGTCTCTTTTGGTTTGCGACAGGCAATGCAGTTGATTTCAATCAGCTTATTTGAGGGCGCTGCTTTATGATGTGAGTGGGAGCGCAGTCACGTGGTATTTTTCAAATTTCGTTGTTTGTTTGCCAGTTGGAAAAAATTGTACGTAATTAGTACGTCGCTGAAAACACCGCAGTTAGATGTCATTTCGGAGTGCCTACAAAGGTACCATTGACACTTTGATAATTAGGACAGAATAATTACATGAATTACAGGACAGGAAGGATAATTACAACTTCTCGAGTAACATAATTAATTCCAATTACCGAAATAAATCTGAGAACCAAAAAATTACTGGCGGCTGGAGTAACGCTACTGCTGTTTCTTTAAAGCTTGGTGCATGATAGTTGGAGCAACCTGCATAATTCACTCACTAACCGAAATGAGGCCAAGCTGGATCAAATATATATATATATATATATATATATACATATATATATAGAACTTGAGCGGTGCTGCAAGGTAATCAGAACAAGTATTTAATTTCAGCAGTTTCGACCGGTGGACCCTGATGAAGATCGGTCCACTGGTTGAAACTGTTGAAAATAAATACTTGTTCTGTTTACCTTGTAGCACCGCTCAAGTAGGAACCGGAAGTTCTAAAGAACACTGATTTGAATTCATTCGGTATTTGCTATTGCTGTAGTATTAAATTGCTTTGCTTGACATCTCATTCGGGCTTTTGTTCTCAGCGACTGATTGTATCTCCACTGCATTTTGCTAGCTCTAAGTTTCACTATATATAATTCCATTCTAATTTGAATATATATATACATATATACATATATATGTGGGATTCAGAAACATAGTCGGGCCCCATCCCCCCTCCCCCCAGGAAGATGAAAACTTTCCGCCTATGTAAGAGAGTACTGCCAGTCTGAATGCTAGACTTTAGGCAGGAGCGGGCGATACGTTGGAAGTAAGAGAACACAGAAAAATGTACGCGTGTAAAAGAAGAAGACAGGGATGTTAAGCAGAAGTGCGTCTGGTTGGCTACCATACTCTGGGGCAGGGAAAAGAAGGAATAGAAAGATAAGTGTGTACGTGAGTAATTGAATAGTGGATGCGGGTAGGCCATGCAGCGACAGGGGCAATATGTCATGCGCTTACAGCACGGATCGACAGTGCAAATAACTGTGTCGTTATTTTCGTGAGCAAGCGACAAAGTTCTGTAATTACAGAAACCGCGGCTCCTATATATGTCGACTAGTGCAAGTGAGACAATTCCATCTGCAGATACTTCGATAACGTTCGCCCGAGAAGAGCACGGCCATGTGCTTTTCGACACAGGCGCAGTTCTTGCCTCGAGAACTGCGTTGACTGGTTTGCCTGTTCGGTAGGAGTGGGACAACGACGCAATGGAGAAATCGAACGACGTCGTGGAGATGGCGAGCGGCGATAATGGGCAGAATAATTGGCGGTGCGTGGAGGAGTCGGATGCGATTCAGGAGGTGACGAGAAAAACCGAACTGCAGGGGCGTAGGAGGGCGCAGGTTGGTCAGCTAGGGGAAGCCATAAGCGGCCTCGACAGAAGCGTGCCACATGTCCAGGGGTGCCACAATAGAAGCATAATGGAAGATTGTAGGGCGCGCGCCACGGTCCAGTGTTGGCTGGTACACTGGCGGGAAATGTGGAGTGCACGTCATGGTACAGCGGGCAGTGGTGAAGAGAAGCAGGGTCCACGTTACAACTTTGGCGCAAGTTATAGGTGCAGGCATCGGTGGCGGCGTAGGCGGGGACGGAGTATCTTCATATACTTGCTCCTGTATCATATGTCGCAGGTTTGGAGTCAAAGATGGCGTAGGGCTCGGAACGGCAGTGAGTGAGCTACCGAGTGACTTTGGCATGAATGAGCTCCTTGATTTCACGGAGGAAGGGGCGATAGTCGGGAACTGCCGTTAAGCTAGACATGTATGGAACGACATCGAGTCAGAAGCATAGTCCGCAGAGTTCATCATTACTCTGACCAATGTCAATGACTTCGACGACAGTTTGTGGGTTCAAGATATGACAGATCTTACCGGATTTGGTCACTGACGCATTGACACGTTTACAAAGGTCGACAACGCCTTCTGTGTAGTTGGTGAAGTTCTGAACGGGCTGTTGGGAAAGGTTGCGCAAGAGCTCTTCGGCACGAAGCTCTCGCACAGCGGAGCGGCCGAAGATGGGCATCAAGTTCGTCTTGAAGTCGGACCAGGTACGAAGGTCAGATTCGTGATTGCGGAACCCACGTTCGCGACGCCCGTGAGGTAGAAGACCGCGTTGTTCGACTTATGACAGAGAGAGAGAATTTATTTGAATGAAGGCAGAGAGGTAGGCCTGAGCTAGCGTGCTCTAGCCTGCTACTCTTCACAGGGGGAGGGGGGAACGGGAACGTAAAGGCTGGATGAGGGGTGATGATGACATAGATGGAGGATGCACAACTATGAAGGCAAGTTCAGAATTCTCATGGTTGTCAACAAAGTCCAAAAAAGTCATTCCGAAGTTCAACGTCTGAGGAGCATCCCGTTTGTTTTGGGCTCCCACGCGTTCGTTGGATGAGAGTCAGCCTTCGACGTCGTTCTCGTTGGAGCCGCTGAAGACGGCTGGATTCTGCTGACGCAGCGAGCCGGAAAACAGAAGGGTGGGCGAGTCTGGCGGTAGTGTTCGGCTTGAGTCGTCAAGCCCGATTGGCGGCAATAACCGGCTGTGGAGTTCCAGCGTTGGGGATAGCCTAGCAACTTCCACCAAATATGTAACGCGGTTTAATTAACCGCCCAGAACGATACACAGGCAGGTCTGTTGATCGAGCGTAACGCACCGAGCGCCGAGTTCTTTCCTCGATCAAGGGCTTGACGCTACTCCCGAAGCACACGCCTGTCTTCTTTGCTACAATATACGAGTATATATAGGGTTTCCCAACTATCATGCGCCAATATTTAAAAATATGCAAATGCCATGTAGCTGGGCAGAACCAAAGTAATTTTGTTTGGTCTTGCTTTGAGATACTCAGATAATTCTTCTCATTCCGCCTAATTAAATAGTTAGTCTTAATTATTTAGTCGACTTCTGCAATGTTATAATTACATTAAATGTACCCATGAGAAAATTGTAGAGCAGCATGAAGCACAGCCGATACAGCTTTCTTCTGCTCGATACATGCTACATGATGTGTTTTTCCGAGCTGGAAAGAAGCCCGCGAATACACGCAAAGTGCCTCGAGCGGCCAGTAGCGCGGAAATTTTGCGTGTATTCGCGGGCTATTGATGAAAATTATTGGACAAAAAACCTTGCATGGAACGGGATTAATTGATTTAGGGTTAAAATGATGAATGATTAATCGTTAATCGAAGAAATATGTTAATCGACCCACCCTATCTCGAACGCACTGCAAGTTACCGCTCCCGCAGGACAACTTTGGAATGTGGGACACACACGCTGGCGAAGCGAGGTCAGCCCTTTGGCCATAATCACGTGACCCAGTGTGCGCGAAAACAAGGATTTGTTCTTTCTTTCTTTCTTTTTTCTTGTTTCTTGGGGGCGGTGGGGGGCGGAAGAGAAAAATTCGCTTTTTTCCGAAGCCCTTTAGGGAGCACGTTTCAACGTCCTGGAGAAGGGGGGCATGAAGGAGAAAGAAAAGAGAAATAAGATGGTCGTAGCAAACATAGCTGACAGCGGGAGGGAGGCGGCGCATTTACAGCTTAGACATTAGCCCTGCGTCCTCTAGGAACTTAGACCACTGAAAGGCCTTTGATGGCGCTTGGCTCCTTTCTTCCCTGCTGTCTCCTTTCGTTGAACCTGGCTCCCTGCAGGGAAGCAGAAATTGCGCCCTTTCCCGTCAAATCTATCTTTTGCTCTCACTCTCTCACTCTCTTTGACTAAGTACGCCGTCTGGTTATGCCCGGGTCGTCGAATTCATCGAGGACGGCGGCGCGGTCAGTGTTGTCAAATGCACCGGCCCGAAACATCGAGGAAGGCAAACAGCGGGATTTGCCTCGTCGCCCTCGCATGATCGAGCGCAGAGAGATTTGCAATCCAGCCGCTGCAGCGATACGCACTCTGTCAGCTTTCAACCCGCTGATGTGAGCGTCATTAGGCCGTACAAGCCTAACTGCGTGGGTGATCTGTCAGCGTCGGGCATACGGTGGCTGTTTGCGACAGCTCCGGAAGCAGTCCCCCCATCTAGATATTACTAAATACGTCGCGGAGTTTCTCGCGCTGCTCGGCACGGAAGTTCTGCAGCACTCGGTAGGTATACTCCCATCAGGATCCAACGCCCAGCGACGCTTTCACGCGTGCAGGGCCTCGTAGATATCGCCTACGGTAAAGTGGTTTGCCGCGATGACCCTGCAGGGTGGCGGTAGCGGGTCGCGCGCGTTGCGCGCTAGAAGCAAGAATAACGTCACCATAGACATCTACGCCCCTCCTAAACCTTCTCGCCCCTTTTCATGGAATCAAAAGAGTAAAAATTCCCTAAAACCTGCTCCATGCATGATAAACGTCACTTCTCATCACGGCAAAGCTTTATACCAGATATTTACACCCGTTTTGAGCCTACTGGAAGCCATGGAAGTTGATATACGACCTGGACTGGGTCAGGTGGACTTCACCGCAGGATGAAGACGACGACGAAGGTGGGCATCGTGAAAACAAAAACAAAAAAATATATTTACGGATTATTTACATAATGAGTCAGTGTGCAGATTAACGATAGAAGACACAATGTGTTCGTTGCGGCGGCTTGTATAGCTTTGAAGCCTCCGAAAAGGCCTTTGTTCCCTTGGCGGTAAGCTTACTGTTCTCCCGGACGTAAGCCGGGTCCTTGCTTGGTTCGGTGCCGACAAGGCATCACTCCCTCTTTGGTGGGTGAGGGAGTCTTTCTTTTCTTTATTTTCTCTTTCTTTCTTCTTTTTATTTTTTTTGTTTCCTCCCTTCTTAGCGACGGAAAGGAAAGAACTCAAAGCCTTATATACTTTTTTTCAATCACAACGGCATGTCCTACGTCGTAAAAGCAGTGTGCCAGCATTAAGAATAATGATTACACTCGTGGGGGCATAGCATAAATCAGGGTGAATGAGTCTTCCAGACATACGCACGTGTTTAAATGGCGCGGAAAAATATGAGAAATTAAACAGAAAGAAAACGCATCAAATACTTGAATGCAATTCGCCGTCAGTTATGTAGAAGGTACCATAGATCTGAATACCGATTAATTAGCCTCATTTCTAACCGGAAGAAAAAGAGAATCCTACGGAGTTCATGGCAGGTCTTCCACACTGAAAACGACGAATTGACTGAATGGAAGCGGAGCACGGAGCATAAAACGAAACAATATATTTAACATGCGTACAGCGTACGCGGACTTCTACCAACTGTCACGTACGCGCTCCATCATGGCAACAATCTTACTGCACACATAAAAGTGAGAGTTCAGCCGTTCCCAAGACTCCCACTGTGCGGCCGCCGAGAGTAAACGGAATTCGAATGCAGCAGCGCAGTCATCTCGTTGCGATCTATACCGCTAGGGACTAGTGTTCCCGCACGTTCTGGCTACCAACCGTACGAACGTACCTTCGCACAAACATTCACAGGAAAAAGCATAAGCGAGCACGCGTGCAAACGTAAAGTGATAACAGCTAATGCCCCTTTAAAAACAGTGGATGTGCTCTGCGTTGTAACTCTGTATGCTTTCGCAGCGACGCGTCATTGCGTGCGCTCAGATAAGGCGTTGAAAGGATTCCGGAAGGGGCTTACGTTGGACACTCACAGCTACCCGTTCAGGCACCACTAGCAAGTGCACGTCGCTCTTTCATTAAGCTTTATGCCGTGCGCTCCTCTTATCCAAATAGATAAGCCGGACTGATTGTATTTAATTGCGATAGCAATTATGTGGACACTTCAGCCGCATTTCTGCCGTCGCCGTCGTCGTGAGGTTCCGCATGAGTGAAAGCGTGTGAGGGTGAGCCGGCGAACGCAGTACAGTCTCGCGTGCTCGAGCGAGGAACGCGGCCTAGATGTGCGCCCTCTCCTGTGGCGCGCGAGGCAGGGGCGTGAGGCGAGGGAGGAGGGGCGTTCTTCTCCGGCGGCTGCTACGGTGCCTCGACGTCCCTCTCGCCCACCGCTCCGTACGGAGTGGAGACAACCACGGTGTCTACTACGGCGTTGACCCCGCGAATCGCGGCCGCCGTAGGGACGCGTCGCCGGCGCTCGTGTATTTTGAAAGCGGTTTGCGACGTGGCTGAAGTGCACGCCCGTGCAGGCTTCATCTTCAAAGCCAGCTGCGTTGTTTGCAGAGTGCGCGTAGTGCCGGTAGTTTAATGTGCGCTGTGCTTTCAGCGTTTCGTACGCGTTGAAGCGACGGATGCACGGAGGTCGATTGGCTCGCGGCTGCTGCCGCGATTCCTAACTCCACTGTTATCACAGACAGTTTCCGCTGTCATCGAGCGATATGTGTTAATGCTTACCTGTGTGCGCGTGACACCGTGCTGGTTAATTTAGTTAAAACACGTTGACAGGCGAGTTGGTTTGAATCTATGACAGAATGTGTAAGCGCGACTGAACAAGGACGTAGAAAGACACACAAAGACAGCGCTGTCTCCGTGCGCCTGTTTCTTTTTACGTCCTCGTTGACTCACGCTTACTATTCTGTCATTGTTAATTTAGTTAGTAAGCTAATATTTATAAGTTTATATGGCCGATAAAACTACTATCCTTACTTCGTACAGGTATCTTTTAATTTGCTATCGCAATCGGTGCTTCGTCTTTCTGGCGGAACTGCAATGGCCAGTCGCCATCTTCCTGCCCGCCATTACGCAGAGTTCAAAAGGATAGGTTAGATGGTTCCCCACAGGCTACCTTAACAAACACAAGACCGTCCAGTCGCTTTCTCGTATTCCAAATGTCTAACCACCATTCTATTTGTTGATGAACAGCATGAAATGAATGTTCTGTGTTGGTTCAAGAAAATGTTTGCAATGCTTTTTTTATTTGCTGCTACACCAAAAGTTTTCCTTTTTACTAAAGCTTGCTCCCGAGTGCTTAGTGTGTGTTTGCCGTCTTTATTAGTTTGTGGTGATATAAAATCTAATCTATTCCTAGACTTATGACGAAGGTCCAGGAAGAAAATCTGGATTCTGCATTTGCAACAGTTGAGCGCCTTGAGCGTAGTGACACCAGCCTTCAATAATCAGTTAAAAAACCACTGCAGTTTTACATTTGGCCTTAAAAGCTAGATTTATTTTCCAGCTAAATAAGTCGTTGAATTAGAGTCTAAGGTTGAGTCAATGGCTTCGCTAAAGGTCCCCAAAAACATCTACGCGAACTTTCGGCAAGTCCAAATATTGGTGACTCGCAGACTAAACTTCAGCTGGCGACCTCTGACACCTGCAGCCTCTGACAATACTTGTCGGTATACTTGTCATATCATTAGAATTCAACTTCTTTCACTACAATAATGTGTTGCTTTGCTCGTTGTTATCATACCATTATCCTCTAAATATAGTCAAGTGTTCGACGAAAGTTCGTCTGGTCAGGTAACATGATGACGAAGTAATTGCGGCCACTGACCAAGTCAAGGTGAAAAAACACAGAGACGTTTCGGGACCCGTACGGGTTTCTTAATCCCACCATTTTACGACGTCTTACCTGTAGTTAGTTCTGTAGGAAATGTAGTCAAGAGTTCGACGACAGTTCGTCTGGTCAGGTAACATGATGAAGAAATTGCGGCCACTGACCAAGACAAGGAGAAAAAACACACAGAGACGTTTCGGGACCCGTACGGTCCCGTGATCAAGAAACCCGTACGGGTCCCGAAACGTCTGTGTGTTTTTTCACCTTGACTTGGTCAGTGGCCACAATTTCTTCATTATCCTCTAAATATATTATCATCTCTTCTCAGTGTGGCACGAACAGCATAAATGCCATAATCGTTCCACTTTTTTTATCCACCGCCAAACAGCGCCTTCTGAAATTCATTTCATTGGGGAATAAACGAAGTACTGACATCATTTGCGTATCCAGGGCTAATAACTTTTGATGACTTTATTTTCCTGGTATAGACAGGGGACTCCCAGTCTGTTCCGCCTTCACTAAGAGAAGTTTGTGAGGGCATAGCTGTCTCTCTTCATAAACATAGTTTGTGAACTGAAACAGAATAACGAGAATTCGGTCACTCATGTTTAGGTGTCTCATTAAGAGGAAGCTTTAGCTCGGGTGCTCCTATCTAAATACATGTAAAAGGAGAATTCGTTTTTCTCGGCAACCACTGCACCAAATTTGACGGGGTTTGCTGCATTTAAAAGAAAAACTTAAAATCTAGTGACTGTTGGTTTCTAATTTTCGATTTAGGTCGTCAATTTCTTATAAAAATTTGGCAAAAATCGCAAATTTTCAGAAAACGAAACTATCAAGTTTACAACTCCGTAACTCAGCAAGAAAAAGTGATATCGCAATTCTGTGAATTGTACCTGATAGCACATCTAAAGCGGACAAAATTGATATGTTACACATGAGCCTCAAAAAATGGAGTAATGTGTAATTACAACTTTTGCAGAACCCTCGTAAACAACGTAACAAATTCACTTAAGATGTAAACTGACATATCAAATTTGTCCGCTTTGAATGGTCTAATGGATGCCATTTACAGAACCGCAATATCTGTTCTTGATGCAGAGTTATTAGTTTGTAAACTTCGTGCTTCTATTTTTTGCATACGTCTGAATTTTTGAAAATCCTTTTAACAAAATTCAAGCCCTAAATCAAAATTCCGCTTCAAACAGTCACTAGAATTTAACTTTCTCTCTCAAATGCAACAAATTTCATTAAAATCGGTTCAGGGGTTATCTCAAAAAAACGTTTTTGCGTTTTTACATGTATTTGAATAGGCCGCGTCCGAGTTGGGCCCGAGCTAAAGCTTCCTCTTAAGGCAATTATTTACATATTCTACCCACAATCTACCTAGGTTTGTTCATAAATATGCTTGACCTCATTCTGAGGAATGATTCCACCTGCTTTTCGGATATGGCTCTCCTTGCTGCACTGTCCGCTCATAATATCGTCACTGTTCGTTTAATGCAATCGCCAAACGAAACTAGACGTACGTCCAAGCGTATAAGATGCGTCAAAAAGGCTGACTATGCAAGTATCAACTGGGAATCATCATCGTTCGTCTATCGTTTTTCGAGGCACACTTATCACGTTAAAAAAGAAGAAAACTGGGGCTTGTTTAGTGACACCCTTTGCAGCTTATGCAAGGGGCTCATATCTGTTTTAACCAATAAATGCCGCAACAATAAACCTTGGTTTAATAAACAACTCAAACGTCTGATTAACAAAGAAGTTCAGTGATGATTTTGCAGTAAATGGGCGAGAAATGTGCTAGGCATTACGTCGCAACTATGTGAGGTCCCGGATTCATGATTTAAGCCGCGTTGACCGCACTGTAAAGTGCTGTTTCGGATTTTGACTGGACACACATCCTGCCTCCTCTTCGAGGATCGAAGCACTACTTATAGAGGTCTAATATATATATATATATATATATATATATATATATATATATATATATAAACCGCCTGCCCATGCGTGCATATCCCCGAATATTCAGTCGGCGACCAGTGCCTTCACCCTGCACCGAACCGGACCTATATTTAACTCCACTAAACCACCGCCTATGCCCGATCATCCGGGACTAACGTACACCAGCCGTTTTGTCTGACAACCTCCGCCATCAACAACGTCATTAATCAAAGCACCCGCTCAGGCGCTTCTTAATGCGCCGCCAACCGACGCCTACCAGGGGCACGACAACGCCTGCAACAGAATGCTTCATGTCCTCCTGACCTTCCAGGTTGGGTATCTTAACTACCCCAATTAATACCGCTTTAACAATCCTTGCCTTGTCGCGGTATTGTGCCCTACGAAATGCCGCTGCCTTGTCTGCCTGTGTTCCAAGAGTGCTGCTTCTAAAGTACTTTGTAACCTAATTTTGATCTTACCTGGTGATATTGAGCTTAACCCCGACCCCACGAACACTGAATCAATTGCATTTTTACTAGCTGCTCTAAAACGTCTTGAAGCCAACCGAAAAGCCAACGATTATTATTATTATTATTTGTTTTGAACACATATATACAATTAACAAAAAAGGGAAAGCGAGGAGCATGCTGGTAACTGCCACCGGAAGGGGCACAACGCCTGCTTACTCTTCAGAAGGGAGGTGACAGCAACATAGAAATGAAAGATAGGAAGGAGGGGAGGAAAAAGGAAAGGAAGAGCAATAGGTCAAATCTAAAGAATAAAGTAGAACACACAGTACACATTTCTTTTTGTATAGATTTAAGATTATCAGCCAACTATGATAACCTCAAAGCCATGCAAAAAGAAATAACAGCCCTAGGTGACCTGTATCCGCACTAGTGTTACAAAAAAAAAAAATGCCCCCGAGCAGAAATCAATACAGCTCAAGTACAACAAGAAATTGCAGCGCCCACGGCTGCAAGTATCGATGCCAGCAATCGAACGCGCCGAAATAATCTGCTTTTCTTGGGCTTGGACGATAGCGAAAACGAATCGTGGAAACAGCCCGAAGAAAAGGTACTCGCCCAACGCAAAAACAAACGGGACTTAAAATTAAACCCCATGGTGTCCCATAGAGCATGCGCATAGAATTGGAAACCTCAGTGAAAAGAAAAATGACAAGTGCTTATTAAACTAATGCACTTCAAAACTAAAGATAGTAACTTGACTTGTGGGCGAAAGCTAAAAGACTCGGGCTACGCCATCAGTGAAGACTTTGCTGTCGCCACTCGACAAGCTCGTACAAAACTGATGCCAGTTCGTCCGGCCCAAAAATTGCGCTTTCAAACTCAAACTCGATAAATTGCACGTGGGAAAGAAATTTTATTTCTATGATGCCTCTTCAGATAGCGTTAAACAATTTCTGAATTCAACAGTACCCTTTTCTAGCACTACCCAAACACTGGACGTAACAACGGTAAACGCCAAATGACGCCGATCATCTCTTTCTGTGAATTTTCCACGCAGCCGAACTTCATCGTTCAAGCACTTCAACATCGCTTTTAACAACATTCGCAGCCTATCACGCAAGCGTGATCAAATTAGCAGCTTCATCGATGACACCAATGCCGACATTGTCATGCTAACGAAACGTGGTTGAACCCAGATAATGCTGATCACAAGGTTTTCCCCATTTACCAAAACTTCACCCTATATGGCCATGACAGGAGTGGTAGAAGGGGAACAAGGGTCCTCATGGTTGTAAAAAGCACATTGTCATCTCCACGTATCTTCCATGACGATTACCTTGAGCTTTCATTTGTCTGCGTACACAGCACATCGTCGAAATTGGTCTTTGGCGTCTGCTGTCGCCCCCCCCCCCCCCCCGACAGGCAACAGTCCTTTTGTGATAACCTTTGCAACAGCCTAGCCAGAATTCAAACAGTTTCCCAACGCACCAATCTACCTCTTCGGTAACTTTAAATATGCTGGCATCAATTGGACCTTGCTCTCAGTGCCGAACAGTTCACCGTCTACCGAAGCGCAACAATTCCTCGACCTATTACAAGACTTAAATCTGCAGAAAATTGTAACCCATCCCACTAGGGGCGAAAACACCCTGGACCTTTCATTAACATTGAATACAGATGATATTACCGGAATTAACACGTTACCAGGTATCAGTAACCGTAATCTCCTGCACATCTGTATCTCACTTCCAATCAAAAAGCGATCGTTTATGAATAATGTAATTGTTGACTACAAAAAAAGAAACTTTGACGCTATTAACTACGAACTTGAAATTTTTCTCGACAGTTTTCAACACTCGTATCAGACTCGAACCGTAAATACTAACTGGGAGTTAGTCAAGAACACGCTTCTCAACTTAAGAAATAAATACATTCCAACAATAATTCTTAAATCTAATTGCGACAACCCCTGGTTTTCCAAACGTCTCAAATCTTTCAAAGCGTCTGTATAGAATGACATCATGCAATAAAAATCTACAAACGTGGGGAAAGTACCGGCTCAGTGTTACCACCTATCTTAATGAATTAAAGGACGCAAAAGACAAGTTTTACTCATCTGACCTCCTTGCAATACTTCAATCAAACCCTAACAAATTCTGGCGTTTACTGTCCAATAATCATGCACCGACACCATAGATCATAGATAGAGCCAATCAAAGACGAACAATGTGCTACTGCCCTCAATAGTTATTTTTCATCAGTGTTTTTAGCTCGAGAAGCTTTTCCGTTGAAACCGCCCCCAACTCCCCTTTGAACGAAATGCCTCAAATAACTGTTACCGCTCAAGGTATACATAGCCTGATTAATGGACTCAAATTATCCTCGTCTGCTGGGTGCGTCCAAATTAACAGCAAGATTCTTAAAAATACTGTTTCACGATCAGCTAAAATTTTCAACTTAATATTTACGCAATCATCAAACTCAGGTGACGTCCCCGACGACTGGAGAAAAGCGGAAGCAATCACTATTTTCAAAACCAATGACCCCATTAACGTTAGTAATTACCGCCCAATTCCTCTGACAAGCATTTAGTCCAAATTCCTGGAACACATAATAGCGTCCAGTTTAATGGCTCACCTAGAATCAATTAATTTCTTTTACCACAACGAGCACGGCTTTAGAAAGTTTTTATCGTGCGAAAGTCAACTCGCCGAGTTCACTCATGCCCTTTTACATTACATGAACCTTAACATACAAGTAGACGCCGTATTTTTAGACTTCTCGAAGGCATTTGATCGTGTAATTCATTCTCTATTGCTTAGTGAACTCTCTAACCTCAGCTTACCACGGAACCTAATCTCATGGATCGAGCACTTTCTCAATGGACGCAAGCAATTCACTTCAGCTAATAACAATCGCTCGCCACTAACGGACGTTACTTCTGGAGTACCCGAGGGTGCTCGATTATCCCCTTTGTTATTTTTCAAATATATTAACGACCTATCGGCTAACATTACTACAAAACTACGGCTACTTGCTGATAACTGCGTCATTTACAATCCAATTAACTCGTGCGAAGGCTCCTTGCAATTACAACTTGACTTACATTCCAATGACGACTGGTGCAACAAATGGCATATGACACTAAATCTCCCAATTCGCAACTCAATCTCATTTACTCGCAAGCACACCCTCATTACCAACACCTACACGATGAATAATGTCTCTATGGAAGCCACATCAGCATACAAAAACCTACGAATACATATGACATCATCGCTGTCATAGAAATGCCACATAGAAATTATTTGTCTCAATGCTTCACGAGCGGTGGGTTATTGACGTCGTAATCTGAGCGCTGCATCACGAGAGTTCAAGAAACTGGCATACCTAACGTTCGTCCATCCAAAACTAGAATATGCATAATCCATTTGGCATCCCGCACAAGCACATCTGACCACGCATTTGGAATCGATCGAGAACCGGTCCGCTCGCTTCATCACCTCAAATTACTCGTCTTACGTCATATCATGAGAAGCCAACAAACACTGACACCAAGGACAACATAGAGGAAATTACTTGTGCTTAATAAATGAAATGAAGTAACGATAAATTATGGAAATTAAAGTGGATGAAAAAACAACTTGCCGCTGGTGGGAACCGAACCCACAACCTTCGCATTTCGCGTGCGATGCTCTAACAATTGAGCTACCGCGGCGGTGTTTCACGCCACGTGCAACTAAAACCACAGCATAAAGTGTCATCTCGATTCAGCCATACCAACGCAATAGCGCGTGTAAACGGCCACATGGCAAATATGAACTCATCTTTTCTTTTTTTTCTTTTCAAAATACAATAGTGTTGTGGAATTCCCTCCCAGAACGCACAGTGGCCCAAACCGAACGCCACTATGTGTTCGGTTCCGCGAAAAACTGAGAAGGCACTACGCAGCCACAGGCGACCACTGTTCCTTACACTAACACTTCTTAATAAATACGTGCCTGCTCACATATTTTTTTAAAATATATTTTCAATGCATTATGAGCTGTACTTTTTACTTCACTGATTATATTGCTGCTGTATATCTTGCGTTTTTGTTCAACTCATTCAAGTTCATAAGTCTTTATGTCCCCCCTTATGTGATGTCTACGGACCTTTAAAGAGAAATAATATATATGTATATATATATATATATATATATATATATATATATATATATATATATATATATATATATATATATATATATATATATATATATATATATATGTATATATATATATATATATATATATATATATATATATATATATATATATATATATATATATATATATATATATATATATATATATATATATATATATATATATATATCATAATCCGACGAGTGGATGATACGCGACTCGGGGCCCCTTGGTAAGCGCTGACATCTTTTCCCATTTTTATTTTTACACACGAACGTTAAGTGCTGTTCAAATTCAGCGAAACCATATCGTGTACCTAGGCGCTCTCAAGACCGCGTGTCTGCGTGAGATTCGGGAAACAAGATGTTAGGGCCACCGAGAATGGACACTATATCGTGCAACACGAAATCTGCACGGAAAGGGCTTCGCAAATATACTACCGACATACCTTGCACATGCTTTCACGTGACAACACTATCAAATATAACGCAGACAAATTCCGAACATCTGCACCTGCCGCGATTCCCTCTTTATAAGCCTACAATACATAGAAGCTAGCTTATAAAGATCTTGAAAACGCATTCTGGGAACATAATACGCGAATAGACGTTGGCACTACATACTCGATAACACTACAAATGTTCAAGAACTTATCCGCAGCAACTTACGAGGCGCTCTGCCAAAACGAGCTGTCTTTGAGGATGCGAAATTTCCGCACAAAGGTACAGAGAAAAATGACGGGAAGGTTTTTGTTTACAGTATTGACGCAAACAATAAGGGAAAGCAAGTAGCAAAACACCTAGCTGGAAAGTTAACACACAGATTTTCAGTACGTCAGAACGATCGTACATGCGCCCATTCCTTTCTTCTACATCTGCAGTTATTCTTTCTAGCTTATTTTCGTTTGTAGTCCCGAGAATTGAATTGCGACCGCGGCGGTAGGAGAGCCCTCAATTTCTTCAGAGAGCCGTCAAACCCGCAACGGGCAGACAAATCAGCGGATCGCGGAAACATGTGGAGCCCTCTGGGCCGTACGTGTGCAATGTATATATATATATATATATATATATATATATATATATATATATATATATATAAGAAGCCAACAAACAATGACTCCAAGGACAACATAGGGGAAATCACTTGTACGTCTTAAGTGCATTAAAGTAATGATAAAAATGGAAATGAAAGTGGATGGAAAGACTTGCCGCAGCTGGCGAACGATCCCACGTCTTCGCATTATGCGTGCGATGCTCCACCAATTGAGATACCGCGGCGCCGTTTTCCAATCCACTTTCTTTGGTATTTATTTTTTACTACAACAACTATCACTGGGAGTGTTAGCCAGCTCCAAAACTCAGAAACCTTAGCGGCAGATGTGGAACATCCTTTCTGCCACAGGCGTCACAAGTACGTGATCTTCTTGCGTGAAGGCAACTGGTCAATAAATCCACGTATGCTACCTTAAAACATCAATGTTGCCTGATTCCAGACCCTCGTTATGTAATAAACATGAAAAAAGTGGGTTAACCGAGGGGTCCGATTTTTATTAATCATATCATAAGAAGCCAACAAACAATGAAGGCAAGAACAACATAGGGGAAATTACTTGCGCTTACGAATTGAATTAAAGAAATGATATATATATATATATATGTATATGTATATATATATATATAATTTGCTCTATGTCGTCTTTTGTGTCATTGTTTGATGGCTTCTTATGATTTGACTGCGTACGAGGGACGTTCCGAAGGTAAGTTTCGTCACTTCCACACGAAAAGTTTATTGCCAACTAAAAAATACACCATGACACCATGAACCCTACACATTGCACTATTTTTCCACACAGTCGGCACAGACATTGAGACATTTGTCTTAGCGTGCAATCAGTTTCAAGAAACAACGGTAAAATTTGCTGACCTGCGATGCAAGGTAGTGTCGCACAGCCTGCTCCACCTCAGCATTGTTTTGGAAGTGACGTCTTGAGAGTGCGGCTTTCGCTGGTGACCACTTCGTCAGCGCATGTCCGTCTGCCATCGTTATTTGTACTCGAATAGGCTCTGGCACGCCGGTCTGCTGCTGCTCTCTCTTCGGCACTCTGCGCATGCATCATTCCTCCTCCACTGACGCTCCTTCTGTCGTTGAGCCAGCAGATCCTTATGAAAGTTGTTTGTATCACCTGGTGTACAATCATCCCTTTAAAAAAAATGACTAAACGTATCTTCAGAACGTCCCCCCCCCGACACACACACACACGCACACACACACGCACACGCACGCACGCGCGCACGCACGCACGCACGCACGCACACACACACACACACACACACACACACACACACACACACACACACACACACACACACACACACACACACACACACACACACACATACGCACGCACACACGCACGAACGCACGCACGCACGCACGCACGCACGCACGCACACACACACACACACACACACACGCACGCGCACACGCACACACGCACGCATACATATATATATATATATATATATATATAGTGGAGACGCAGTGGAGACGTATAGACAGAGGCGAACTTGGACTCGGGTGCTCGGACTGCGGACGCGAACAGAGAAGCAGAAACGGTTAAAGCTAATGAACCTCTCGAAGAATAAATTGCAACATAAAAAAACATGAAAATAATAAAGCAACACAGCCCAATACTGAGCTGCTTAGAGAGAAAAATTTATTTACAGAAAGGCAGAGAGGTCGACCTGACCTATAACTTGTTCGGGTCTGCTACTGAGCTGCTTAAACCAGAAATAAGCCTAGTGCCAAATACGCATGGCGATGTGTCTCACCTTAGCCCGAGATTCATGGAATTCAGCATATTCCATTTCAGCGTGCACCGATAAGCGGACTTAAACGGTGGGGTGGGACACGAGGACGGCTCCAGCCATTCGTTCTACAGTGTCTCCCCGAACCGCTTTGCTATTCAAAGCACTCCCGACACAGCCAAATGTTTATATGATGTGCGTCTGCCTTGTAGTCAGGTTTTTAGCCTAAATACTAGTACATTATGTGTAGTATCTTAGGTGCTCATGATAATGGGTTTTAGAAAGTACTGTAGTAACATCACCGGTGGGCAGAGGGTAGAGTACATTTAACTTGCAGCAGAACTGATAGTTGGGCGAGTTGGTACGAATTCATAGTGAAATATTTAGCGCGCACAATTGACAAGCACACAGTGAACAGTATACACGAGCGCTTACTCACAACTGTTTATTTTCGGAAAGATACAGAACACAAGTACCCCAGCTATCAGCACTGAGTATGCGCAACAAGAGTCGTCACTATAAACAGAAACAGATTAAAAACAGATTAAAAACAGATTTTTGACACTGACATTTTGTTTTCAGATAAAAACTAACACGTGAAATTACAGAAGCGTTTCATATCAAAAAGTGTTCTGAAATGTGCATAAGCCAACCATCAGTTGCAATCACTGACAAAGATTTCGCTTTTTTTAAATACTGGTTGAAACATTTTAATCTGTTTTTAATCTGTTTCTGTTTATACTGACGACTCTTGTTGCACATGCTCAGTGCTGATAGCTGGGGTACTTATGTTCTGTATCTTTCCGAAAATAAACAGTTGTGAGTAAGCGCTCGTGTGTACTGTTCACTGTGTCCTTGTCAATTGTGCGCGCTAAATATTTCACTACGAATGTATATATAACTTATTCAAACGTTGGTTCGACGCTCACTTGAAGAATTGTAAAAGAGGTCGAACAGGTATGGCTCACCGTGGAAGCTACGTGTACGTAGTTCATAAAGATCCGGTGTGGGGATATTGACGCACGCCGGCCACAGCAGGCATTTCGCAGAGTTTGCCATTTCTCACCCAGTGAGCCGGGGGCGGCAGAGAACCCGCGCTAGCGGCGTGAGCCGCGACGGAGACCGGTGGCGCTCGTTGACGGCAATGTGTTCACGTGACCGAGGAAGGGAAGCGATAGTGAAAGGGAGGCGTAGTATGAGCAGGCGGGTGGCGCATCGAGTCCCTCGATGGGAAAGGGCGACGACGCGCTCGGACATCGCCGTAGCCCTGCTTTGACGCACAGTTTTGCGCGCCGCGTCACTGTGAAGACGTTCGCTCCACCGTCAGCCACCGCACTGCTTCATCAGGGCGTTTGTGGATCTTTATATCGGCGATGCGTCCGGAGTTAACGCTAATGCCGGTAAGCCCTGCGTCCTCGTGCAGTTTCCGTCTTTCTTTTGTTTTGACTGTACGTATAATTGGTGTGAGAAGATATACTGTAAATTGTTACAGTGGTAAAAAGGTGCATTTCGTTGGTGTTGTTGTTGTTGTTTTCCTTTATTTATTTTGTACGCTGGTGGCGTTGACTTGTAAATATGAACTGCGAATTCACGCGCATTGCGCGAAGTCATTCATCACCACTTTCGCTCCGAAATAAATTTCCTCTGAGCGTTCAAAAACAATAAGGACTGCAGAAATATTGTCAAGCAAGAGACAGAACAAGCGAATAGAGAGGTTTATTTATTTATTTATTTATTTATTTATTTATTTACTTACTCACTAAATAATTAATTATTTATTAATCACCTGCTTTACTCACTCACTCACTTACTTACTTACTTACTTACTTACTTACTTACTTACTTACTTACTTACTTACTTACTTACTTATTTTCAGACTTCGTGTTTGCAGTGATTCTAACTAATATCGTGAACGAGTAAGAACAAGGAATAAAAAAAAATGTTTTCTTTTTTCATGCGCTATACATTTTGGGGACGTCGCTTGTGGCAGCTAGTGTAATTCTGTGGCCTGACTTGGGACGATTTAGCAGGCGAAGATTTTTTTGCTTGACAAATATTACTAAAAAAATATTACTTAAAATATTCGCCATGCAACGTTTAAGCATACGGAGCAAGGGCACCAATGGGGGGGGGGGGGGGGGGGAAGAAAGTCACTTAGCAGAAACATTTCGGCTTGAACAGTTTCAAAACTTCAGTTCTCAAGATGTTTTGCAAGATGCAGGGGCATTCCAGTTACATTCTCAAAAAAAGTCTTGTTTGCGCGCTGCCATAATAGAATATTATAGTATTGTATTTGATGTCTAGAAAACTGTGTTGCTCTGAGGATTCCTCACTGAACGAAAGCAGTTTAGCATTCTACGACTTTAATTAAGGTGTTAGAACATATCGGCCAAAGCGAGCACTTGAGTAGTTTATTAGTACAGTTTAGTGCAGTTATTAGTGCAACCTCACAACACAGCCTGGTATTTGCATTTCGGGCCTCGACTAGAATATGCTTACAGCATAATTGTGTACAGTTTCAAAGGCTACTGCTACAGGCTGCTCGGGAGTCGAACGTTTCCTGAGATCTCGTGGTGCGTAAACTTTTGTGGCTGGGTGTATCTACTAGAGAGAATTGAAATTGAAGCGAATAGATGACAACACCCTTTGTCGACTTTACCGGTTACGTCCATGACGGCTAAGAATTGGAACAATTAGAAGCGACAGAATGGCGTTATTTCGAAAGGCATTTGCTTACTGGAGGGACACCGCTAGCAAACCCTTGACCTTTCGTTTGTTTTTATACAAGAGCATGACAAAGGAAACTCTCTCATTTAGTCCAAAGCTTGCACAAAATGGTGTCGGAACAGTGTGAGGCCTCAGAGCACACCCGGTTAAATGCTATGTTCGCTTCTGCGCGGAACGCTTGGGAGCAGTGCAATCACGACGCGCAAGCGGGCATAGTCACGGGGTGCGTTTTTTTGTTTTTGTTTCGCGTGAATCTGCAGTAACCTGGCAAGCACTAATACTTAATAGACAGAAAGACAGAAACTGTTAATTTGGACGTTTTGCAAACCGCACTGAAACTTTCTAATTGGAATTTCTTTCCTAACTCAATTGTTTCAGAAGTTGGTTAATTAATCTTGACTAATCATTGACTAATTGGAATCTGAACCTGGCAACGTTTAACGTTAGAACGCTATCTAGTGAGGCGAGTCTAGCAGTGTTATTGGAGGAATTAGATGGTAGTAAATGGGATATAATAGGGCTCAGTGAGGTTAGGAGGACAAAAGAAGCATATACAGTGCTAAAAAGCGGGCATGTACTGTGTTACCGGGGCTTAGCGGAGAGACGAGAACTACACTGTAAACGGAAATCACTCCGAGGTGGGAGTATACTGCTTGTCCTCTAGCGACCCCCCGGTTCGGAGTTTATTATGCTCCGTATGATCGGAGTAGAATTTTTACTCCGTACGAGCGGAATTTTTGCGTGGGATTATGGGAGTTTTCTTTCTGTCTTTTCTTTATTTTTTGCTTTGCAATTGACGGAGTTTTTTCGAGGTGCAACGGGAGTATAAAAACAGGCACCGCGTGAGTTTGCGCGAACATGTTTACATGCAGAGGCTGCTGGTCAAACTTCGAAATATGCACACGAGACCGCGTCAAATTCGACGAAACAAGTCAATGAAAGCACATACATAAACATACATACACATTTCAGAAACGCCCAATGCAGAAATTTGAAAGACATCCCACGTACACGCGATACTCAAGAAGCAACGGTGCCAGTATATATAGCCACGATACTGTGTGCCTCGAAACCACCTAGGGAGCAGCTGTGCTGTTTTCAGAATTACGACTCACATGCTCGTTCATAAGAGATCTGCCTCTCTGAAATTAACAGAATACCTTAATCAACACAAAACTGTTAATTCAAAATAGTGAGAGAAAAAAAGCTTATGGCGTAATTTTTCAAAATTATCATGCCATTCTGTGAGTGCTGAAGCGACTTCGCACACTGCCGGCGTTCGCCGCCAAAAAGTAGTGCGTTAGTTACAGTAAGCAAGAAAAATGTAAGTGCATGTGCTGCATAGCAAAATTAAATTTTTGCGATATAGTGGTAGCGTAGCAAGAAATTATTACGTGTGAGCATGACCCGCAGCAGCCGACGTAACACCGAAAAATGCGCAGTCATACATATTATACACCGCACTACTTTCTCTGCGTCCAAGCAATCTGTCTCGGTTGGGAAAAGGAGCTACATCGCTGATCTGTCGAGTGAATCCCTAACTCGGAGCCAGCAGGCGTGCGTCTAAATCAGTGTCTCGGATAGAGCGTAATGTTAATGCAAAAGCGGAAGCAACGACGTGACCAAAACCTATATGCGCGATAACAATTCGATTCACATCGCTCAATAAGAAGCTTTATTTTCAGTACGCATACTTATGTCCTACCGTTTTTCTTCGGGCGAGGATATCCGTTCACAGATACATAAAAACAGTTGCTTGCACTCCGGTCTTTCTCACTGGCAACACAGCACCGCAACGAACTTGGGTTATGCCATTCATGCGCGACTAGCACGGATGTCGTCGCTCGAACAGTGGCTGCTGTTGCCATTGCTACGCGGTCCTTTCAAACACTACACTGGGCGTTGTCAGCATGTACTCAAAAGGACATAGAAGTCGCATTTCACGTACTGAAGAACACAAGACAGGGTGACGCAGCACGATAACACAGCCAGAACGTGAGCCGACATCACGAGCCAGTGAGCAGCTTCGAGGTATACCTAAGCCTTTTTCCGCACTTGAAAACGTGGCTCTTGCAATCATCGTTGTCAGCCAAGTGATCACAGCTAATGTACTTGAAGCTGAGATACAGTGAGCTTCAGGCATGCCTATAACACTTTCTGGAAGGAAATACGGGAAACAAATTGACGAAACGCTGTCACGGAACGACAATTCACACACGTAAACAAACCGTCAGCCATGAGCACTGCCCGCTCCGCCGAACGCGCCCGGTCGCTGGCGAGGCGCACAGCCTCATGGGAAGCGCCACGTGACCAACCTGTATCGGCGGAGGGGAGATTTTTTAAAACTCTCTGTCGGAGTTTCACGGGAGAACAAGATTTTTAAGCGGAGTAAAATCGCGTAATGTCGCCTTAATACTCCCGCAGCTAGCCAGCGGAGTGAAACGAGGGAATGGCGCTGTTTTGCTCCCATACATCGCAGTAAATATTTGAGGAGGGGAGGTTTTAGGGCACATCATCTCTTAAAAACTCCCAGGTGGGTTTATTTTCGTTTACAGTGTAGGAGTCGGATTCCTGATCAATAAGGAAATAGCTGGTAACATACAGGAATTCTATAGCATTAATGAGAGGGTGGCATGTCTTGTTGTGAAACTTAATAAGAGGTACAAAATGAAGGTTGTACAGGTCTACGCTCCTACATCTAGTCATGATGACCAGGAAGTCGAAAGCTTTTATAAAGACGTAGAATCGGCGATGGGTAAAGTCAAAACAAAATACACTATACTGATGGGTGACTTCAATGCCAGGGTAGGCAAGAAGCAGGCTGGAGACAAGTCAGTGGGGGAATATGGCATAGGCTCTAGGAATAGCAGAGGAGAATTATTAGTAGAGTTTGCAGAACAGAATAATATGCGGATAATGAATACCTTTTTCCGCAAGCGGGTTAGCCGAAAGTGGACGTGGAGGAGCCCCAATGGTGAGACTAGAAATGAAATCGACTTCATACTCTGCGCGAACCCTGGCATCATTCAAGATGTAGACATGCTCGGCAAGGTACGCTGCAGTGACCACAGGATGGTAAGAACTCGAATTAGCCTAGACTTGAGGAGGGAACGAAAGAAACTGGTACACAAGAAGCCAATCAATGAGTTAGCGGTAAGAGGGAAACTAGAGGAATTCCGGATCAAACTACAGAACAGGTATTCGGTTTTAACTCAGGAAGAGGACCTTAGTGTTGAAGCAATGAACGACAATCTCATGGGCATCATTAAGGAGTGCGCAATAGAAGTCGGTGGTAACGCCGTTAGACAGGAAACCAGTAAGCTATCGCAGGAGACGAAAGATCTGATCAAGAAACGCCAATGTATGAAAGCCTCTAATCCTACAGCTAGAATAGAACTGGCAGAACTTTCTAAGTTAATCAACAAGCGTAAGACAGCGGACATCAGGAACTATAATATGGATAGAATTGAACAGGCTCTCAGGAACGGAGGAAGCCTAAAAACAGTGAAGAAGAAACTAGGAATAGGCAAGAATCAGATGTGTGCGTTAAGAGACAAAGCCGGCAATATCGTTACTAATATGGATGAGATAGTTCAAGTGGCTGAGGAGTTCTATAGAGATTTATACAGTACCAGCGGCACCCACGACGATAGTGGAAGAGAGAATAGCCTAGAGGAATTCGAAATCCCACAGGTAACGCCAGAAGAAGTAAAGAAAGCCTTAGGAGCTATGCAAAGGGGGAAGGCAGCTGGGGAGGATCAGGTAACAGCAGATTTGTTGAAGGATGGTGGTCAGATTGTTCTAGAGAAACTGGCCACCCTGTATACGCAATGCCTCATAACCTCGAGCGTACCGGAATCTTGGAAGAACGCTAACATAATCCTAATCCATAAGAAAGGGGACGCCAAAGACTTGAAAAATTATAGACCGATCAGCTTACTGTCCGTTGCCTACAAAGTATTTACTAAGGTAATCGCAAATAGAATCAGGAACACCTTAGACTTCTGTCAACCAAAGGACCAGGCAGGATTCCGTAAAGGCTACTCAACAATAGACCATATTCACACTATCAATCAAGTGATAGAGAAATGTGCAGAATATAACCAACCCTTATATATAGCTTTCATTGATTACGAGAAAGCGTTTGATTCAGTCGAAACCTCAGCAGTCATGGAGGCATTACGGAATCAGGGTGTAGATGAGCCATATGTAAAAATACTGGAAGATATCTATAGCGGCTCCACAGCCACCGTAGTCCTCCACAAAGAAAGCAACAAAATCCCTATAAAGAAAGGCGTCAGACAGGGAGATACGATATCTCCAATGTTATTCACAGCATGTTTACAGGAGGTATTCAGAGGCCTGGAGTGGGAAGAATTGGGGATAAAAGTTGATGGAGAATACCTTAGCAACTTGCGATTCGCTGATGATATTGCCTTGCTTAGTAACTCAGGAGACCAATTGCAATGCATGCTCACTGACCTGGAGAGACAAAGCAGAAGGGTGGGTCTGAAAATTAATCTGCAGAAAACTAAAGTACTGTTTAACAGTCTCGGAAGAGAACAGCAGTTTACGATAGGTAGCGAAACACTGGAAGTGGTAAGGGAATACATCTACTTAGGGCAGGTAGTGACCACGGATCCGGATCATGAGACTGAAATAACCAGAAGAATAAGAATGGGTTGGGGTGCGTTTGGCAGGCATTCTCAAATCATGAACAGTAGGTTGCCACTATCCCTCAAAAGGAAAGTGTACAACAGCTGTGTGTTACCAGTACTCACATATGGGGCAGAAACCTGGAGGCTTACGAAAAGAGTTCTGCTGAAATTGAGGACGACGCAACGAGCTATGGAAAGAAGAATGATGGGTGTAACGTTAAGGGATAAGAAAAGAGCAGATTGGGTGAGGCAACAAACGCGGGTAAACGACATCTTAGTTGAAATCAAGAAAAAGAAATGGGCATGGGCCGGACATGTAATGAGGAGGGAAGATAACCGATGGTCACTAAGAGCTACGGATTGGATTCCAAGGGAAGGGAAGCGTAGCAGGGGGCGGCAGAAAGTTAGGTGGGCAGATGACATTAAGACGTTTGCAGGGACAACATGGCCACAATTAGTACATGACCGGGGTAGTTGGAGAAGTATGGGAGAGGCCTTTGCCCTGCAGTGGGCTGATGATGATGATGATGAATCATCTAGTTAAGCAAAATACAACAAATAGCATGGCACACTACATACAAACGTGAGCAACATGTATTTGGTCGCATTTTCTTAGACTGCATCGGCATATTTTTAAACTCTGGCTAAAGTTATCTGAAAGTCCATGTATATATATATATATATATATGACGGTCACGGCCACCCTTGTGGCTTACACATTGACTTCGTCATTGACTGCGATAATTATTTATTGTTATTAGCACGACAAAATTTATATCTCCTTTATAAAATTAACCGAAGATTACGATACACCCTAATGCAATATTTGAGTGCAGCTCTATCCGTGTTTTGATTTCGCGATGGCGCGGACAATCTGCACCATGCGCCACATCGCAAACGGAGCTAAGAGTGGCGTGACTGCCTCGCTAATCGGGAGATCGCGAGAGGCAGCGCGTGAGTGACACGCGGGTGGAACTCACAGCTTCCGCCGCAGACATAACTCGGCTCATGGAGCACTTCGTTTCCATATATGACGTCGGTGGACGGGCTCGCCGCATGCCACTGGTGAACAGATTACGGCGCGCTACTTTGGCGCCATCTCGTAGCGGTCGTCGCCGCAGAGTCAAGCGGCACTGCGCTTTCCTTCTCACGCTTTCGTCATACGCAGTTCCTCCGCCGTCTGCTTCATAGTAATGCTGCACCCTCCTCCTGCGCTTTCATCCTCGCGCTCTCTTCGCTATTGCAGTCTTTTATCCCCGCTGCACTCCGCGCTCGCTCTTTCATCCTTCGCTGTGCTCGTTCGCTAGGTTACGCCGAGCGACGACGCCGACGAATGCCGGCGCTAAACGCAGGAGTGGGTGCCTAAGAGCTGCGCCCTACTAGAATAACAGGTGTATTTCTGTGGTCGAATAGACATTATGGCGAGGCCGAGAGCGCCAGCCCGGTCGTATCTGTGACGGTTACTTGCTAGCCCATTTCTCCCAGATGCGGCGCTAATTCAGCTTCCACTACGTCTAAACCCAGAGCGATAAACAAGCTGCTGCTTTTATACGACTGTCAACATCCTTAGCTGTACATGCGCATTTATGCTTGCGTCGGCGCGTTGCGCGCGTCCTTTCGCAGGTAGTATTACTATGTTTATCATCATCATGGTCCATTGAATTTATTCCTTAAAGAGTATTTATTTATTTATTCATTTATTTATTTATTCACTCATTTCCCACCAATGATTGGATGCTGCAAGCGCAAACATCATATTCGTTTTGCCGTCGTCAGGGCTGTCACCACCGTGCTGCCATCTCTATCAGGTGATCGTTGTGTTCGTCAAGCCGCTATCATTCTGCTTCGTCGTCGCCGTGCAAATGTCAGTGTCTTCCTTCATGGCCATTGTGCCGTAGTCGTCGTGCCATCGTCGATGTGCTATTATTGTCGTCGTCACTGAATTGTAGCTACCAGTGTTTTGCGTGGTATTTAAGGTTTGAGTGGCCCTCTATATTTCCATGTTATCACTTCCTAAAGCTTCCATTCAATAGCATACAGTGCTAAGCACGCGCATTGTTCTCTTTTTGACGGCGACTTACTGCGATCCTTCTCACCTTATGCGGCTGCGTCGAATGGGGGGCCAACTTGAAGGTCTTTATTTAGTGGCATTTCTTCAAGCCCACTCCAGTGCTTTCTGTTCACCTTGTTGGTGAGGCCTATTCATATTGGTCACTGGAGCGCAATTATAGAACACATACAAGCGCACACTGTTCGTCTTTTTATTGCACATCGAAGCAATGGAGCATCTGGCGCTTCTACGATTCGCCAGCGTCTGCTTACGTACATTTAATTAAAGAAAAGCAGCTACACGATACAAGTGCTTTCACTTTTCTGGTTTGTGTTTAGGTGCGTGTTTATTTCGGTGCTCTAACGAAGGATCGACATTTGGGCGAGTTGGTACTGGTTGAACATTTTGAAGGGGCAGCGCGAAAAAACGAAGACAGAAGGCAGGAACACACAGGACAGCGCTGAACTCACAACTAACTTTATTCGAAGGCATACACACACTTATGTACACAACCCATAGCCACGTGCTCTCCCATCCATGGCGTCAGTATCAGTGCGCAGGCAAAAAAAAAAAAAAAAAAAACATGCAAACCCATTTAATCTAATGCTACGCTATGAGGCGGCTTAAATATTCAAATTCACTATCATGCAAATATAACGATGGCATGCTTACACAACGCGACCCTTTTTTTCTGATATGGAATGCCTCAATAATCTCCCTCGTAGTCTGATTTTTATGCGCGGAAAGTATTGTGGTGTTTTTATATATAGCATGGGTGCACTCCAATATATAAAAACACCACAATACTTTCCGCGCATAAAAATCAGACTACGAGGGAGATTATTGAGGCATTCCATATCAGAAAAAAAGGGTCGCGTTGTGTAAGCATGCCATCGTTATATTCGCATGATAGTGAATTTGAATATTTAAGCCGCCTCATAGCGTAGCATTAGATTAAATGGGTTTGCATGTTTTTTTTTTTTTTTTTTTTTTTTTTTTTTTTTCCTGCGCACTGATACTGACGCCATGGATGGGAGAGCACGTGGCTATGGGTTGTGTACATAAGTGTGTGTATGCCTTCGAATAAAGTTAGTTGTGAGTTCAGCGCTGTCCTGTGTGTTCCTGCCTTCTGTCTTCGTTTTTTCGCACTGCCCCTTCAAAAAGTGCTCTAACGACTCTTTTTTTTTTTTCAAAGTGTCGTGCCCTAGTTTCACTGTCTTCTTTGTTCAATCGCAGAATGCTCACTTCAGAACTCAATCGCTGTGCACTTTCAGTGTCGCTACTTCGCAAAAGGGGCTTTTATGTTTCTTCTTTCACAATGCTTTTAATCCCTTCATGCTTTCTATCGTCGCAGCACCCTAACGTCTGTTAATGTGCTATTTAGCTTTTGTTCAATCTGATTATACAAACAATATAAATAAATTGCACTCTAAAGCGGTTCTTGTCAATGAATGAGAATTCATTACCTAGATTTCAACTATACATCCTACAGGGAGGGTCGGTTTACTGTTGAATAAATAAATAAATAAATAAATAAATAAATAAATAAATCAGTTAATGAGTGAATCACTAAATAAATAAATATTTACTAGTTACACAACAGCAGTGATACACAGGGGAATATGCAGAAGCAGTTCTCGTGGTTACAAACACCAGCGAAACGTCCTACGTTATCAATGTACAAAATTATTGTAGCGAAAATATAATAACGCTCAAAATAAATATGTTAGAAGTAATAAAAACAGGATAAAAAGTGTCAGTGTTCAGGGCGCAAATCATTACGCACACACTTAACAATATTAATGGAGTCCAACAATTAAACATTGAATAAAACATGGAATAAAACATTATTAGTTAAATGTATTACCAGCTTTAATTTCTTTCAATCCACGTCTAAGGTTATTGCATAATAAAAGAGGAAAAACAATGCTCATTGTTCCATAATTGCTATAAGCCTTAGGCAGCAAAACGCCATTACCGGTCGGAAATCCAGTTCTATAGCAATTATATAATTGAAAGCCGGTAAAATGTCAATTTAAGTGTGCAATAAAAAAAAATTCGAAAGAAAACACACGCGTGGATACGGTACATTTTAGCTCAGACACCAGCAAATTGTTTAGCTAGACGAAAATGATTGCCAAGCGTGTTGCAACAAGCTATGGTCGCCTACAAGTTTCTGCGCGCTATACTTTTAAGCATCGGTTCCTTGACATCATGTCTGTTTGCGCACGGTGTATGCCGAACAGCGTATGTGTACGCAAGCGCGTTTTGAGTGCGGTAGCACATATCTCGCTGATCACTCAACTTCAGTTTTAGTTTCTTTCTTGAGAGAACGACAAAATTTCACCATAGCCTCTTCGGCAAATCCTCTGGATCTCTGCAGACTCGTATGACGTATAGCGAGAAAACGATCTCTCATTGCGAAATCCCTGCCTTAAACGCTTGTTAAAATATATCTGCGGACCGACAAACACATACGACAGGATGGGCACCTGTGCTGCTCTGTTTATTTTCTCTGAAGTATGACTAAAGAATTTTAGTTTCTTTGCTAAAGGCACTGATTCGCTGTCACTTTGTAAGTGAACCGTTTTACTCCGCAAGAAAGGCTTTCGAGAATTTTGTCTGTCAGTTATACAGAGAGCCATCCGAAGAGACTACGTTGTTCGCTACGCTCATGATATTGTGTGTTATTACTTGGAGGTGCAAAAAATGTGGGCAGGAAAAAGAGTAAGCAGACTTCAACGATTTCTTTGGATCGGAACTTGTTTACTGCGACGGCAGGGTGCTGTCAAAGGAGACGACACTATCTTCTTAAGAACGACTTCTTTGCGAAGCACTAGTTCTCGTGCGCTTTGGTATTGCTTGTTCTGGCCTTCGAAATAGGTACTTGGCCAGACGGCACCGCGCTAAAGATTCAGGCAACCCGCCAAGTTCCACGCAAGTTACCGAGCGTCCAACTCTGCGATGTAGCGCCAAGATATGAACACCCTGACCTTTCCTGTGATCTTGTAAACGACTAAGCAAATGCTTATTCCCTGTGACACAAATCTTAGAATGCGTAAAAGTTGAAACACTACTTGTTACAGTTTTACTTTTGTTGGCTCACAATTCTATGTATTTGTAATTTTTGATGTCGTACAGCGAACACTAAAAAACGACTTCGAAAACGTTCCAGTCAGTATCAATTACATAAATGATGTTACTATATACATACAAATACTTGGCATATAACTTTTCTTCTTCTCCTTTTTTGATTTTTGACGTGAAAATATCAAGTGGCCCATTGAGCGAAAATGCCGGCGTCCGTAGCATGGAAACGGCACCTAAATTCCCAGTGGCTGCGACGCCACTTCACTTGCGCACCTCTACGGTTCAGGGCGGGCTAAAGGGTAACCCGCTGCTACGCCACGTGTTGCGTGAGGGGAGAGAGCATCACCGCGACGCTACGTCACCCTCCCTCTCACTCTAGGAAACCTGTGTTATCCGCGCATTCCTTGCCCCCGCAAGCTTTCAACCTGCGTTACAACTTCGCCTCGGTAACCGCTATAAAGAAACGAATGTATAAAAAAACAGAATAAATTCGAAATGAAAAACGTTGGTGGTAGTGGGTATCGAACCTACGACCCCGCATTAAGAAGCCGAGTGTCCTACCCAATGGGCTAAACCAGCGCGATGCAGGCCTGTGGACTCTGCTTCATCAAATAATGCCACTTGGACCGCAATTCCCATTGTCAAGCCCGCCGTGACGAAAGCGGTGACGTCAAAATCACCGCGGCTTACTCGGGTGCATCCCCATTACATTCTATGGCGGTCGGGCACGGTAGCATGACGTCACGGATCGAAGTGCGCCGGCCTTTCGCTGTCTAGGAAACGTTGGCCAAGCGTCTCAACGCGCTCACTTGCCTGCGAGGAGTTCGTAACTCGAAATACCACTGAGCGGCGCTAAAAAAACTAAAATTAAGCTATGGGGTTCTGCGTGCAAGAACCACTTTCTGATTATGAGGCACGTCGTAGTGGGGGACTCCGGAAATTTCGACCCCCTAGGGTTCTTTAATGTGCACCTAAATCTAAGTAGACGGTTGTTTTCGCATTTCGCCCCCATCGAAATGCGGCCGCCGTGGCCGGAATTCGATCCCGTGACCTCGTGCTTAGCAGCCCAACACCATAGCCACTAAGCAACCACGGATGGTCTCAGCGGCGTTCAATTGGGCATTAATACGTTCGCATTCACAAATCATAAGAATTGCCTAGGTGTCCTCGGACATTTTTTTCTTTGCTGCATTCAGAAACTGGCCCTACCACCGCTTTATTTTTGTTATTTTTTGTTAACACGTGTTTAGAAAAAGTTTACTTTAACAAGAGACGATATGAACACTGAGTCATAATCACCGCACAATTCCACCAGGACGATAACATATACAAAGTACGAAGCGTTGTATACACGGCAGGTTTTCAAAGGAGTGTCCGAGTCCTCGCTCACTAATATATAATTACGTAGATCCACGAAAACGCACAGTTACACACGAACTAATTGTCACATATTTAAGATGATTTTCAATATATACAGTGTACACAATGGTTATGTACAATGATGATGTGACAGAAACACTTTAAATAATTTTGTAGTAATGCTATGAGATGTTTGTATACAAACATGATCATGTATACGAGAGCACGCGCACACAGAAATCACGGGCACCCACATTCTATGCACATTCAATGAACACTTTTGGTGGCTTTGCTACAAGAACCAGGCTACAGGCTAGCCTTCGGAGGGCAAGAATAATTTATTGTTCATGGCAGTTTCATTGAAATCGTCAGAGCAAACTCACTTTCACGTGCCCAAGATTAGGATTGGCTTTTGGCCTTTAGTGAATGTCCGTGCTTGAGAGAAATTGATTGACATATTTCATCTGTTGTCTCTCGTTTCAGAAGGACGGTTCTGACAAAACGTGAAGCTATAGGCATCAACGTTCCTTTTTTTTTCCCGCAATGGATACGTACAATTATTCCTTCGATAACAGCTCCTCAAGCAAGCAGGAGGTACGTGTTCCCTTCTTGGTCATAACGCGAAGCGGCAGTTGTGTTGCACGTGCTTTACTTTCTCACAGCAATGAAACAAGAGGGATTATATGGTGCATGTTCATAGATGTCTTGCACTGCGTTTAACACGGAGGAATAAAAGGTAGGGATGACACAGGCACGAAACTACACAAGTTGCCTCTCCAATACTTTGCGCGGGTACTGTACTTCTCTTTCGTTGTTTTCTTGAGCACACTACGGGAGCCCAAAATAAAAATTCACTCTTCTGAAACACCTTTCGTCCAAACTTCCTCTGCTTATAACTGTACTTTTTGTCATTGTTGTTTTGCGTATCGTTGGATTAACTAGTTCATGGGCAAATAAGATGCTCTTCCGGCTAAATAATGCTACTGCGTCAGAAAATGTTGACTTGCTCGCTGGAAGCTTCTACAAATTCCCAGACCATTTCATAATCCGTTTTTAAACTTAGGATTTCTAACTTTTTAAACTTTGTGGCTCATCGAAGAGCCACAAAATGTGAAGGCCGCGCGGTGTCATGAACAGAAATATGTAATGGGGCCGAATTCAGTAGTGAAGCTTCTCTCCTTTCATTTCAGGGAGGCAATAAAAAAATATCCCAGGTAAATTTTGCTCATGCAATGGAGAACTAGTGTCATACATACTAAACGTGTGTGCCCTGCCTCAGATTAGCTATTCGTGTGTTGCCACGCTGGAATGAAACGAAGCGTTTTATTTTTCCTTTCCACTTTTGCCGGCGTGCACGATCTGTTTGGCTCACCTACAGGCGCTCATGTTTACGGTTAGAGCTCATTTGAGGCCCGATTACGCGGCCTCCATCCCGCATTTCAAATGCGGGTAATTAAGCACGAGAGACACTCTGCATTGCTTTTCGGTGTTCGCGTTGCATTAGAGAATAATTGTACGTATGCGTAAAGCTCGACAGAAATGATACTTCTGCCTTTCATAGATCACTACTGTTGTTGCTTCTTTACATGATGGGTTGTAACCGCTTTGAGGAAATGGCAATAACACAGGGAAATGCAGATACAATGGCAATACTCACACACAAGCGTTAGCTAACATAGTTCTCTGCGAATCCTGCCGGCCTTTTCTTACCGCGGCTGTTTCTGCGTCTCGCCAAATAGCCCGCAAACAGAAAAACTTGGATTACGGTCAAACTTCGCCTTTCAGTGAGGAACGCGACAGATTTCAACTATCCCTGACTGCTTGTCACGTTTCCCGGCAACCGCATGTTTCTTGCGGGTGCGCGGAGGCAAGCGCGGTGGTGTTGTCGCGAGGAAACGAGCGGGCCACGCCGTTCGCAAAAGGTGTTTGTGTTTGAGTTCCCGCGTAACAGAATTGTTTTATAGTATATTCAAACTCCAACGCTATCATATCTGCAGATTGTGTTCAGGTGGTACTTTACGATTTTTCTGCGCATTTCACTTTGAGGAGTTCAATTAGTTGAGTAACGCATCTGCGCCACGCGAAGGGCTTGCGTGGTTGTGGTGCGGAATGACTTTTCGCTAAGCGACGGCCGACGCCGACATCGGATATCTTGCGACAGGGGCCCGTAACGCTAGTGCGTTAAAATGAAAGCATTACGCGTCCGATGGTGGGATCGGCATCCCACAACAGCCCGGTGGCCTAACCGAGAGGGCGCAACCGTACGCATACATTTCCGGTGCCGAAGCAAAGCAGCTCTTTGAGAAGGTTGGCACGTGCGTCGCCCTTCCATGCCAGCTTTCGTTAGGCCGGATACGCAGGAATAAAGTGAGCGAATAGTAGCCAACGTTGCCAGTGTCTTTTACGACGCAGTTCTCTCTCCGTGCATCTCTCCTCGCCATTCTTCCGTCGTCAAACGTCGCCTTCGTGACGTCACTGCGTCGATGTCCCACATTGTGCATTTCCGTGAACTGTTGTTTACATTTCGGCATAGCTTGTGCGTGGGCAGACGTGAAGATATCATAACAATGCAGTTGTGACCCGTGCAACGCATAAACAGAAACTTTGTACGAGGTCACACGTTGCATAGGATGGCGATAAAAACAGGTGTACGCATCGCACTTAGTTTTTGAGCATTAAATTAGCCGCTTCGCACACGGTCCAACATGTGGGTTGAATCTGGGCTCAAATGTGACATATTACTTCGCATATTGTTTTAATAAAGTATGTTTTTCTAGACCTACGTACTCATTTGTGGACATGATGGGACACGTCGCAGAACGTGACATGAACTTGACGAGCAGACTTATAACAGATGTATTCCATGAAAACCTTGTATCTACATTAACTAGCAGTCACATTAAAACTCAGCCATCAAATGTAGCGGCAAAGACCCTCCAGAGAGCATTAGTCAACCTTAACGTGAAGTTGCGCACCCTCATTATAGTCGTGCTGACTTCATGAGAAGTTTTTGGAAGTGTGTCGTAAATATTCTTCCCCCATTTTAATGTCAGCTTAAAAAAACAATGAAACTTCACAGCAACCGCAGTGTTGTTTTAATATGTTTTATTGGCACTGAATCGCTATTTGCGGTTCTTATTGTATCAGGTAGTGTGATCGCACTAGCAGCCTCTGCTGAAGAAAATTTTAAATTGTTTTAACCTAAAACGACAGAAAGCTGGGCGAGTTGGTAAGGCTTCATTATTTGAAGAAGCAGTTGTAAAAAGAAAGGAACCGTGGACCCAATAGGTACAAAAGGGGCACACAAATGCCGCCTATCAATAGAAATGTTGCCCTGTTACGAAAAAAGACGGAAAGAACAAACACGCACTATCTTCATCGTGGTTTTCTTAAGCTTGCCTAAATAGAGCATAATCTTAACATTTTTAAAGCAACATGGGCGTTTTGTGTGTGTATATAGAGAATAACGTGCAATCATCCGAAAATTATCCTTCCAAGAACGCTAGATGTTGGCAAAGAATGCGAAAGAAAACAGTGACCATGGCTCAGGCCCAACAATCTACGTCACAGTAGGGGAACACTCTGCATTTACTGGGAGTTTTGCGCTGTGCCTTGTTGTCTACAAAAGCATCGTTACTGTAAAGCGGCCAAATACAAGGGCGGCGTCTATCTTAACACAGCATATGCTTCAGCTTTGTCCCATTTCTTTAACACATTTAGAAGTCGGCATGAAAGACAAGGAACGCGCGCAAATATAAGTTACCGGTAACGGAATCGACTATTTTACGTAGGATTCTGCGTTCTGTCTAAACATATATGACATTATCACATATATACACTGAGCACCAAAACCGCACCCAAGTATATACAGACACGGATCGTCAATTTATCAGTTTTGCCGCAGCATTCATGATTGAAGTTTACAGGGAACAAACAGCACACAAATTGACTCACAGCACGCCATCAACCACTGTCGAATTTCATGCGATTCTCTCTGCTATAAAATTTTGTTCACAACGACAACTACGATAATGGATAGTTCTAAGCGATTCTCAAGCGTCACTAGCCTTCATAAGAAACTTGAGCTTTTCCTCAGCTAATGATTCTTTAGTATACGAGATACAAGGGACGTTCCGAAATGAAGTTTCGTCATTTATTTTCATACGGAAACTTTATTGCAAAAAAAAGTACACAATGGCATCATGAACTACACACCTTACACTGTCCACATAGTCGCCACCGACATTGAGACATTTGTCGTAGCGTGCAGTCAGTTTGAAGAAACCATTCTGGTAAAACTCGGTGCCCTGCGATGCAAGGTCTGAGACACAACTTCTTCACCACAGACGATCTGTAGGTGTTCATGGATGACGGACACACTATAGTCCTACGTGCCCATTCATACATTAACTAGCAGTCACGTTAAAACTCAGCCATCAAATGTAGCAGCAAAAACCCTCCAGAGAGCATTAGTCAACATTAACCCATTCATACCGCATAACAGTCCGCACTTCCACTGGCGACCACCTTGTCAGCACACGTCTACCTGTCATCGTGATTGTTACTCGAATAACCACGGGCCCGCCGGTCTGCTGCTAATCCCTCTCTTTCGGCGCTCCGTGCATGCGTTATTCCTCCGCCACTTACTCTCCTTCCGTTGTTAAACCAGCGACGAGTGTGAATTCTTATGGCGACTGTTTGTTTCACCTGGGGCACCATGTTCTCTTTAAAAAAGAGACGAAACTTACTTTCAGAACGTCCCTCGTACAAATAGCTTACACCATTGCGAAAGAGGCACAGCATGATATAATACTCTAGCGGGTTGCTAGTCATTGTGTAATTGCGAAGAATGACGCAGTAGGTGCTTTAGCACGCCAGGCTCAGAAGAAAGGGGATATTTCGCTCCTTGATTTGTCAAAAAGGGATGCTTGTTGCGCTCTTAACAAAATCTGTCCCCTACTTACAAGATAGACTGCGTTTATTAACGGGGCACAACGTTGAGTATGATTCAAGATAGATCCGCTTATGAAGTTCGCCACACCGCTATAAAAACAATAATAAGTAGATTACGACTCCTTACAGCCTTCGGAAAACCTAATAGCCCAATTGTTCTTGTGAAAAATCCTATATGAAGATATGGCGCACCTTCTCTTACATTGTAACAAATACTCAACCTACCTATCAGGAAAAGTGCGTATTCCTTTATTTATTTGGTCCATGTTGCTGAGTCTTTCTTCGCAACTAATATTGCTCTGCGCTTCTCTAACTTCAAAAGAGGTTGAGCCCATGTGACCCTGTACTGCCTCTTTTGTGATATTGCCCTGGGTTCCCAACCCCAGTGTAGGGTAGCAAACTGGAGACTAATATCTGGTTAACCTCCTTGCATTTCCTCTTTATATCTATCTCTCTCTCTCTCTACCCTGCGCTCCCAAACCCACCCGGCCTACCGATCTTTGTTTGACTTCCAACCCCAAGAAGATATGCGATTTTAACCACAGAATGGTAGTTGCGAACGTTAGCGCTGCCACCATTGCTCCTTTACAAATGACATGCACCACCTCATGGTAAATTGGGCTCATAGTGTTCTGTTTCATTACTGCTGCATACCGCTTCCCTTATTGCTGCATACCGCTTTCACAGAAGCCGACGGCCGCCATCTGGTGGCAGTCGGAGGAGGCGGTCCTGGTGGCCCCGTACACCATCATACTTCTACTCGCCGTGCTCGGTAACGGCTTGGTCATCCTGACGCTGGCCATCAACCAGCGCATGCGCACCGTGACCAACCTCTTTCTTCTCAACCTGGCCGTTAGCGACCTGCTCCTCGGCGTGTTCTGCATGCCCTTCACCCTCGTGGGAGTCCTGCTCCGCGAGTTCGTCTTCGGACAGCTCATGTGCAAGCTCATACCTTACCTGCAGGGTGAGAGAAATGGCTTTGTCCAGCTCTAACCATCTTCCTATAGAATGAACCGCTTCCTCCTATGAGGCTATATATTGAGCTTAGTGATTAGTCTACATATAAAGAATACTTTCTAACTCATGGAATCCTGGAATGTCATGATTTGCAGTGCGTTCTCAGACCTCGTCCTGATGTGAATCAACATTCGCTTTTTTCCTAAAACTGCCAGCTTACAATATGGCGCCAGAACTGGTGCTCACACACATGCCTATAATCTCTGTGTCACCGTCAACTGTGCTACTTCATTCGAAAGCTAACAATGCATGGCTGCGAGCTTAAAAACCGCCTGACACGCGACGTTGTGCGGTTTCATGTGTCGTGCTTCCAACTCGAAGAGATCGCTCTGGAACTGTGAATGCGTGTATCGCCGAATCAATTAGCCGCTAATTTGCGCTATGTGGCGAGGTATTGCACTTGGGCTCCAGCATTGGATTTCGTTCTCGTCGAGCCTGATGGTACATTAGCTCCAGTGTTTTAGTTAAATTTCTATTTTAGTTAAATTATTTGTATTGCAAAAACGAAAGCTGATCTGAAAGTTATGGCAAGAATTGCTTTTTTTAATCTTCAGGCTTCTCGGGTCTTCCATAAAGGCTTTTGACATTCCATGTTACTGCAGAATAAGCGTTTCAGAGGACAATTATTATTTTAACGACGCATGCAGGGAATTAAAGAAAAGCTACTGCATTTTTCCGTCGCTGTGACGCCACAATATCTACATAGTATGTTACAAAATAACAGTGTTTCGTTTTGATATTGCTGGAAAGACTTTGTTACCAAAATCAAGACATCTCTGCTACATAAAGCTACTAATAAAAAAAAATTATATCCGTACCCCCCAAAGTACACCATACCTGAAAAAATCAAAAGCACCTTCGAATGTCTCTACCTCTATACACAGTCCTTTTTTTTCACAAGCGCAAATACATTTTGTACTGCACTCGCTAACTTGTCGCGCTCATGCGCAAGGTATAGGAGGCGCTGTCAGCATACTGAACCGATTTGCTTTTCACACTGCAAAATTGTCAGCTTTTCCTCCACACTCATTCGAGGGCTGTGTGCTCTGTGACGAGTTCTCCTTTCTTGGGGGTCGTTTCAGACATTTCAATTTGCTCTCTACATTTATGCATGCGCAGCGGTGTCGGTGTGCGTGTCCGACTGGACCCTGGTGGCGGTGTCGGTGGAACGCTACTACGCCATTTGCCAGCCCCTGCGCTCGCGAGCATGGCAGACGCCCCGTCACGCGCAGCGCACCGTGGCGGTGGTGTGGGCCGTCTCGCTTCTCCTCATGCTGCCCATCGCGCTGCTCAGCGAGCTCAGGCCAACCAGAGACTCTGGTGAGTGTATGTGTGTGTGCCTTCTCGGCGCAAGCTCGACCGAAGGCTCTCAGCGGCACATTCATTCTTGGGGAGTGCGGTACGAAGTCAAAAGACAACCATGATGCCAGCAGAACAACCCAAGCACCGGGATTGCTGTAGCGGTCAAACAAACTGTGCCATTGTACCTGAACGTTAGCATGTTGTCCTTACGAGTATAGGCGCTCGATTTCCTTCGATATCGCTGTCTGGCATGCACCTGCTATATTAGCGCAACAAAACTTTGATCCTTCCAAAAAGAGGCCGAACCGCCGGACGCGCCTGCACGCGCACGAACTATATCCCCCGCAGCGTCCGCAACCAGATATTGATATCGTGAGCTAGTGTAACATTGCTTGCCGTTACTTCTCTTGCAATCTAGCAAACTTGCAATGTGTTATGTACTTGCTCTATAGCGATTGCTTCCGTTCCCTTTCGCACAAAATTTTCTGGCAGCGTGCCTCAGAAGTCTAACACGCTGACAGGTCAACACTAGCTGCTGGCGCCTTGCTCAGGTTAAAGTTAAGCAGGGCACATTGCTAGCGTTAAATGACAATTGCCACCCATCGACAGCTTTCTTCCTTCAAAGCGCGGATTCACTTGCTCCGCGTCGTTCTACTGATGTGTTTCGACTCCGTAGGACGCAGCACATCTCAGTGTTGTAATCATATAGGAAAGTCTCCTCGGCTTTTAAATGCGTAAGTATTTCTAGGTTTAGCCAAGGAGAACACTGTCTGTCCGTGCCTCCTTCGCGTAAGATGATCGCTTTCAAGACAGAGCCAGCCAGCTGTGGAAGAAGACGACGACGATCGCGCGAGCAGTGGCTCGAGCGCGTCTCTGTGACCACGTGACGTGTGCAGTCAGGCCCGCACCAGAACATGCCAGAACTGTGGAGCAGTCGTGGCTTCGGATCGGAACGTCATCGGCGCACCTGGCTCAGCCACCTGCAGTAGTTCGCTTGCCTCATCAGTTCACGTTTCGCTGCCTACCGCAGCACTTTGTGTGGCCGCAGCGCTGTCGCATTATTGGTAATGGCGCCAAGACGGTCACCACCGCTTGGTGAAGAAGAACGGAAATGCAGGAATGCAGAGTATCAGCGTGAATACAGATTACGCCAGAAACAAATGAATGACGCTGCTCAGAGCGAGAAACAACAGCAACACACTGCCGAACGCAACAAACAAGAGAAACGACACCATGCCGACGCCACCCGAAACCAACGTTCCAGGGAAAGCTGCATATATTTCCTTCATTTCCTACATCTCCCTCATCATTTCACCCCACGTCCACATGCACGGCGGGCTGTCTATAACAAGAGTGAACATTGCTTCTACTCGCCTCTTCTACGTCGTCTCGTGCAGGTCGCACTTAACAGTTCGGTGTTGAAACCGCGCTTCTCCATTTTCCGATTCTTTCATGGTCTTTCTCGCAATTAGGCCAAAGACACCAGCACACGGCCACTCAATACCACGTCGCTACTATGAAATGCTTACGCATCATTCAGATACTTGGGGAAATCGTACGTAAAACATTTTTATTTTGCCTATATAACATCGCTATGGACAAAGGAAGTGCGGCTAAACACGCAGTGAAACTTGCCAATTTAATATGAAATAATTAAATGCCACATCATGCGAAAAACTGACATCGTCATCGGCGTGACCGAAAGATGGATGAATGGATGGAGGAAAAACTTTATTAGTGTCCTTTCGGGCGCGCACTACCGCGCAGCGGGCCGCTCCCACGTCGGGACAGAGAGGCCGAGCCTCTCCGCCGCGTCACGGGGCCGTTGGACAGCCCATAACTGTTCCTCGAGGTTGGGGCTGTGTAGGACCGCATCCCAGCGTGATGAAGTGTTGCTTTCATTGCCGCGTAACGCGGGACATCCCCAGAGCATGTGAGGTAAGTTCGCTAAGTTATTGCATAGTGCACATGTATTTGTTGTCTGAATTTCGGGGTACATCTTGTGAAGACGTAGGGGGTTTGGGTATGCCCCCGTCTGTAAAAGCCTTACCGAAAGATGGTACCAAAAAATTATGAGCCATTCCACTCTTCGATGGCGGTTGACCAGCCCAGCTTTTTCGCACACGGCACGGAGGTGACACATAACTTTGAACAAAGGTTCGAACTCGTTTATTGCCTTGATGGGTGGTCATCGTGACGAAAAGTACGCACACTCATTTATTGTCTTGATCGGCAGTCATTACTTAACTCGCAACTGCAATCACATTCTTTGATAATGTCAAATCGACGCACGTACGCCGCTGGGTGGTCGTCTGGGCCGGATCGCTGTGGCATCCCAAGGGATATGTCTGCAACACGGAACTCTTAAACCACTCCGTTTTCGGTACCGACACGTCCATATTGAAACCACCGACAACGACAACAGAGGTAGTCTCATCGCAGCTAGTTCACGCAAAGTGAGTAGTCATGAACTTTACGGGACTATGAGTTATTGCATTTTTTGCTTGCTTACAGGGGTATGAGCCGTTGATGATGACAGTTTTCAACACGCTCTTCTGCATGTTGTATGTGTGATAAGAAAGAATTTAAGGACTGTTCGCTTCACTTAGCAGATTGCTTCTAGCCTCTGCCTTACGGGGTTATACGAGCCATTGCATTTTTTGCTTGTTTACGGGAGCATGAATGCTTACGGGGGTATGAGCCATTGATGATGATAGTTTTGTTCACGGAGAACAAGAATGCATGGAACCCTAGCCATATACAGCTTCGCTGTAATATTGCCCATGGCGCAAAGAGTAGAAACACGTCAAAAAATGCTCCAGTTGATGTCAAATTACTCAGGAAGGTTCCTTGAAACAAAGTGGTTAATGACTTAGAAATGTAAATTTGGTACATATCGGTATGGGTGGGAATCGAGCCGGGGCCTCCCGACGCCACGGCGGCTCCATGGTTCTGACTGACTAAAGATGTGCCTAGTGCATTTGTCATCGCACACGTCACGTGGCAGCCATCTGGCGGATTAAAGGTGTAGCCCTGTGCGTGCGTCATTCGGCACGTGATGGCGCAATCAATTGGAAGAGGTGGCGGCCCCTCAAGAGTGTCTAAAATGAGTGTATAAAAAAAGCAATTTACGCAAGGGACTATAACGTTCTCGCATTCTCGCACGTAAGCAGTCTTAGGTGTCTCTGCCGAAATTTTTTATTCTGGTTTCTTTTCGTTAACGCAAATAGGTAAAATGCAGCTAGTATAAAAAAAACTAGCTGACTAGCTTAGATAGAAGAACACATTGTTCCAGCTTTTTACCCATTGGCTGTAAAGAAATTATAAATCTTATAGAAACCTTTTGTTTCATTATTTTCCTTTCTCTTCTTTCTTTGTCAACTGCATTCAAAGGCCTAGCTCCTGGTTTGATGTGTCTGTCAATTCCATCTTGCTCTAGAATGTATGTGATGAAATATCTTTATAAAATGGAATCATGACTTCTATATTATTCTCGTAGGCAGCCTTTATATGGATTAAAGTTTGAATAACGGCGCAAGGACAGCAGAGGGTACAGAAGAGAGAACAGAGCGCTAAAATATATATGAAATCATCGGCCTTTTGTGGGTCAGTAGTTTCGGGATGGGACCTGCTAAACACTTGCACGGAAGCAACAAGAAACATCCAGGCGTTTCATGGAGCTGCATCACTTCCCATAGCAAGTATCGTGCTGGAATATGATGATCAGAGAACGCGCAAGCAGAGCGCTTCGAGACGTTCATTAACTAGGTTGATCTCACCGAGAAAAGCTTCAGACTAGGCTCATGTGTCGCAAGAGGCGTCATATTGCATGGCATCATGGCGTGCATGCAGCGTGAGAAGCACCCCTAGAAATGCCGAGGACACCTAAGCACTTCTTATGAGTTGTGAATGGGAAAGCATTAATGTCCGATTGAACGCCGCTAAGCGTTCCTTCGAGTTACGAACTCCTCACGGTCAAACCAGCGCGTAGAGACGCTTCGCGCGTTTTGATTTGAAGCGCAGTTGGAACGCATGGCGAGAACTTGCGCATACAAGGAACGCACGGATAACAAATGCTTCCGAAAGCCAGTGTGACGAGGCGTCGCGATGATGCCCCCTCCCCTTACGCAACACTACTGTGGCAGCAGTGGGGGTATTTTGTAAGAGTCCGCCTAGTGGACTGTCCATTTCAACCGCCGCTGATTGTCTGGGGCCACTCCTCTCCTCCTCACTCGCACAACTCCATCCAATCAGCAGCGGCCGAAATGGACAGTCCACTAGGTGGACTCTTGCAGAATACCCCCCCCCCCCCCCCCCCGATGAACCTTCCGCCCACAATGCTCCGTCGAGGCGCGGTCGTGACGTGGCTCCGCAGCTAATGTGAATTCAGGTGCCGTTTTGCTGCTGCAGATGCCGGACGCCTGCTTTTTCGCTCAATGGGCCAGTTGACGGTTTCGCATCAGAATTGCACACGCGCAACGAGCTGGCATAACTGGGCCGGGTTGTTGCAACTGGGCCGGGTTGTTGCTATTGACGAATAGACTTGCTGTAAACGCTGTATTCGGGATCGAATCTACCGTACATGTAGGCACCTCACCATCGATAGCCAGACACTCAGGTATAATAGCTAGAGCATTAACTTCACAAAGTCGATGCTGAGATATGACAGTACAGTGGGTTCACAAAGTCTATAACGGGCTGCATGCAGCCACGGCAGAGCCAAACTATAATGCAAAAAGAAATAATTAAATTATAAGGTTTTACTTGCCAAAACTACGATCTGATCGTGAGGCACGCCGTAATGGGGCACTCCAAAATAATTTTGACCACCTGGAGTTTTTTAACGCGCATCTCAATCTAAATACACGGGCGTTTTTGCATTTCGCCGCCATCGGATTACGGCCGTCCTGGCCGGGATTTGATCCCGGGGCCTCGTATTTAGGAGTGCAACGCAAAAGCCACTAAGCAACCACGGTGGGCATCTCTAATGCAGCTTTCGCACGAAGTATCAGCGCCAATAGCAACAGCCTGGCCCAACGATGCAAGCACCTTGCGCGCGCACGATTTTCGGCTACGTTCTTGCGTGCGCGGAACATTATTACGTCTTTGCTCAAGAGACACTGGCTCTAGTATTATCTGCTTGCATATTGAGACTTCCGTTCTTCGAAAGTACTCTCCAAAAGATCAATGCTGAAAGGTGCATAAAATTACTTCTTCTGGGACAGCCGCACTCTCGCTATCTGCCTATTGTTCGCGCGTTCCTTCATGCAGATATTATGCGCTTCATCCGCAGATTCGAAAAGCGCTTTTCATTTTTTCGTCTCGCGTGCCACGGAACCTGCTTCTGTGACACTTCTTTCATACTAGGATATGAAAGCAAGGATCAAGGGGATAACGGCCATATTCACGTTCAGTAGAGCTTCGAGTTTGCAAAAAAATTGCGTCATTTTTTGCCAATAGAAACATTTCCTTGTATTTCCTTTATTCCGGATTCTACGGGGATCCTCGGGGAACTACGGGGATCCATCATTGGATAGACCATAGGTATTGCAAGCCGCCCATTCTGCTATGGATGATTCTAATATATCTCAGGATATTACGTTTTTACTAGCCCGACTTGCCCAGTGCGTTAGCTTTGGGTTCCTTTCCATTGATGTCGTTTAACGCGACAGCGTTGAGGGTCCTGCGTCGCAGAAGATCCGATGTCGGCGTAGGCGCCGGCGTCCGCGGCGGAGAGAATCATCTCCAACGACGGATATTCTATACGGGCTTGAAGTTGTTCACTCTAGACTCTAGTGGATCACTAAAGTTATTCATACCTTATCTTACGTTCTTCACGAAGTTATTCCTCGGAAATTTGAGAATGGCAGCCCACAAATAAATGCCTTGAAACAGAACACCGACAGCGCATGTCTTTTTTGTCAGATCTTTTCAGACTGAAATATCAAAAGGGCTCAACAATAACGGAGATCGGCCCGTGCAAAAGGGCGCGTTTCTACCAGAAAGCTCGCCTTTGGGCACAGATTTCACCGCCAGCGTTTCTCTGTAAACGTTGCGGTTACGTATAAGCTGCAGTTGCCCGTAAGCGTCAGAAGCAACCAGTGATATTTGAATGATATCACGTTCCACATTTAAAGCGAAGCCTAAGCATCCTCCAAGATGTCTTCTTTTCAGTAGTTTTTTCTTTTTTGGGGGGCCTTGGAACGAAAATGGAGGCGCAATCGGAGCCACAAATGCTCCGTTGTTATATTTATGCCAGTCAGGTCTTATAGGCATTCTTCGACCGTTTGTTTAGCCATCTGAGCTTGATTTGTTTTGTTATTCTTAATCCCCTCCCCTTTCTTTTTCTTCTCCGCCTTTTGTAAGCTCCAGTAAGAGCTCAAAGAGAGTGCTTCTTTTGTAAACTTTAAATTCCATGTCGGGTCGGTCGAATGCCAGAGCATGAGTACAATGTATATATATATATATATATATATATATATATATATATATATATATATATATATATATATATACACCCTACCTGCTGGAGTTAACCACGCCCAGCTACTTGCAGGATGCAACTGCTACATGTCGGGACACCTGGTAGAATACAGAGCAACCACAATGCAGAGTTTGCACGTATCGATGCTACGCGGAGCGCATGTCACATCGCGTGACAAATGGCTCGATACGATTCTAATTCTGATGATGGTGATTTATTGGCATTCCCTTTCAAACGTGGTGTTGACATAGTCAGATAGCTAGCTTAATTTAATCAGGTATACATGTTTTTTTTTTCATTCAAGCATTTTTGTATACATCTCCTTAATCTTCTTTTTCTTGCTTCCGCTGCAAGCTAGCAAGAGCTGGCGTGGTTCAGTGGTAGAGTAGCTGATGGCCGCGCTGCGGGGCTGGCTTATAGACTTCCCCGAAGAAAACGGCAACGTGGCCGCTCAGCGCACGTTTAACATTCCTAAAGAAGAGCAAACATCGATATTCGCAGTAACATGTAGGAAAACTGTGGCAGGCAGCCTAGGCAAAAAGGTGTTTTTGTGGGAGCCGTGCAGTATCCGCAGCATAAGGGCATGTGCACACTTGCGGACTTTGTGTCGGCTCGCTACCGGTGCTGTGCCGTTGCGAAATTTTCTACAGCGTAAGCTGTTATGCGCTCAATCCATTAGCCATTCCGGTTGGCGGTCTTGTCCACCGCCGCCGGTGTCCGTCGCAGCTATCGCCGGTAATGCGCCAAAAAAAGAAAAAAAACCTGTTCTTTTTATGCTGTGGATGCACTGCACGGCTCCCACGAAAATACATTTTACGTAGGCTGCATGCCAACAGTTTTCCTGTGTTGCTGCGAATATCGCACGCTTTCTTTCTTGCAGGAACGTCAAATGTGCGCCGAGTGGCCATGTTGCCGTTCTTTTCGGGGAAGTCTACAACTTTTGTCGTAAACGGCACTGGAAGCTGTCTCCGCGTTCCGCTACTCATCGCGCACCAGACATCTCCTCAGTCTCCACCCCTACCAGTCAATGTAACGGCTGGCTTCTTGATCACTGCCCCATAGCAGGTTAGCACAATTTGTGGAACAAGTAGTAAAGGCAGGGCGCAGAAGACCAGGACTCGAGAAGAAGAACACAAACGACAGGACCGGCGCCAGCCTGTTGTTTGTGTTCTTCTTCTCGAGTCCTGGTCTTCTGCGCCTTGCCTTAGCTACTTCAAGCATGAACCAACTAGCCCAAGCAAGAGTTTTACTTGTGGAACAAGCAAGCATGCATACAAGGTCGCGGCGCTCACTTTGATGGAGTGCTGCTGCTGCTGTAAATCAGTTCAGAGCCAAAAGAATCGCTGAAGTCTGCTGTTCCCGTCTTTTTTTTTTTTTTCATAGTATTCTGCTTTTAATTGAAGGGGTTGCACGCAACTATCAAATAGACGTTTTTGACCAGACCGGTACATCAGTAGTTTTCGCTAGCTATATACGAAACACTCCAGTATTATCAGTCGCCTGTTCACAGAGCTGACATAACAGCAATAGACCGCTTCTTGAACTCTGAGCGAAGTCTTCACAAAGCCAAACGATGGTACTTATTGTGCTATTTCAGGCTATGCGCCTGGTACACAAGTGAACTGAATCAAATAAAAACAGAGCTTTCACAATTCAATATCATGAAGTATGCACACGTAACATGCACAGAAGGCGAATGGGCGAATTTTCTATTCATTATCATCTCGGCCCCGAGCTTGTAGCCACCTTGTTGAAGTTAGGACAGTATCTAATATGATTTCAGAAGCTAAAAAAGAACGTTTATTCTGAGGATGACGTCACGGCTTTAGAGAAGTACTACTACGGCGACGACCGAAGGTGACGCCGAGGGCGATTGCAGTGAATGCAACGAGACAGTACATGAAGTTAAGCAGTCGTAGCGGTGCGAAATAAAAATGTTCATGCGCTGTTTTCGCTAAATATATAATAATACATAGTAACTGCTATGTTACCAAAACAACGCATGCATCCATTTAACTCTGCTTGTGTCCTTCCTCTGCCTATTCCGCTGTAGGCTAGATGTTTCTCGTGAGACAAATGACAGGAACTTTTCGTCGGCCATAATTTTGCCACGCAAACAAAGAATAGTATTCACAAGTTGCTGCTGTAGGTTAGCAATCTTCAAGTGAAAAGGTCCCGAATTTCATGTGTATGCTGATATAAAGAGTGCCCGGCATCTCGTGGCCATCACTGCGCACCAAAAGTTCCGCGTCCTTCATCGCTGTTCGACCTCCTTTGTGCAGCCAAGATGAAATGCCGAGAGGACTGGGGAGAAGCCCTGTACGAAAGACTGTTCACGCTCTTCCTGGACGTGCTGCTGCTGGTGCTGCCGCTCGTCGTCATGGTGGCCACGTACGCGCGCATCGCGGTCACCCTGCACTCGGCCATGCAGCAGCAGCAGACCACAGCGACCACTGGCTCACCGCTCAAAAACGGTGCGTACGGCCCTTTGACACGAGAGGCAACGATCCGTCAGTGTACGGCTGCACACGCAAGCATTATGCGAAGAACGAATTTCTCTAGACTTGCTTAGATATGCATTCTGAGCGGAGCCTCATCCGGGTACTGTTTCTAGCCTGAATTCGAGTGGTCCTTCGCGTGCCAAAGCTTACTATTTCAGCTATTCCATTATTTTACAGCCAAGCTACTCATACGACTATACGGTGGCGTAGTGGCTTCGGTGTCACGCTGCTAAGCCCGAAGGTGCGGGATCGAATCGCGGCCACGGCGGCGCCATTTCGATGGGGGTGAAACGTGCATGGTGCATTGAGTGCACGTTAAAGAACCCTGCAGGTGGTAAAAATTAATTCGGTGTCCCCCACTACGGCGTGCCTCATAATCATATCGTGGTTTTGGCATGTAAAACCACAGGAATTGATGCGACTATAATAAACGTTCGCAAATATTACGTGTCACTTCTCACGATTTCCTAAAAAAAACTACGAACCTCACGAAGCTTATATTTCGATAAAATATTGCGAATGATACGGGCAACCTGCAGGCAAACTTAAGTGGGTGTGCCATTTAGGGATTAAATGAAAATTGCTAAAATTCTTTTCGACCAGTTTAGAGGCGTCATATGAAACGCTTCAAAAAAGTACTTGCTTTCCTGGAAAGGCCAAAGACGGCAGAAAATTCCTATTTAAAAAAACTATTTTATGGGTGACTCAATTACTGAAGACTTGGCTGCACCCAAATTTTATGCATTGTACATGGAA